>NC_136059.1:623769298-624241798 GCF_964261635.1 Lissotriton helveticus | reverse complement strand
TGTAAAAAAAAAAGAAAAGGAATCGAGCAAAATCAGTAGGCCACTAATGGGATCTCTTTTTGACCTCGCTAAAATAGAAACATTAGGAACAACCCCTCATGACAAATACAAAACTAGTGAGATGAACTGAACTCCACACAATGATGGCTGCAAAACAGCTTGGCTCCGCCACCCACCCCGCCCAAAATAACGATAAAGAGCGGCTGCCATGATTGGTTGCGGAATGGCCACGACGGAGCTACGAAATGGTGCTGCTCTCATGCTAACCCCAGCTTCAGTCTGAATATCCAGAAACACTGTAGACTACCAATTCGATCAGTTCCGGTAGCGCCCCAATGTAACCCGGTAGAGAAGAACTAGCCCTCCCCTCTTTGACTGATGGTTCTTGTTGCCTGTCCCTTCTGTTGTCATTTAACAGAACTATTTAGCCTGCTGAAAGGGGTTGTGTTCCAACCGCTGGTTGGTGGAGACATTTTGACTATATTCTGGACCTGCGTTGTCGCGTAATGCGTCATATGACGCGCCGCGTTAGCGCATCCGGAAGTCATCCGGGGCGCGCAGCGCGTAACGTAAGCATAACAAGTCATGTGACTTGTTAATAAAACTTTTCATTGGTTCATTTTACTTTTCTTATTCTAATGATGAAAGGCTTGGTCATATGACCTAAAAATTACGCTTTTTATTACTTCCGAACATTATTTTTTCTTAAATATATGTTATAATGTTCCAGGCTAATGTACTTTCCCGGAAAATTTACAACTGTCCTGCAAGTAAAATATATTCTTTTTTCGAGAAAAAGAGCGTTTCTTCGTCCCATGACGGAGCCGTTGAGCAAAAGAGGGTCGACCTGCTGTCTTAGTCGCCGATACGCCTGAATATGAGATTCTTATCGATCACTTTATGTTGCAGGAGTAGAAAACACAACAGCCCTTGACCATTTATCTTTACTGCGTTCCTTCGAATTATACCTTTTACCCTTCATGTAATTGGTCTGCTTTATTTCACTTGCCTTTTACTGATTCTAAAACAGTGACTATTATTAAAAACTTTACCAATGTATATACTACTACCATGTTTTCTTTTAAAAACCTTTATTGTGAAAATTTCATTATACAAATACGAGCCTATAACCACGTGGGCCGGCCACGGAGCAAACTGTAATCGTATATGATGAGTAGACATTTACACTGTAGAGGAACGTAACGGGCGGGCCATTAGGTTGCAAGAACTAAGGTGTCTAACAGTTACGGAATCGGTGGACGTACATTTTATAATTAAAATACGACAGGGCCAGTTACAATAAAATTATCTAGATATACATTTGCGGGCAAGTACCATGGGTGACGTTAATTCGAACTTTCAATAGTACAGTAATCAATAACACATCAGAACTTAATATCAATAGGGATGTCGAAATATTCAATCAATTCTCGTCCCCGCCCGCCATGTGCTTCAAAACAGCATACGTATCTCGTGATTTCAAGGTTCTGCAACCAGTACACAACAAGGAGTTACGAGTCCCATTTATTCCGGCGCCATTTTGGGCGAGGACGGGCAGGTCCAGGATATAGTCAAAATGTCTCTACCAACCATCGACTATGATGATGTTCATATGCTGTATTTATTAGAGTAACACTCATCTGTCCACATGAAATTAATTTGCCACAATCTAAACATGTCATTTTAATCTTTCCAAAGTTCTTCTAAATATTTGGGACCGTTTCCCTTGCCTCTGATGCTGTCAGTGCCACTTCTTTGATGAATGTACTAGCAGGTCAGGGGTTCTCCTCCAAATCTCTCTTTTATGCAGCACTATAATTAATTGGTGCCACCTCTCCATATGACGATGCATGGTATAGTTACCATAACTATATTTTTTTTCGGTTCCTCTGGAGAGTTCATCGTGGCAGATGAAGCGTGTAACGTACCGGGCATTTACCTTTTTTTGCATGTATAGGAAAGGAAAAAAAAAATCGAGCGTCCGAGTTCTAAGGTGTCCCAGGGCCATTTTAGTGGACCAGGCCCAAATCCAAAGAACAGGCCGCCATTTTGAGAGTCCTGTTGCAGCCGCCTGTCGCTGTAGCATCAAGAGCAGCCGAAACTCAGCTGAATGGCAACTGAAACGGTAAAGGGGCGCCCCACTACAGCAGACGAGCCTCCACCTAGGAAGGCCCGTTCACGCCGCCTCCCCCCCCCCTTCGGGCACCCCACGCCGTTATTCGGAGCAGTATTGTAGGATGGCCACACCAGTGCGGCAACTTGCTAGACATCACCTCGGTGGTAACCGAATCTCAACGCCTTGTGGTGTCTTCTATTCAGAAAACATTGTTATGCTGCCTTCGACCTATTCGCCGCAAGTGCGCACACAACTCAACTGCATAGCTTGCTAGACACCACCTCGGTGCCATCCGGATCTTGGAATCTCAGCGCCTTTTGGTGTCTTCTCTTCAGAAAATATTGTTGCGCTGCCTTTGGCCCCATTCGCACATCGGTCCGCTACTGACGCCATCTCACAGGCTAATGGGGCGCCCCACGCCGACTTTCAGCATTGTAGGATGACCACACCAGTACAGCAACTTGCTAGACATCACCTCGGTGCCATCCGGATCTCGGCGCCCCACTGCAGATGAAGTGCCTCTCAACTATGAAACCACCACGGTGACATCCGGATCTTGGCGCGTTGTGCTGCCTTCGGCCTATTCGCACATCGGTCCGCTACTGACGCCATCTCACAGGCTAATGGGGCGCCCCACGCCGACTTTCAGCATTGTAGGATGACCACACCAGTACAGCAACTTGCTAGACATCACCTCGGTGCCATCCGGATCTTGGCATCTCAACGCCTAGTGGTATCTTCCATACAGAAAATATTGTTGCGCTGCCTTTGACCCCATTCGCACATCGGTCCGCAACTTAGACATCACCTCGGTGCCATCCGGATCTTGGCATCTCAGCGCCTTGTGGTGTCAGTCAGAAAATATTGTTGCGCTGCCTTTGGCCTCATTCGCACATCGGTCCGCAACTGACACCATCTCAGAGGCCAACAGGGCGCCCCACGCCGACTTTTACCATTGTAGGATGGCCACACCAGTACAGCAACTTGCTAGACATCACCTCGGTGCCATCCGGATCTTGGCATCTCAGCGCCTTGTGGTGTCAGTCAGAAAATATTGTTGCGCTGCCTTTGGCCCCATTCGCACATCAGTCCGCTACTGACACCATCTCACAGGCCAACAGGGCGCCCCACGCCGACTTTTACCATTGTAGGATGGCCACACCAGTGCCACAACTTGCTAGACACCACCTCGGTGCCATCCGGATCTTGGCATCTCAGCGCCTTGTGGTGTCTTCTATTCCGAAAATATTGTTGCGCTGCCTTTGGCCCCATTCGCACATCGGTCCGCTACTGCCGCCATCTCACAGGTCAACGGGGCGCCCCACGCCGACTTTCAACATTGTAGGATGGCCACACCAGTGCGGCAACTTACTAGACACCACCTCGGTGCCATCCGGATCTTGGCGCGTTGTGCTGCCTTCGGCCTATTCGCACATCGGTCCGCTACTGACGCAAACTCACAGGCCAACGGGGCGCCCCACGCCGACTTTCAGCATTGTAGGATGGCCACACCAGTGCTGCAACTTGCTGGACACCACCTCGGTGCCATCCGGATCTTGGCGCGTTGTATTGCCTTCGGCCTATTCGCACATCGGTCCGCTACTGACGCCGCCTCACGTGCCAACGTATTTTCTCCGCATTTTATACCCTATGCCGCATAACAGGTCATGTGACTTGTTTATAAAACTTTTCATTGGTTCATTTTACTTTTGGTTTCCTAATGATGGAAGGCTTGATCATATGACCTAAAAACAACACTTTTCATTGGATGAAAACTTTTTTTTTTTCCCAAACGATGAAAGCCCCACCTTGTTTCTGGATGTTTCAGACTGAAGCTGGCTTCAGCATGAGAGCACCACCATCTCGTAGCTCCGTCGTGGTCATTCCGCGAGCAATCATGGCAACCGCTCCCCACCAGAAGCCTACAGGAGTCGGGGGCCCCCAAAACTTTTGATAAATCCTCAAGGCGGAGGGGACGCTTTCGAGAATGGGGTCCAAGACCTAGCAGACAAGCGTCCGATTTCCAAGGTGTCCCAGGGCCATTTCAGTGGACCAGGCCCAAAAAGGAAAGAGCCTGCCGCCATTTTGAGAGTCCTGTGACAGCCGCCTATCGCTGCACCGCAAGAGTGGGCGCAACTCAGCTGAATTGCGGCTTTTGACACAGTGGACCAAAAACGGACGGAATGGCAACTGAAACAGTAAAGGGGCGCCCCACTACAACAGATGACACTCCACCTGGAGAGGCCCATTCACGCCGCCTCCCCCGGGGCGCCCCACGCCGTTATTCGGAGCAGCATTGTAGGATACCAAAACCAGTGCGGCAACTTACTGGACATCACCTTGGTGCCATCGTTCTGCTGCCTTGGAACTATTCGCACAACAGTTTGCTACTGATGACCCACCCCCCGCGACGCCCCACGCCAGAAATCTGGACGTTGTGCTGCGTTGGGACTATTCGCACAGCCGACCGCTACTTCGTTTTTTTTCCCTAAAAATGTTTATATGTTATTACTGTTTTTGTTTTCTTGTATATATTTATACGTTATTAAAGTTTTATAATCTTACTACTTTGTTGGAGTGCTATATATTTTTAATGTGACACATAATTGTAAAAACTTTGATGTACAAAGAGTCATCCCTGGAATCTTCCGCTTCAGGCTCGGTCCCCTCCCCAATCACAATACAGGATGGTTTTCAGATAATAGGAACGCGTCTGCTGTGACGGATCTCATCGAGTGTGGGCCTTGATCTACTATAACTCCTTTGAAGAGGGGTGATTCTTTACAGCTGGGGCCATAAACTACATCTGCAGGGCTAGCTGATACCCTAGGACCGGCCCTGACAATCGGACACAGAGGAAAAGGAGTGTCAGAGGGTGCGGTAGTGAATAGGGCGAAAGGGAGGTGTCGGGCGGGCACAGGGTGTGATTCTCAGGGAAGAGCAGCGCAGATGGGGGGTGGTTTATTACCCATGCATAAGACAGAGAGCGGGGGTGACCACTGCCTGGGGGAGATGCTTGCGAGGGTGGGGAGTCATGCTAAGGATCGACAGCGTGCACAGAGTGGGTCTGGTCAAGGCATCTAAAATTACTGCCGTGCACGACAAAAGTGTGGCATTTGAAAAAAGGCAAGATGGCGCAGACAATGTTTTTCAACACTTCCTGATTTCCTTCGAATCGAACGTTAACAGACGTTGGGGCATATTACCAAAGTTAAGCGCTATTTATCCCTAACGATGCTTAGCAACGATTTTTTTACCGCTAAGCATCGTCAGAAATTATCGCAGATAAACCTTGCTATTATCAAGGTTTATCGCAAATACGATAAAAAACGACCGCAATGCATTAATATCGCTGAAAACTCAGCGATATTCATGCATTACCGAGCTAATGCTCTTAGCCATGTTATCCACCTCCCATTGGATAACATGCCTTAGAACTGCTCAGGGCAGGTGCTAGCTTTTGGAGATATTCGCGCTTATCGCGAATATTTCCAAAAGTTGATAATAGGAGATAGCGATGTTAGCGACTGTTTCCAGTCGCTAACATCTTGGCATGCCCACTTTGCATGTCATTAGTGATAAATATCACTCACATGCAAAGTGGGGCCCAAGATGGTCGCTATCTCCTACTAGCCGTCGCTAACTGGTGTTAGCAACAGCTAGGTAATACAGATATAATTTTATCTCCGCGAAGCGGAGCGCTGTTACAGATATATATCTTTTTTTGAACGTTAATTTCTCAAAATCCACTGGAGCACATATATTGAGACCTAGCAAAGGCACATCGGACTACCAGTCCCTACAATTTTGCCAAGTTTCGTGCAAATCCATTCAGCCGTTCGATTATTATTATTATTTTTTTTTTTGCCTCGCGGGGCCCTTTTAAAACCTCCACATCAAACCTAAGAGGTCAAGGAGGATCTACTATGCCCCCTTATGGTCATTTGCCCCTTCGCTTTGGCCTCCTCTTGTCTCTCGATCCTACCGAGAGACAAGATGGCGGCCGCTACGGACTGTTTGCATTGTTTACAGACGCCGGAGAACCAATCAGCTTCGCAAACCTCCGTTACGCGAAGCGGAGCGCTGTTACAGATATATATCTTTTTTTGAACGTTAATTTCTCAAAATCCACTGGAGCACATATATTGAGACCTAGCAAAGGCACATCGGGCTACCAGTCCCTAATATTTTACCAAGTTTCGTGCAAATCCATTCAGCCGTTCGATTATTATTATTATTTTTTTTTTTGCCCCGCGGGGCCCTTTTAAAACCTCCACATCAAACCTAGGGGGTCAGCGAGGATCTACTATGCCCCCTTATGGTCATTTGCCCCTTCGCTTTGGCCTCCTCTTGTCTCTCGATCCTACCGAGAGACAAGATGGCGGCCGCTACGGACTGTTTGGAATGTTTACAGACGCCGGAGAACCAATCAGCTTCGCTTCACAAAGCTCCGTTGCACGAAAAGTACGCGAACTGGAGCGCTGCCCGGTCCGCTGTTACAGATATATATCTTTTTTTGAACGTTAATTTCTCAAAATCCACTGAAGCACATATATTGAGACCTACAAAAGGCACATCGGGCTACCAGTCCCTACAATTTTGCCAAGTTTCGTGCAAATCCATTCAGCCGTTCGGGCTAAAAGTGAGGCCAACCGCCCTATGGAAAACTCAATGTTAAAAACACGTTTTGGGACCCCCCTTTTTTCTCGGCCCCCCTTGACGAACCCCCCCCAAATTTTCAAGGGCTGCTCAGAAACAAAATGTGCCATTTTCCTGAAAATTTCAGCCAATTCCGTCCACAAACGCCAAAGTTATTAGACATAGAATTTTCAAAAATCCCATAGGGAAAAAATCCTAACTATATATACCTACTGGCGACCGCCAGTAGGTAATATATATATATATATATATATATATATATATATATATATATATATATATATATATATATATATATATAATAACCCAGGGCTAAGGAATGAGCCCTGCTGAACCCCTGATGCTACTGATTTTTCTGTCAATGAAAAAGGTCCCAGAGAGTGTACTTGTCTCCTCTCTGTTAGAAAGGAGTTCATCCACACCAGTGCTTTGTAGGCGATCCCAC
This sequence comes from Lissotriton helveticus, assembly GCF_964261635.1. NCBI lineage: Eukaryota > Metazoa > Chordata > Amphibia > Caudata > Salamandridae > Lissotriton > Lissotriton helveticus. The sequence continues at coordinate 624,234,578 of NC_136059.1, read as the reverse complement.
AGCCCTTGAGGCATTGAAGAAGTATCTGATTAGAGATAGTATCGAAAGCAGTGAAGGGATCCAGTAGGATCAACACCGCATTGTTGCCCGCATTCAAGATGAAATTAATGGTCTCAGAAACTTCCAACAATACTGATTCTGTTGAATATTTTGACCAAAAGCCGGGTTGCTGCAGACTAAGCATATAATCATCATAGCAATGCCTGGCTCTGTTCTCCACCCTCCACCAGAACATCCAAAGAGTAGTATTGCATCCAGCTACCCCACACTTTACTGAACTTTCAAGGGCAACCCCTGCTGATATAGGTGTTTTTCTTTGCTCCAATGTGCATATCCATGCCCCTCTCCATTCAGTCAAAGTGGGACACTCCGGAGACCCCCAATTGCTTAGCAACATTCCTTTTGGCCACAATAAGAGCTAAAACCTAGCTCGTGGTAGTTCAACGCCATTGGGGATCCCCAAAAGAATGCATGTATGCTCAAGCGGGATTGATGCAGAGAGTATCTCATTGAGCTCTTCAACAAAGGCATCCCAGTAACCCTGGATCAGGGGACAGGGACAGTCCCAAAGTATATGAAAAAAGGGCCCATCTTCTCTTTGATATCTCAAACAGCTTGTGGACTGTGCTCTCCCAAAGGCGTGCAGTCTCCTCCTATCATAGTAAACTCTATGAAGTAATTTGAGTTGCACTAAGTGGAGCCGTGCCTTAATTGCTACCTCCCTCAGATGCATCTAGCCACCTCTCAATCAATATCTTCCATATCATCTACAGCCCCACTCCACTTTCCCCAATGTCTATCTAGGGTGTCTGGCACATTTTTGTTAAAAGTCTTATATGTCAGGCAAATTGCACCTTCCCCCAACTCTTCTTTTAATAATTGAACTTCTAATGCGCATATTCTGAGAGGCCTTCCCCAGAAAGCCCTTCAGCCCTCCATGCATGCCTCACTTGTGCATATTTTAGGAATTGGCTAGCATGCAGTCCAAACTTATATTGGAATGAGGAGGAGGGTCTCCCACTTTAGATATCCAAATCGGGTCCCATGCCTCAAATCTCTTTAACTTCTGCATTTCCGGAAGCCACAGCCCTTCCCACAAGGGTGTCGCCCACAATGTCTTACGGTATCAATCTATGGTTTTCGTGGCCTTCGGCCAGGTGGAAAGAGAAACCCAAACAGGAAGGAGAGTTTGTGACCCTGCATCACCCTAGATATGATGTAAACAGAACTGTCTCCCCCATTGTGCCCTCTTTAGTTGGATGGTGGAGTGATCTAGTGAGCAGAAGAGCCAATCGTTTACATGAACAAGATGGCTGACCATTAGTAGGCCTCCAGATCAGGTACAGCAAGGTAACCATTGTATGGATTGAATTGGAGTGTTTTTAGTGCTATTCTGGGATGTGATCATTTCATAACAAGGACCGCATATCTCCTTCAATCTTAGTGAAGATCTCTGGAGGAACATGAAAGTAAGTGTTCTGCAATACATATAGTAGTTTCAGTAGGGCAATCATCTTAAACATGGCTGCCCTCCCCATTTTCGTGAGGGGTGGCCTTCACCATCTCTCCATCTCGTCTCTACAGTCTCCTACCACTCATCCGAGATTCTGAGCAAAGTAGAGTTCCCTACTCAATGTCATGTATATACTGAGGTATTTAAATCCGTCTCTCTTACTGGTTGGACAATCGGTGAGTAATGACACATCAGACCCATTCCGCAGAAGGTAAAAAACTGATTTATCCCAGATAATATGATAACCGGAGAGACTTCCATATTCCTTGAACAATTGGAAGCTCAATGGGAGAGTCAGATAGCTCAGTGATATATAAAGGAATATCATCCGTGTAGAGTGATATCTTCTCCTCCACAGCAGTCTCACGTCCTAATCAGAAGCCATATATCCCAGAATGATTTCCGACCCTGCACACCAGTGACCCTATGGAGAGGGCAAACAAGAGAGGTGACAGTGGGCACCCCTGTTGAGTACCCGGTCTTTTCAGGAACTCTGAGGAGGTCATCCCATTCACCCTCACCACCACCACCTGGTCCTGTATTATAATTTGACCCACTTCTGAAAACAGGGGCAGAATCTGAACTTCATCAGGGGGACTTCGAGGAACAAAGCGATACCAAAGGGGATGGTGGACGGAGTGTTTGAGCAAATCAAACACTCACCCCCAGTCAACTGATCTGGGTTTAATCCATCATCATTCTTTAGCTCACTCCACCACCCCGGTTTAGACATGGCCATATTACTGGGGTGGCTTGGTGAGCAAAATAACGATGGATTAAACACAGATCTCTGACTGGGGGTGAATGTCTTGCCATTGTGCAACATTCCATCCATCATCTTGTGTGTTTTGCTGTTCACCCTACGTGGGAAGGGTATACCCAGACGTGGGTCCCGTGCTCACTACGCCACTGGAGTCAAGCTATCTTGACTGAAGACGGCTGATAGCCAGAAACCGGTCCTGGGATGCTTGATTCCGGTCCAGCGAAGACATGGCTTGGCAGTTCGGTCTGGACTGTTCCCATGAGGCACAGGGTCAAGACTGATTTGCATATGGCCATGTCTGAACTGGGGTGGCTTGGTGAGCAAAATAATGATGGATTAAACCTAGATCTCTGGTGGGGTGAATGTCTTGCCATTGTGCAACATTCCGTCCATCATCTTGTGTGTTTTGCTGTTCACCCTATTTGGGAAGGGTGTGCCCAGACGTGGGTTCCGTGCTCACTACGCCACTGGAGTCAAGCTATCCTGGCTGAAGACGGCTGGTAGCCAGAAACCGGTCCTAGGATGCTTGATTCCGGTCCAGGGAAGACATGGCTTGGCAGTTCGGTCTGGACTGTTCCCATGAGGCACAGGGTCAAGACTGATTTGCATATGGCCATGTCTGAACTGGGGTGGCTTGGTGAGAAAAATAATAATGGATTAAACCCAGATCTCTGACTGGGGGTGAATGTCTTGCCATTGTGCAACATTCCGTCCATCATCTTGTGTGTTTTGCTGTTCTCCCTATGTGGAAAGGGTATGCCCATACGTGGGTCCCTTGCTCACTATGCCACTGGAGTCAAGCTATCCTGGCTGAAGACGGCTGATAACCAGAAACCGGTCCTAGGATGCTTGATTCTGGTCCAGGGAAGACATGGCTTGGCAGTTCGGTCGGGACTGTTCCCATGAGGCACAGGGTCAAGACTGATTTGCATATGGCCATGTCTGAACTGGGGTGGCTTGGTGAGCAAAATAACGATGGATTAAACCCAGATCTCTGACTGGGGGTGAATGTCTTGCCATTGTGCAACATTCCGTTCATCATCTTGTGTGTTTTGCTGTTCACCCTATGTAGGAAGGGTATGCCGAGACGTGGGTCCCATGCTCACTACGCCACTGGAGTCAAGCTATCCTGGCTGAAGACGGCTGATAACCAGAAACCGGTCCTAGGATGCTTGATTCCGGTCCAGGGAAGGCATGGCTTGGCAGTTCGGTCTGGACTGTTCCCTTGAGGCACAGGGTCAAGACGGATTTGCATATGGCCATGTCTGAACTGGGGTGGCTTGGTGAGCAAAATAACGATGGATTAAACCCAGATCGCTGACTGGGGGTGAAGGATGCTTGATTCCGGTCCAGGGAAGACATGGCTTGGCAGTTGGTCTGGACTGTTCCCATGAGGCACAGGGTCAAGACTGATTTGCATAAGGCCATGTCTGAACTGGGGTGGCTTTGTGAGCAAAATAACGATGGATTAAACCCAAATCTCTGACTGGGGGTGAATGTCTTGCCATTGTGCAACATTCCGTCCATCATCTTGTGTGTTTTGGACTTCGAGGAACGGCCAGTGTACATCATCAAATGCTTTCTCTGTGTCAAGCACAAGAAAGACATGGGGGTCTGGTCAGCCTTTAATTTTGTTCAGCTAGTTATGTGTGTGTTGCAAATTATATTGTGTGGATGTCCCAGGAATCAAGCCGGACTAGTCCCTGTGGATGAGGGGCATAATGACTTGAAGGAGTCTTGTGGCGAATACTGTGGCCAATATTTTAACCTTGGCATTAAGGAATGAAATTGGGAGATATCATTAGCAGTGTTCCTGTGGCCTACCCTCTTTATGAATGACTGCTATGACTGCCTTCCTAAAGTCTGGGGAAGAGCACCCTGCTGGCCCACTTCAAGGAACACATTTAAAAGGTGTGGACCCAGCAAGTCAGTGTAACGCTTGTAGAATTCCCCCGGAATCCCATTAGGTCCAGAGGACGTATTGGAGCATAGCTTTGCTGTGGCTGCTTGAACTTCCATCTCTAATTCCCGCCTTGCCTCCACATCGGGAACAGATTGCAAATACATCTTCTGCAGGGGCCTTGCCCTGTAAAATTCTTCATAATATTGAGCGAAGACCCCGACAGTGGCAATCTCCGTGTCCGCCCAATTTCCCTTAGAATCAACAATCTTGTGTACCATCTGCCCTCACTTCTCTCTTCCCCAACCTGCTGTATCTCCAGTATCATACAGACGATGCAGTGTGGCAAACACCAGGTTATTTGCCTCTTCTTGCAGAAGGGCACGATATTCATTCATTCAGATGTCTAACTTCCTAAGGCCTAGGGGGTCTGGCTCCCATCCCATTACTCCTACAAACTCCAGGAGTTGATTCTCTAACTGCTCTATATTTCCGGCTTCCCTTCACCGCTTTTGAGTGATCAGATTCTGGGCATAGTCTCGGATGTTTTTTATATGCTTCCCAGAGCGTTGTTTTGGGCATGACTGAGTGTTTGATTTCCTCAAAAAAATGCTTAATCTCTACCTGCAGTCCCACCGCCACCTCATGATCACGGGGTTCCAATGCATTAAGCCTTCAGCCCATTACATCCAGTTCCTACACCCCCCCTCCAGTTCACCTCAAAGAGCCCTCTGACCAAGTAATCTTCTTACAGCACCGTCCCAATCTCCCCAGCTGGGGCAAAGATATAACCGAGGCGGGAGAATACTCTGTGGACTCCAGAGAAATATGAGTAACTTATGTCATTAGGATGCGCTCACCACCAAAGGTCCAAGAGACAAATGGTGGATGCACAAGGAAAACACAGAAGAGAAGGCAATGCGAGCCACCCGAGCCGCACCATGAGAGTTAGTGCTTTACAAGATCCTTTGCTGCATTTGCGCAGGTCGCGCTGCCAGTGCAGTGCGCTGCACTTTTTAAAACTGTACCTTTATTGTATTTCGTTTTTACTTTTAATTTGTAGTATCCCCTGCTTTTAACTCACCGCTTTTGTCTGGGCTCAAGTCCTCTCACTTGCAACATAATTTTGTGGAACGTTCACCGCTATTTGGCGGGTCCGGGTCCCGGGGTGGATTTCAGTGGGCGCCATTTTAGGTTGGGTGAGTACTACTTCCTGTGGGCGCCATCTTGGAGCGTCCCCACGCTCGAGCTGACTTTTGACACGCCTATTTAAGGCGGACTCGTGCGCTTCCTGCTTAGATCCTTTGCTGCATTTGCGCAGGTCGCGCTGCCAGTGCGCTGCACTTTTTAAAACTGTACCTTTATTGTATTTCGTTTTTACTTTTAATTTGTAGTATCCCCTGCTTTTAACTCACCGCTTTTGTCTGGGCTCAAGTCCTCTCACTTGCAACATAATTTTGTGGAACGTTCACCGCTATTTGGCGGGTCCGGGTCCCGGGGTGGATTTCAGTGGGCGCCATTTTAGGTTGGGTGAGTACTACTTCCTGTGGGCGCCATCTTGGAGCGTCCCCACGCTCGAGCTGACTTTTGACATGCCTATTTAAAGTCGTCCTCTCCCGCGCAGCGGGACGCGCAGTGGTGACGCCTGCGCTGTGCCGGAGTCGTGCCAGAGTCCTGCCTGTCTGCGCTCGTCCGCGTCGAGGTAGCGGGTGCAGGCGCAGGACTCTGGCTCTCTGCTCTCATCTCATCATGGATTCCATCGCGCCGTTCAGGTACAATCGCGCCGATCTCCTCTTCATTAGGGACGGTTTATTGGCTTGTACACATGATCGGGTGCTCCCTCTTTCGGGCCCTCATGTCTGTCCCTGTGGCAGTTTCTCTTTGGATTCCCCCATTGGGGTGTGCTCCACTGTAAGATCTACTCCACACACTCGTATTGACTACTCTGAGCGAGCAATTAGTATATGGAGCCTTAATGTGAGATCATTGGTCAAGCACCATCAGTCCCTTCGTGATATGATTGATAAGGACTCACCTGACCTCATTTTTCTCACTGAGACCTGGTTACAGGACACCGACTCTGCCATAATAAATCTTGCTTTTCCTTCCACCTATACGGTGTTTACTTTGAACCGTACTTCTAGAGGAGGAGGTATAGCCATGGCGATAAAATCTTGCTTCCCGGCGGATTGGAAAGCTCTTGATCTGCCGATGTGCGAGAGCGCCTCTTTTAAGGTCACTGTCAGTCATCAGTTCACTTTTAGTGGCCTGCTTATTTATCGCCCGCCAGGGAATGACACGGTCTTCAAGGCCGCTCTCGTTGACTTGGTTAACTCGTCAGCTTTTAAATATGCTAACTTTAACATCATTGGCGATCTGAATATACATCTTGATCAGACGTCTTCTTTACCTATTAGCTCCTTGATAGCGGACCTTGAAGCCATGCAACTGAACCAACTAGTAACCGCCCCCACGCATATAGGAGGTCATATCCTTGACCCGTTCTTTACCACCTTGGTTCGGGCTAGGGTATCTGACCCGATGGTGGTGGGCTGGACTGATCATCTGTTGGTTAAAGTGTCATGTCCCCTGGATGACCAACAATTTAAACCTGTAGACAGGCTGACCCTGAAAAGAAACTGGCATAAGCTTAAAATGGAGGAATTCGTTAAAATCTTGGAGGCTCTGCCCTTGGGCATCCTGTCGAATGTGGAACAGGGATACGAACAGTTCTGTAACTGGGTCCATACTGCTCTTGATTCTCTTATACCAATGCGCTGGTCGAAATGTCATGCTAAAACTCGCAGCCCATGGTATAATGAGACCCTTGCCGAGCTCAAGAGAACTTGCCGGCAAGCTGAGAGGGCGTGGAGGAAATCCTTCGAGCCCACATTAAAATCACTGTATTTCACCCAGCTTAAGATCTATCACAGAGCTATCTGTCACGCCCGGGCGGCATATTATGCCTCTGAGTTTTCAAACAGCCCCAACCCATCTAAATTAATATTCAAGGTGCTTAAAGATCTGATGGGTAAACGGGCCACCTCGCTAGCAATCTGCACGGACTCCCACTGTGAAAGCTTGGCATCCTTTTTCGTGGAGAAGGTGCGGGTAATCTACCGAGGGTTTTTGCCATCTGTGCAAGATGACGAGCCCAGGGCTGTAAGAGTTTCGGATTGCGAACCTCTGTCCTCCTTACCTGCTTTATCGGCTGAGGCGTTTGATACTCTGAGCCTCAAAATCAAATCTGGCTCTCCTCTAGACCCTTTGAAGCCAGAGTTTATTACCCTTCTCCCGCCTCTATGCCGTGAGCCGATTTTGGAGTTGATCAACCTCTCACTAGCTGAGGGCGTGGTTCCTGCCTCCTGGAAGCAAGCAGTGGTCAGCCCCATTTTGAAGAAGCCTAGTCTTGACCCTCTGTTACCTGAGAACTACCGCCCCATCTCCCTCCTGCCCTGGACCGCCAAGGTCACTGAGGCACACGTAAATTCCATCTTGTCTGCCCATCTCTCTCGCAATAATATTCTTGACGAGAGTCAGAATGGTTTTCGCGCACAACACAGCACCAAAACTGCGCTGCTCTTTATGAGCGAACATCTGCGTTCGGTGCTGGATGCGGGGCAGACAGCGGCGCTCCTTTTGTTAGACCTGAGCGCCGCATTCGACACGGTGTCTCATGACATTCTGCTGCGGAGGCTGGAGGAAGTGGGTCTTGAGGGGAAAGCTCTTCAATGGTTCCGCTCCTTCCTTTCGGACCGGTTTTTTAAAGTGGCCATTCCACCTGGTCAGTCCTCTTTCCACTCTTTGGGACTAGGAGTACCTCAGGGCTCTGCGCTTAGCCCCACTTTGTTTAACCTGTATGTGAAACCGCTGGCTGCTGTCGTCAGACAAACTGGCTTAACTATGACATCGTATGCCGACGACACGCAGCTGGCGGTGACACTCAGTGGGAACCCTGAGGTGACTGCCCCCAGGTTTCGCGCAGGGCTTTTAGCCGTGGCGAATTGGATGCGTACTAACTGCTTGCAGTTAAACGCTAAGAAAACCGAAGTCCTGATCTTAGGAAAGCAAGCGGAACTGTGGGGTGATCAATGGTGGCCTATTGAATTGGTGATGACTCCCATCCCAGCGGCCGAAGTAAAGAACTTGGGGGTCTGGCTGGATTCCAATCTCTCTTTTACCAGCCATACTAAGAAGATTGCAGCTACCTGCTATGGTATTCTGCGAGGACTGAGACCAGTCCTCAAATTCTTCAACCCCCCAACTCGGCAACTGGTGGTCCAAGCCGCGATTCTCTCTCGGCTGGACTATGGGAGTGCTCTGTTGCTTGGTGTCAACCAGGCCGAGGCCACCAGACTGCAGAGGGTGCAGAATGCCGCTGCGCGGGCCATTGTGGGCCTCCCGAGACGGTGCTCTGTATCTGCAGTTTTAACCTCCCTTCATTGGCTGCCGGTCAGACAGAGAATTAAATTCAAGGCACTCTGTCTGACATTCAAGATCTTGAAATTTTCGTCACCTCCTGCCTTGGTGGGTCTTGTCTCCCCGTATGTTCCCAGGCGGTCTCTCAGGTCGGAATCTCTTCATCTAGTGAGTGCGCCTAGATTCAGACTGAGTAGGATGGGTGGCCGTTCATTTCGAGTCATGGCGGCTGGATTATGGAACTCCCTTCCTGTCCACATCCGTGCCCTTAATAGCCTGACTCTTTTCAGACGCGCGATTAAAACCTATTTGTTCACCTCTGTTGATTGATCGTGTTTCTTTTCAGCGGTGATTTGTTGTGTTGTGGTACTGGATCAGGCGCCAGGACGCCCCTTCGCTGGGGCAGCTGTGCGCTGAATAAAAGTTACTAACATAACATAACATAACAAGGACTGTGACCTTCCAGACACAACTGCCCTCTCTGCTCATGGTTGCAGACCGGAGATCTCAATTTGACTTCCAAAGTGTTCCTCTCGTCTCCATGGAAGCCCAATTCACTGGCGGACATGTTTGCTGGTGTGCAGTGCGCACTTCTAAAGAATAAGATGCTTCAATATGGTCTTCCTATGTTCTTACTCATGGTTGGTGGCTCCTTTGGCCTTCAGGAGTTCACTCAGATAAGATACAATGCCCAGAAGCTGCGAGGAAAGCTTGACCCGGCGCTGGAAGAGAAAGTCAGAAAGAAGAGTGTTTCTATAGAATCCGAGTACAACAATCTGAAAGACTCCCATTTTTCTGAGTGGCAGAACATCAGAGTGCCCCGCCCCTGGGAGAAGACTCAATCTATTGAACAACAAAAAACTGTTGCTTCCAAGCAGTCCTAATGGGCTGTGTTTAGTTTCAGCTCAACTCACAAATGTACTAAAGGTCTGAGTTGGCACAATATTGGATAACGTTCTGTGCTACAAATAGAAGTCGGCAAAGTTCCATATGGGCGCTATTTTATCCTTTTATGCTGTGGATTTGCTATTGCAGTATCGGACAGTTGTGCTGGCAGATGTTGACCTGAAGAATTCGGTTTTGAGTTCTCCGTCACGTTGATCAAAGACTTCTTCAAATCCTATGGCTGGTTTCTGTAGAGATAGATGACTGAGAGCATTTATACTTTGTAGTTAAGGGCATAGTCACATTTTGGAGTGTCGGTGTAGAGTTGTGATGGTTCTACTTAAAAGTGATTTTAAGATGTGTAATGGGTGAATAAAATCTATGAATATGGTAACCCCGTCCATTTGGTAATGCAAACTTGCAATAGTCCCTCCTCTTTTGCATGTAACTGAGCTGACACTTCAGACGCCCTACGTCTGATGTTGGCCATCTTTTTCAATGGCCTCCACGTACAAGTGGCAGTCCTCTGTGATGGCTATGGTGGAAGCTGTGCTGTGATTCGCATCTTGCATAGTCCATGTTCCTGACCACCCGATCAGTGAAGTGTAGGTGCTTGCACATGCAATTAATGGTGAGTTCAAGTGGTTGGTACAGTCATCCGCATTTTTGCCACTGAGGAATGATGGGAACAATTTACATCTTGTGGTTTCTATTGTGTATTCGGCTTATAGCCTTGTTGTAGATGCCGCACAGTGCTCTGCTCATGATTGTTCCCTGAATCTACCTCAAATATCCATGGCGCACATCGAACACCAGAAGAATATGTTCCCAGAGAGAGGACTTGAGGCTCACTGAGCGACCCAGAATGTTGGCCAAACCATTTCATGTCACTCTACTTTCATTCCCTTCCAGTGCAGTTGAGCCCTGAGCCGCCCGAGGGCCTCCACTATTTGGATCCTACGTGGTTTGCACAAACGCCTTCCCGCAAGGGTGGCAAAGTACAGCAGACTTTGAGGTTTGCTTTTACGCCCCTGCTAATCCAGACACGGACAGGAGGTGAGGCTTTAACGTCAGCCTACCATTTGTGCGAGCAGCATCACCATTGGCCCCTGAGGTGCCCAGGGTCCCCCTACCACTGGGATCATACACAGATGCCTAACACTCACTACTGCCGCTGGGAAAGGGGAAGATCTGCAGTCTTTGAAACTGTCCCCTTCCACCTCTCGTCTCACCACTCTTGACCTGAGGGCGAGCTGGAGGATGAGGCTGACTGCGCTTCCCAATAGCACCGCAACTGGTGATTTCAAAGGATCTATGATGATGCCCCCTGAGCGGAAACCAAAACTATCTGTACTTACCACCGTGCCCGAGCAACCCTGGCCGATGCCCTGTGGAGCTAGCCTATGCAGCTATAGAGGAGTTTGTCTCTGGTTCACCCCTAGGCCGTCACCTTCCCAGCTGGACATCGGACATTGTTTTCCTCATCTGCCCGTTGTGTTTCCTATCTGCATTCCTTACCCCTGTTTACCTTTCCCTCTACCTTTCATTCCCTACAAGACATGTGTCTTGAATATGCTATGCGCTAATAACTCTCATTATTGTGTAATCTCATGTTTTTCTCCTATGTCTATACTTGGCTCCTGTAATGGATGGATGTCAGTACAACGCAATCTTTTAGATCGCGGTACTTGACATCGCAGATTTTACAACGCAAGTCGTTACAACGACTTGCGTTGGAGGGCGCGGATTTAGGAATTTTATAATTTTATATTCCAACACCAGTCCCCGTAACAGTAGGGAAGGTGTTGGAATATAAAATTACAACATTCCTTATCCCACAGCGCCATCCAGCGCAAGTCGTAGTAACTACTTGCGTTGTAATAGCTGCGTGGAAAAGGTTGTGCGGTGTAAACACCGCGTTGTAAACGACGTTTCCCCCTGTAATTGATGTCATTTTGTAACCTGTAACTCGCTGATCCTCATGTAAAGCACTGTGATACCTTCGAGTCTAGCCAGTGCTATATAAAACTTTGCAAATCAATAAAAAAATTAAAAAAGAGTGGAGTGGGACGCAGTGATAAGCCGAAAGGCCCTGACCTGTCCTGCTCCGGCACCATGACATCATTGAAATCCCCTCCCAAAATATGTAGTGGGGAGTTCACCTCCAGCAGAATCTCAGCAAGTTTCTCTAGTGTGGGGGTCTGTAGCTGGGGAGGAGAACAGGCGCTAATTAGCATGATGTCCATATGACTCCAAAGCCCCTTAACTCCCACATATTGACCCAATGGGTCTATCCACTGTTGCGTCACTTGGAAAGCAGAGTTTTTCCGGATCAGTTTGGCCACTTCCCGTGATCCTGTTGTGTAACCTGAGTGTACCAGTGTGCTGTATGATACTCTCCCAATAAAGAGCGCTGAGAACCCTTTCAGGTGGGTGTCTTGTAAAAGCACAACATCTGGTCATACTATTTTGAAATATTGGGACACTAGGCCTCCCGAACCTTATCGGCCAAGCCATTCATGTTCCAGGACAAAATTGACAGGCTTCTGTCATCCAAGGGTGGGGGACTCATCTGTACTCTAGGGGTATTGGCATATGATACAGGGATGGGATACTTGTCTGGCTACTGGCGGGTCATGATATGGTGCATGTGGCCCCTAATAAGGGCAAACACTGGCCAACGTTTCTGTGACTTTCCCATGTGAACTTCATCAACTATAAACCCTGAATCTTATGTCAAACACTCCCCTCACCCCACCTCCTCATCTGCAAGTATATGACATTATAAACTCAACTGAGAACTACTCAACAGAGGGATCTGAGAGGTTTGTAGCCCACCACCTCCTCCCTCCAATTCAAACCCAAAATGTAAGAACACACAGTTAGACCCTACATCTCCTGTAAGCGGTTACTCTGTAGTGACTTTAGGAATGAAGTTTGAGTCAACTCAGTAGAACCATCTGATGTGGGGTGAGGAGATTCTCACTCCTGGGCCCCAAACATCAACATCCATCCCATGATTTATGGTGCTGCTGCCAGACCGGATGCTGTGGTGTCAGAGGGAAGAAGTTCAGGTTCACGCTCGAGGTTGACAATAGCCAGCACTAGAGGTTCACTGAGACAGTTTCTTGTTCATCCCCAGTATAGCCATTTGTAGAGTCCCTCTCCATAGTTGTCACTTTGCCTTTCATTTGGGCCACTGCCAGGTCCCCTTCCGCGTCTGAAGAGAGTGGCAGGCACTCCCCAGCACTCCCATTCCACCACATTGTGTCTCCCTGCCTCCTCTGCAAGCGCTAGCTTCTCTTCCTGACTCATTCTTTAGTCTTGGGATGGGCTCCCTCTCCTCCATTGAGTAGAGAGCTGGCTCATGCCTACTGCTTCCCAGCAATCTGGGGCTGTCCTCCAGCCATTCCCAGGTATCCTCCTGCATCTGGAAGAAGAGCAATTTTCCCTTATATAATACCTTAAGCCTGGCAGGGAACAGGAGTTTGTACTGATATTGAAGGCTTCGCAGTTTAGTCTTTACAACGTTGTTGTCTTTGCACTTCATGTGTGTAGTTTGGGAAGACCAAGATCTTAAAGTTCTTGTGGCGCAGCTCTTCAATTTTGAGCACTTCAGTAGGGATTATATCCATATCTTGGAAGTTCAGGAAATGTGATATCACTAGCTTCGGGGGAGTCCCAGGCAGTAGCCTGCTTCCCAGTGCTTGATGTGCCCTTTTGATAACAAAGCAGGAGAATAGTTTGTTGTGGGGCAGGATCTGTTGCAACCACTTGTCTAGAAATTATAGCATATTTGGTCCCTAAACCCCTCCGGGAAATCCCACAAATCTAAGGTTGTTTCATCGAGCACAGTTTTCGGCATCCTCTAGCCACCACACCACATCTTTATAAATCACTTCGACTTCTACAACTTCTTTTTGTACACCTTGATTCACACTGTTCTAAAGGTTAAAAAATAGAAAACATTTAAGCTGTCTGTGTCTGAATGTTAAACAATGGATTTAGGAATTTTATAATTTTATATTCCAACACCAGTCCCCGTAACAGTAGGGAAGGTGTTGGAATATAAAATTACAACATTCCTTATCCCACAGCGCCATCCAGCGCAAGTTGTAGTAACTACTTGCGTTGTAATAGCTGCGTGGAAAAGGTTGTGCGGTGTAAACACCGCGTTGTAAACGACGTTTCCCCCTGTAATTGATGTCATTTTGTAACCTGTAACTCGCTGATCCTCATGTAAAGCACTGTGATACCTTCGAGTCTAGCCAGTGCTATATAAAACTTTGCAAATAAATAAAAAAATTAAAAAAGAGTGGAGTGGGACGCAGTGATAAGCCGACAGGCCCTGACCTGTCCTGCTCCGGCACCATGACATCATTGAAATCCCCTCCCAAAATATGTAGTGGGGAGTTCACCTCCAGCAGAATCTCAGCAAGTTTCTCTAGTGTGGGGGTCTGTAGCTGGGGAGGAGAACAGGCGCTAATTAGCATGATGTCCATATGACTCCAAAGCCCCTTAACTCCCACATATTGACCCAATGGGTCTATCCACTGTTGCGTCACTTGGAAAGCAGAGTTTTTCCGGATCAGTTTGGCCACTTCCCGTGATCCTGTTGTGTAAACTGAGTGTACCAGTGTGCTGTATGATACTCTCCCAATAAAGAGCGCCGAGAACCCTTTCAGGTGGGTGTCTTGTAAAAGCACAACATCTGGTCATACTATTTTGAAATATTGGGACACTAGACCTCCCGAACCTTATCGGCCAAGCCATTCATGTTCCAGGACAAAATTGACAGGCTTCTGTCATCCAAGGGTGGGGGACTCATCTGTACTCTAGGGGTATTGGCATATGATACAGGGATGGGGTACTTGTCTGGCTACTGGCGGGTCATGATATGGTGCATGTGGCCCCTAATAAGGGCAAACACTGGTCAACGTTTCTGTGACTTTTCCATGTGAACTTCATCAACTATAAACCCTGAATCTTATGTCAAACACTCCCCTCACCCCACCTCCTCATCTGCAAGTATATGACATTATAAACTCAACTGAGAAATACTCAACAGAGGGATCTGAGAGGTTTGTAGCCCACCACCTCCTCCCTCCAATTCAAACCCAAAACTTAAGAACACACAGTTAGACCCTACATCTCCTGTAAGCGGTTACTCTGTAGTGACTTTAGGAATGAAGTTTGAGTCAACTCAGTAGAACCATCTGATGTGGGGTGAGGAGATTCTCACTCCTGGGCCCCAAACATCAACATCCATCCCATGATTTATGGTGCTTCTGCCAGAGGGAAGAAGTTCAGGTTCACGCTCGAGATTGACAATAGCCAGCACTAGAGGTTCACTGAGACAGTTTCTTGTTCATCCCCAGTATAGCCATTTGTAGAGTCCCTCTCCATAGTTGTCACTTTGCCTTTCATTTGGGCCACTGCCAGGTCCCCTTCCGCGTCTGAAGAGAGTGGCAGGCACTCCCCAGCACTCCCATTCCACCACATTGTGTCTCCCTGCCTCCTCTGCAAGCGCTAGCTTCTCTTTCTGACTCATTCTTTAGTCTTGGGATGGGCTCCCTCTCCTCCATTGAGTAGAGAGCTGGCTCATGCCTTCTGCTTCCCAGCAATCTGGGGCTGTCCTCCAGCCATTCCCAGGTATCCTCCTGCATCTGGAAGAAGAGCAATTTTCCCTTATATAATACCTTACGCCTGGCAGGGAACAGGAGTTTGTACTGATATTGAAGGATTCGCAGTTTAGTCTTTAAAACGTTGTTGTCTTTGCACTTCATGTGTGTAGTTTGGGAAGACCAAGATCTTAAAGTTCTTGTGGCGCAGCTCTTCAATTTTGAACACTTCAGTAAGGATTATATCCATATCTTGGAAGTTCAGGAAATGTGATATCACTAGCTTCGGGGGAGTCCCAGGCAGTAGCCTGCTTCCCAGTGCTTGATGTGCCCTTTTGATAACAAAGCAGGAGAATAGTTTGTTGTGGGGCAGGATCTGTTGCAACCACTTGTCTAGAAATTATAGCATATTTGGTCCCTAAACCCCTCCGGGAAATCCCACAAATCTAAGGTTGTTCCATCGAGCACAGTTTTCGGCATCCTCTAGCCACCACACCACATCTTTATAAATCACTTCGACTTCCACAACTTCTTTTTGTACACCTTGATTCACACTGTTCTAAAGGTTAAAAAATAGAAAACATTTAAGCTGTCTGTGTCTGAATGTTAAACAATGGTACTATTTTTTAAGGGGGAAATTTTAGTATGATTTGATGCAACATCATCACACAAACATGCTGCTCTTCTTTCTATCAAAGTTGGTAAGAAAGAAATTCATATGAAGTAAACTAAGATGTGGCACTCTTTTTCTCTTCCCTAGCACAGGATCACGCATTTGACATCCATGCACCAATGCAGATTCCCCTGAGCAAGAGTGTGTGTGTGTTCTGTGAAGCATATCTGTGCTGAAAGGGAATATGTCTAGCACAAAACTATGTTTTAACAGTTTTCCAAATTTGTACTGTAAAATACAGAACCCATGGAAAGCTGGAAAGATATGGAGAAATAAAAGCCTTCCTCCTTGCTATTCTTGCCAAGAGGAGGTGTCATATTTATTTTCAGTCTTATATATATATAAGCATATGTATATGTATATATGTAAGTACAAAAGCATTAGCGTAAACAACCAAGGGTGGTTGAGTTAGAACACCCATGTATCACCATGGAAAAAATTCTTGATGCAAAGGACCACAAAGTAGCAGGCAGCAGTACTTTGCATTGCTTCTGACAAGTTGAAATTGTGATTTCCATGGAAAAGTACATCCCAGCACAACACTTTGCACTGAGTTTGTGTTAGAAAAGTAAAAAAAACCTGGTACAACATATTAGTACATGTGAGTTATGATGTTTTACTCTGTTGACAGGGAATATGGAGCAAATGAATTAGCTTCTCGAACAATGAAGCACAGTGGCCTTAGTTGTCACTGGGTGTTGCATGACAGGGAGTTAGCAGGTAAGCATCATATCTTCTATGATATGATGTTTCTTCTACTGCCTCTATCGTTGGTACTTAATCAGGCACCATAGCATCACATACGCGCTCCTTTGCAATATAGTATACATGTGTGGCTCACTGGTTAGAGGAGGCAGACCTGGAAGCAGAGGTCAGCCCGGGACCAGGGTTCAATTCCCGGCTCAGTGGGGTCTTGAGTCCTAAAATGTCCATGGACTCGACAATTTTCGCTCCAGTGCCTACTCGATTCACAGGTTCACACTCTGCGACTCTGGGCAATAGCTTGCTTAATCTCCACAACGGCCCCTCGCGGCGGGATGCCTGGCTTTCACCTTGCGGATACCCTGCCGGGGTTATCTCACAGGGGAATACCAGGACGGGTTCCCTAAGCAAGCGCTTAGAAACCGCTTGGTGATTTGCGCTATATAAATTCCTGTACAACATTTCTGTTTTGAACTGGGCACAATCAAACAACAGGAGAGTAAGGGTATAAGTGTTCACTCTCTTACCCCTAATATTAGTATTAATAAACAACAAAAGAGTGAAACAACGCTAAGACACCTCAAAAGGTCATATGAGGGACAGACTAAGAATTGGTGAAGAAAACACACAAAATTGTTGTTTTAAGAACCCTCACTCACCAACCTAGTGGTGACATGCTTCATCATCGGGTTCCCACTGGAAGGACCTATCGTCCTTCCAGTGTGCTACTACGCCTGATTACAGTGGAGCTGGTTCTTGTGTGTGTTGAAGTGGTGAAGATAACCCAATTGTGCTAAGTGAGTGCAAAAAAAGGGGGGATTAAAAAATGCATAGTTGTGACTGTCAACTATTTTATTAATAGTCCAACCAGCACTAGTTAAAAACAGGTGGTGAGTGGACTCATAGGATTGGTCTCATTAATTGGAGACCCCTAGTCCTCTATAGATTTAATCAAATTTGGTCGACATGTTTCTGCTTAGAGAGCCCGAGTCGCTCAGCATTCTTCAGGACCAGTAGTGTGATCCTCCGGCGGTCTGCATGCGCTAAGGTGCACCCGACCGTGAGGATATCAGTGTGAAAAAGTTAAAATTATTACATATACTCACGGTTATCGCCGTTTAGGCACACTCAGCTATTTGCTGGGGCCAAATACAAGAGGCGTTTTTCACCGTACTGCATGGGCGAACACGGCAGGTGGTTGTCTTCACGCCGCGTTATTGTTACGCTGACGGCTCCCCGCAGGCTACCTAGCCTGTCATCACCGCCGCCCGAATAAACTGGGCACACTCATCCAACATTGGTATGAGGTATACAATTTGTTTATCAGTTTCTGCAGCTCTTCCATTAAAGGCGGTGGTAAATTTGTGTCTCAACATATAACAGCTAATGTACAACTTTTCAGTACTCATTTACTATTCCTATTCCAATGTCTTTTAGCATAGTGCATACTTCTTGTCTGCAGCTGTATCACAATTCATATATTGACATTTCTACTACTGTCTAAAGAGTTTGTATTGCTCATGCAGTAACCTATTTAACACTGACTGCTGTGTCATTAGAGCGAGCTAAAGCAGCACACTAAACACAGTGACATGTTTTCCTCCATATAGTATTTAATAATCTGTTCTGATAACTTCTTGTATGCTCAGATCATTGCAGGCTACTATCTAATTAGAAACCATGCTAACCTCATCAATAATAGGAATCTTCAATTTACTCTTTGAACTTCATGAAAAGCGTCAACAAATAACTTTAAGTATTTCAGTTTGTTGTCATGTTCTACTGGCAATATTGGTAGACAATGCAAGTTATATTTTTTATATTATGAACAAATGCTGTAAGCAATTGTATAAGGAAACTTTCCAAGTGCCTGCCTGTCCACTATCATAGAGAAGTGAAGGCTTGAATATGTTGCAGATTAATTTGGTTTTCGCAGGCAGAAATCCATGTTAAACTGATGCTGTAATGTCCTTGTAAATCTTAAGCTGTTGTTCATTAAGTTGTGTGATAAAACTACTAAATCTATAGAGTCCCTTCTGATTTTAACCACACCATTCAGTACTTCATTCACAGCAATGACTGCCTCATTTTCAACAATTCAACCGTTGACTTCCTTGAGATCTCTCTTTGGCAACTCTAGCTGCAATTGTCTCCTCTTGTTGATTGTCATCATTCAACATTTTTAAGTAAGTTGGAGAGTGTACACTATGGGCCACATGTATCATTATTGGAAATAGAGATTACCTAATAGGAATTTTCTGTGAATCGCAATTAGGTTTTTGCTATTCCTAATATATGAAACTGAGAGAGTTTCATTTAGCGATTCCAAGTGAGCTGCAAATTGACTTACTTCATGAATATTAATGAGGTAGGTTGCAATTTACGACCCATGGGAATTGCTAAAATCATGAGGATGTTGGCCTGCTGGGGCAGCAGACCACCATGTCTGTGATTGCTTTTAAATAAAGCAATCAATTTTTTTTTTAAATGCAGCCGGTTTTCCTTAAAACATATTCCTATATACTGCTGCTACTTGGTATTAGGAAGGGAGGACCTGAACATGCCCCTTTCTAATACCGAATCGGTATGGAGTAATAATTCCAAATTTGTGATTTGGTAACATGTTACTGAATCGCAAATTGTATTCAAACATACCAAAAAGCATTTTACCAGTTGCAAAACGGCCCAATTCTGCAAATCAGGCTGCTTGTGACTGGTAAAATGTATGCTCCATGATGTTCTGCATGTTATCTTTCATTGCATGGAAAGCATTCGCTTAAGACTTTAACTGGCTAAAAATTTACTCATTTTGGCATGGTTTAAATAGTTGCAGACAAACCATACAGTAGAATCATTTATTCTGCAGTCTGACAACTTTCTAGTTTACAATGGTTAATCAGACTTGTTTTGTTACATCTCACTAAAAACTCACTAAAAACTATTGCAGTCTGAAAATACAAACCAACCTACTTCTACATTTTCTTCCAGATTGGTTTTGTATGTATAAAACTGAACTACTTGGAATAGGCATACATTCTCTAAATCAGCACTTCGTTTGAGTTAATAAGTGTTAAGCATGTTGGTTTTCACTATGTCATCACTATCTGGTTTACATACGTGAGATATTGTATCTCTGCAAAAGACCTTTTGTGGTGATGATGCGCCTAAACTCAACCAAACAATGTTATTACTTTTACTGTATAAACTAGAAGAACTAATATGATTATACATCTCATACGAACCCATCTGCTGTAGGAAAGCATCTCTAAGCTGAATAAATATACATTTCTTAGATAAAGATTTTGCTGCTCATATATCTTATCATACTACTTTAATTTCTGTCTTTTCAATCTTTGTACATACTACTCAACAGTAATGGAAGCTGCATACCATGGAACAGCAATAGAATGTCTATATTTGAATTCAACATAGATGAAAGGATGGGGTTGTAGTCAAAGATAGGTTTGGAAGTCTAACTTCTCTTAATGTTACATGTGTTTTTTTGTGATCTGCCAATAATAGTATATCTGACTGCAGCTATGAAACTGTTTACCTTCTCCTCAGAAATCACAGTTTTATGGAAACCAAAGTGAAACTTAGGGGGAGATTTACTAAGCTTTTGCGCCGTGTTTGTGTCACATAAGTGACGCAAAACGACGCAATTTGTATTTTTTGTGATTTACTTTCCAGCGCTAAACCTGTTCAGTGCTGGAAATAACGTAAAAGTAACGCCAGTGAGACAACTGTGCCTTTTTAAACCAGGCGCAAGGAAGGAGAACTGCTTTAATTTTTCCTTTCTTTTCTGACTTTGCATACGTGCTGCACTGTGCACCATGCATAGAAAGTGGGAAAAGCTTTCCCTTGTGTCTAGAATAGTATTTTGTACAGGAAGGGTACTCTTCCTGTACAAAACCTCTACTAGTGTCACACAATCACCCTAGCACTATGGCGCTAAGGTGTGTGCGTGGCGCACAGCAGCTGTAATCAGTGCCGGTGCATGGGAATGGGGAAGAAAGAGCCATATCTTTGAAGATATGGCACTCTCCTGCTCTCTTCCTTTCGTGCTATGTCGCACAGCCTCGCGGGAGGCTGCGTTGCATTGCGGGGAGATTTGTTAAATCTCCCCCTTGGTGTAGTATTTCTCTTTTGGTCTGTATCTCAGACAACAGTACTTTTCACATTTGTGCGCCTGAAATTGCAACACTTGCTCTATAAGGTTTTTTTAGTGAGCCTCATTTGGAACCTCACAAGTCACATATTTTTCAATAAATGACAAAACAGACTTGTAGCTGTCTTATTCAGAGTTTTGTACACCTTTTACTCACAGAAACACATGAATGGGTGAGGTGCCTCTTGCTTGGTATTCCTTGCTCCAATAATAACTACGTCAAGTAGGGGATTTTCTTTTGTTGCAGATGAAGCACAGTGGGACTTGAAATGCGTTATTGAACTATCTACAGAAAAGTATCTCAACATGCTGATGGAACCAGTACTTACTTGTACTACATTGACATGTCATGGAATTCAACAAGCTGCACTCAAGAATTTCATCTTTACAATCAATGTCCTGTTTTAAGAAAATATGCGACAGCATAGTGCACAACAGCAAGTTCACTTTCAAACAGAATATGAAAATGATTTTCAATGTTCTGTCTGAAACGTATATTTTCAGAATGAAGTTTGGTTGACCTACTTAGAACCATGGATGTGTATTTGACAACCTTTTTTAGTTTGCCAGTCTCATTTGATATACTTCCAAAGCATCACACTGACATGGATGTATTCTACATTGTCTTATATTCCATTTAGGTACCCTAATATAGGCACAGGTAACATTGCAACCTTTCACCTATATCCTTCCCTACACTACACACTAACGGTTTACAGGGACTGACCTTTTACCTAGATATGACACTGCCTTCAGAACATAGGGTTTTTCCCTAGTTCGAATCTCATACATTATGCATGAGGCTTCTTGGAAGCACAGCAGGACTACCATCTCCTGTATATTATGCCTGTATAACGTTCAGGCCCGAAGTCATCCTTTAGGCCAACACAGTAACAAAGCAAGATAGGACCCCTAGGGAGACCTATGGGTATATATACATCACGTCTTGCTTAGAAAGAGAGTGGAGACCGAGACTTCCTGGCTGACACACTGACAAGAGACGTTCAGGTTCCAGCATGCAGACGCTCCAGCTTGCAGGGGTCTAACAACCCTCATGGGGTGTCCAACTCAAGAAGGGGTTCCATATTCTCTCATTCTCGGGTAATGGGGTTGGCTAGATCCTAGAGGGATTATTGGCATAACACCTGCTCAGATGCTAGGTACATTTAGGTACATCTAAAAGGGAGGCATCATAGGAGTACAAACTTTATCTCATGTGTTTTAGATACTTGTATATATTCATGATTATTGCAAGATGGTAGAACTATACCATCCATTTACCTTCTTAGTGCTTCTGATTATATATCTATGCTACTGTCTAACAGTTGTTGCAACTCATATGTTCCACACTAGAACAACAACTGTTCAATACATTCTCTTTGCCCAGCCTCTTTATTCTGTGTATCTCTCTGAGACAAACTAAGTGAGCACGAGTGACTGAGCGAAAGGCAGTATATTGTTTCCACGATTCTGAGGGATCAGGGTTGTCATGTTCAATGGTTGCCTGTGGAAAAGTCAGCCCATAACGCACCTGATGCCCAGGCTGCTGGCGCAGGACGCCTCTTAGTTCCCATCTTGAACAATTACCAAATAAAGAGACGGGCGCTGGAAGCAGGAAAACAAGAACAGAGTTTTATTTCTCATGAGGAGAGCCTGTCATTTCGGACACTCGCATAGTGTCTTCAGGAGGTGCTCTAACAAGTTTCTCTGAGGCTTCGTCTTTTATACACATGTTTATGATGCACAAACATTCCTTATTGCAATAAAGACGCTTTGAAGTAGGAAAAAGCATGCTTGGAATCCCAGCTTCAGGCCTATTCCCATACCAGTCGCTCAGATGTCATCCTCCCCTCCTGAATGTAACAAGAGATTGTGATCTCTCAGCCGGACATTCCTACAGGACACGAGGGCAGGAGGGGATCAGATCAAAGGTTGGGCAGGCGATAAGATCGGGCACTTCGGTTGGTGTATCACGGTTTTGTTATGCTGGGCAGGAAAAAGGGGGGGGTGTACATCCACGAGGCTTGGTCTTAGGACTTGGGACCGGGTCGAAAGGCTAAGTGCAGCTGGGGGAGGGGGGGCTCGTCAGCTGAGGGGAAGGGTGTTCTTGGGAGGAAATGGGGGGTGTGGGTCAAGCAGGAGTGTTACTTCTAGAGCAGGGGAACGCAGAGGGAGAGGGTTTTATGGGCGATGCATGAGCAGTGCGCGCGGGGAGGGGTGCCGGGAACAAACGGGCAGAGAGGCCATGGTGCCTAAAATGGCTGTCGTCTACGTGTGTGCATGGGTCTATGTTGGCGGGATAACACAGTCAGTGTTTCGCGATATCCGTTCTGCTTACAACAAGGGGTACAGTGAACACAAATGAACGCAGCTTATGTGCATATACATTGCTATTTTCAACAGTCGCCGCTTTTTTACATAAGCTAGTTCATTTCGGTGTTTACCTCAACTGACGGAGTGTACATATAGCCATGTGTGGCCAATGAAATAGCGTTTGTCAATACTAGCAGATTGCGTGTAACCATACACAGTCGATACGATTGGCGGAATGTGGTACATATGAATTTACATTTGTTGGGTTATTCATACAAGTCCAGAGATCGGCATAATACTTAGTCGGGGTCAATCAAGAAAAAGGTTCCGACACATTATAGGATCAGGTTCTGACTTTCTCTCCGGTGACATCGACATACAGTAAAAAGTGCTCTGATACCTTCGGGTCTTGTCAGTGCTATAAGAGACTTTTGGAAAACTAAATACATGAGTGACCGATGAAACATTTTTGAAAGCAATACAAAAATGGTTGAGGGAGGAATTCAGTTCGATACAAGCAATTAGTCAAGGGGTGGGTAGAAAGTTCAGGAAGGGGGGTCTTCGTCACAATGTCTTTTTAACAGAGTCCGTCTTCTTTCGTTGGCGCTGTTGAGCACCGGCGGTGGAGCTATAGGTCCAGCTCGGATTCATCCTTACGCGTTGCAGGGTGCGATCAGTCCTCTGCTGTTAGATCACAGTCCTGTTTCCTAACTGATCTTCTTAGGGGTGCCTCATGCTGGGCATCTGCGTGTCTTTCTTCTTCCGTGGCAAAACCTTATTCTATCTAAATGCTGCTCTTCTTTTCTGAGTCAAAAGTTATGCGAAAAGGGTGATGTTGTTGAATAATCGAGGGAAGAGAGGGCGGAGTGGGATCAGATCTTTGAACACACCAAGGGACCAAAGGAGCAAAGGACGACGAGCAGGCAGGCCCATCAGTCGGGCTCAAAAAGGGACGGGGACTTCAGGCACGAGTGGGTCAGCAAATTGAGGGCTTCAAGGCAGCCCTTCATTCCTTCATCTGCCGAGTTTGAGAGTGGTGCCTCGTCCCGCGTCTCGTTGCTCTGCGACTCCACCTTTGGTTGCGGTCACACGTGCTTCATGATCTGTGGCCAGGCTGTGCGTCACGTCCAGCTCCTCTCCTCCGGTGATTGTATCTTTGAATGGGTACAAAACAAGTTTTAGAAAAACTGGCAGGAGAAGACATTTATACATATCAATTCCGTCCCCAATCCTAAGTAGGTGGGGGATAGGTTCATCGGTCACAGTCAGAAGTCATCACTTATGGAGTATGTAGGAGGGCATTTCCACTGAATTCGTAAGCCTATTTGGCGTTCATTCGTGGCGTACGTGGAGAGAAATCGGACTCCCATCGACAGTGTATTCTATCAAACTCGAAATCGAGTCCTTAGGTAGAGACTCGCCCTTTTTTTTAACCCAAGTACTGACAATCTTACATTTCCCTTCGGGGTCGGCTAACTCTTGCAAGCAGGGGGGTTATCATCATGAGAGGGGGCAGAGGTTAAACATGCTTTTCTCGGGGAGCGACAGTTAATCAAGGTCATCAATTACGCTTCGGGGATAGCTGATATGGAGCTGGGGTCAATCGGGAGAAGCGAGGACGCTTTGGACAGGGAGCTGGGGTCAATCGGGAGAAGCGAGGACGCTTTGGACAGGGAGCTGGGGTCAATCGGGAGAAGCGAGGACGCTTTGGACAGGGAGCTGGGGTCAATCGGGAGAAGCGAGGACGCTTTGGACATCCGCACTTAAGTGCAGAGGGGTGAGGCAATCTGGGCATTGGGGATTGCATTTCTAACGAACTGAAAAACAGAAGACCATTGACGTTATAGTCCCCCTATAAAAAGGCCAGATTAGGGGACATCAGTCGTCTTACCTGTCCTTTCTTTCATTACCAACTCGGGTTCTATCGTTTTGCAGAAAGGAGAGGTAGTAGTATGGCAAGTTACAATCATTTTAATTCCTGTCAATTTTGCCGAACACCTTTGT
Source organism: Lissotriton helveticus (assembly GCF_964261635.1). Taxonomy (NCBI): domain Eukaryota; kingdom Metazoa; phylum Chordata; class Amphibia; order Caudata; family Salamandridae; genus Lissotriton; species Lissotriton helveticus. The sequence goes on along the minus strand of NC_136059.1, from coordinate 624,209,617 downwards.
GTTCGAAGAGACCCAATTAGGTTTGTGCCGGTGGGGCACAACGTTACCACACAAGGGAGGAGGGAACAGGGGGACCCTCAGAGAGAGAGAGAGAGAGAGAGAGTCGTCCACACTCTAAACGAACCATTCGGTACACGTATGACATGGAGAGGGAGAGAGAGAGAGAGAGAGAGAGAGAGAGAAACGTGTACAATAATGGGCCATTCAGTGCGCACACAACACAGAACAGCAGGGGTCAAGTAATACGGAAACACAGGCAGAGGGACGACGTAGATCCATACATTACGTGCACACAAACTCAGGCGGGGGAGACAGTACATGTATTATTTACAAAAATCCAAGACAAAACATAGAACAGTTATTGGTATTATATACAAAAATTCAAGACAAAACATAGAACAGTTATTGGCCAAAATGATCTCTTCCTGTATGCTGCGCATCCTTAGCATTATAAGCTCTTTTTACCTTTTTCTTCTCTTTTATCGTCGGCTGCCTTCACTGGTGGCTTTGGTTGTACACACTTACGCCTTTGGCAATTGGTCAAGAACTAACCTGGTCGGGCTAATGCTCACGGTGGGATTTTCGAATGATTTTTTTTTGCAAATGTGTTTCCAGGCTGAGGCAACAGTGGGTGTCAGTTGGGAGAACAATGGGGCAGCTTTGAGTTTCATGTCTATGAGGGTGCGAAAAGGAGGTAGTAGATTTTAAACACTGGCAACATTCCTAGTCCTCCAAGCGGAGGGTACTTGGGTAAACCTCACCTCGGAATATTCCTTAAACTTTCCCTATTTAGTTAAACGTAGGAATTTATTCATTAGTGCACGTCATTCTTGGTTGTATTATTCGGGGTGCCAAGTGAAGTCATATTTTGTAGTTTCCGCTTCAGGCTGTCCTCCCAAGCGCTAAGTTCAGGGAGAGAAATAGTAATTGTTCGCTCGTCGTGTGTAAGCACCATAATCGAACCCCTTTTTCCCCATCTCTTTGTCCGCTAGATCACCATTTTCTTTTTCGTACTTTAATCGACGTTCCGATGTGACCTGTAGAAAGAGGGAAAAAGAAGGGGGGCGGGGGCAGCATTTTTAAAAACACATTAGCGCGCATAAACCCAAAAAGGCTTTTACTTACTACATACTCGGCCTATCTCCACAGGATGCAGTCCCTGCCAACTTGGCGTTTAAGCCCAGGTTGACCGTTTGGTGTGGGAGAGATGATTATCGGAAGCCTGTGGATAGCATAGGTCGCCCAAGTGTGGTATTACGGATCATGTGCAGGGGGGGGTCAGAACAAAGGGCAGTCGGTGCAAAGTGGGGGGCCAGCTCGTGCTCTCCTTTGAGGAAAAGGGATAACCTACAGTGGTACGGGGTCGTTGTCGTTCGTACTAGGGGGGTCAGGTGGCACTCCTTCGGGGCGACTTAGGGGCATTTTAAAACAACTTTCCTGATACAGGTAGCATATAAAGTATAGGCTAAATACCAGGATCTTTAGCGGTTGCTTTAGGCTGTACAAAAATGAAACACACATACAACAAAAACCTGGACCGTTCATATTTGCGATATTTCTGCGTACTATACTTTTTAACCCTTAACTAATCGAGCTGAGCCATTTCACCTGTATTTTAGTTATATCGGAAATAGTGGTCATTTATTCGAAACTTACCAATCTACGCGTGACAACTACGTTTGCTTTTTCCAAAAATCTTTAATAAAAATGTCGGTGCATAAATACGGCCTACAACCCCGTGGGCCGGCCACGGAGCAGGCTGGAACTGTACATGTGGGGATACTTATTAGTGGAAAACCTAATGGAGTCGGTGGTCGTTGATTTCATAATAAAAAGTGCGACAAGTGAAATAAAAATCATATCGAAACTTCAGTGTGAGCGAGTATCATAAGTGTTGAAATTCGAACTTTCAATAATCATGATGTGCCAAAACTTAACAACAATTCATTGTCCGAATGTTCAATCAGTACCCATCTCATGTCAATTCATTGTCCGAACACATAATCAGTACCCATCCCATATCAATTCATTGTGTTTAAAAAAACTGCATACATATCTCATGACACCAAGGCTGAGCAATCGGGGTACAACAAGGAGTTGAAAGTTTCATTTGTACCAGCGCCATTTTGGGGGCAGCCAGGCAGATCCAGGCATAGTCAAAATCTCCACCAACTCGTGGTTGGCCCAGAGCCTCTTTCGGCAGTCCAAAAGTTCCGTTAAAGGGCAACAGAAAGGATCGGCGGTATGAACCATCAGTCAAAGGGGGAGGGAGGCAACAATTTTTTCCTATCGGGTCATACTGGGTTTTCACCGGAACTGATCCGAACTGTAGTCTGCAGGATTTTAGTCATTCAAACTGAGGCTGGCGCCAGCATGGGAGCGCCGACGTCTCGCGGCTACATTTTCATCGTTCCGCGGGCAATCATGGCAGTCATTCCCCATCGGGGGTGTCTGCGGGGGTCGGGGGCCCCCGTGGCTCTTATAGAATCTTCAAAGTCGAGGAGAACACTTCTGATTGTGGGACTCATTTCTTAATTAACAAGCAACCGGGCCATCCCTTCACGCCGGGCCCGCTCCTGCAGGGTCGACCGCCATTTTACGAGTGGACGAACCCTTGTCGGGTGAGTGGAGCGTTGGGGGTGCCACTGGGGGCCTCCACCTGGGGAGGTGGGAGAGGCTCGTTCGCGCCACCTCTCCCTCCCAGCGCACCCCACGCCGTTTTTCTCGGCGTTAACATTCATGATGGCCGGACCAGGCGATGAGAGGGGGGGGTCGGAGGCATAGGCAAGACATCCCCCCCCCCGGTGGCCTGCAAGGCGCCGCTTCAGGGCCGAACGGGGAGCTCATACCAAGCCGGGGCCGGACCAGGAGATACGAGGGGGGGGGTCGATGGCACGAGCAAGACATCCCCCCCGTGTTGTCACAGCCATTATTGAAGAAAGAACAGGGGACGCCCGGATCCCGTCGGCCTCGGCTCCTCTTCTGGCCCACCTTACGCGACGACCTCCCCGGCCGACGGCCGGCAGCAGGACCCGCCCTACACGTGCCGAAGATCTCGTCTTCCGGATGGGCGTAGCCGCGAACCTGTTGCACTTCGGGAGTTTCCAGAATGGGGGTAGGTATCTGCTGACTTGTATCTATCTCATGTTACCGTTATTGGGGCGTGGCAGGCGGTGGGACAGACATGTTTGGAGCAGTGAGGGGTGGCGAAGCCTAGTTGCCTCGTGGCCGTTGCGATGTCAAGCTTGGCTTCTCTCACCATTTTCATGTTTCTTATTACGGGCTTATTTCTAACGTTTCTTATTTCTAGCGAAATCATGTGTTTTATCGTGAGCTATTTCTAACGTTTTCCTATTCGTAGTGAAATCAAAAACTCATCAGTGGCCTACTGATTTTGCTTTCTTATTTCTTTCTTCCTTTTTTTTTTTTTCTTCCCTTTCTAGCTTGTTTCATGCTAAAGTTTCTGTTAACAGGATACGGTGATTACTTCGTTATTGTTGCATATGTCCTTTTTATTAGGGGTGCCCTTCGGTCGAGCCAAATGACCTACCTCTAATAAATGGTCCGGGTGGAACTAGTTTACCAATCAGTGGGGAGTAGATAGGCACGAGAGATTACAACGGGGGACAAAGGTCCACATTACCTACCCTTCACTACTTGCAAAGATTAGACAGAATATTTCTTTTCTACGTTATTTGCAAACAGGGAATGCCTCGAACGAACTATTCCTTGAACAATAAAATGTCCAAGTAATCAATCAATCAGTGGGGAGAAAAGATGGGCATGACGGATTACAATAGGGGACAAAAGTCTGCATTACCTATCCTTCACTATCTGCAAAGGGGGGCAGAATATTTCTATTCTTCCCTGTTTGTAGACAGGGAATATCTCAAAGAGCAATAATCGATAAAAATCGATAACAAACAATCAGTGGGGAGAAAGATAGGCATGACGGATTACAATGGGGGACAAACATCTGCATTACCTATCCTTCACTATTTGCAAAGAGAGAGGAACGTTCCTATTCATCGCTGTTTGCAAATAGAGAATGTCTCAAGGAGAACCAATACTTCAAGTACAATCAATCAATCAATCAGATGGATAGAGCCATCCTACCAATCGGACGTAAAGACGTCCTACTTACCCGGACCGGACCGTGTGGGCAATTCTTTGCCTTCCCTTTTCCAGCGCCCAATCGTTCTCTTTCTCCATGTTTTTACCGCAGCATTCCTGTGGGATTCCAGTCAGGACAGTAGGTCACTTGAGAGAGGTCCGTTCGGAATCGGTGAAGTTCATTCAATCGGCAGCCGGACGAGGGCCCTCTCAAGGCAGGTATACTCCAATCGTTTAGATGTTCACCCCATCGTCTGGACCTCTCTTACCGGACCTTATGTCGCTGATGGACCCCGCGTTGGGACGCCAATTGTGGAAAAGTCAGCCCATAACGCACCTGATGCCCAGGCTGCTGGCGCAGGACGCCTCTTAGTTCCCATCTTGAACAATTACCAAATAAAGAGACGGGCGCTGGAAGCAGGAAAACAAGAACAGAGTTTTATTTCTCATGAGGAGAGCCTGTCATTTCGGACACTCGCATAGTGTCTTCAGGAGGTGCTCTAACAAGTTTCTCTGAGGCTTCGTCTTTTATACACATGTTTATGATGCACAAACATTCCTTATTGCAATAAAGACGCTTTGAAGTAGGAAAAAGCATGCTTGGAATCCCAGCTTCAGGCCTATTCCCATACCAGTCGCTCAGATGTCATCCTCCCCTCCTGAATGTAACAAGAGATTGTGATCTCTCAGCCGGACATTCCTACAGGACACGAGGGCAGGAGGGGATGATCAGATCAAAGGTTGGGCAGGCGATAAGATCGGGCACTTTGGTTGGTGTATCACGGTTTTGTTATGCTGGGCAGGAAAAAGGGGGGGGGGTGTACATCCACGAGGCTTGGTCTTAGGACTTGGGACCGGGTCAAAAGGCTAAGTGCAGCTGGGGGGGGGGCTCGTCAGCTGAGGGGAAGGGTGTTCTTGGGAGGAAATGGGGGGTGTGGGTCAAGCAGGAGTGTTACTTCTAGAGCAGGGTCACGCAGAGGGAGAGGGTTTTATGGCCGATGCATGAGCAGTGCGCGCGGGGAGGGGTGCCGGGAACAAACGGGCAGAGAGGCCATGGTGCCTAAAATGGCTGTCGTGTACGTGTGTGCATGGGTCTATGCTGGCGGGATAACACAGTCAGTGTTTCGGGATATCCGTTCTGCTTACAACAAGGGGTACAGTGAACACAAATGAACGCCGCTTATGTGCATATACATTGCTATTTTCAACATGCCAAGAACTAATCTTTCCCCGATAAGGGGAGATTCTAGTGGCACTGTGAGCTAGCTGATACAGAAAGCCAACATACTCGGTGGGGGTGTACAGAGTTATTCTGACACCAATCTTGGAGTGTATGCTGTCTAAAAGCGCCCAACCTATATATAGGTATATAGGAACTACACGACAAGTGCTCATAGATATCTTCAGCTGAAGCAAATATAATCTAACATCTCAAATTGACCACTATCACTTGATTTTGAAACTTGTGCACCAACTAAAGAGGAATTGCACATCATTGTCAATCTTTTTGTAATACTTGTTTTCTTCTTGTGCAGGGCTTTGTTTACCCTATCTAAGCTAAGAAGCTATTGCTAATTTTCTTTTGCTCGCACACCATTTACTAAAACCACAATAGGTTCTTCAATTTGACGGCACTAAATATTTAATATTCTCCTTTAAGTCTAGTGAAATGCAAACTATTTTTCCTTTCAGGTCTTTCAATAAATCCTTTAGAAGTAACTTTGTACTTTTTGGCTGCAGGTGAACTACATTTTGAAATTGATATACAGTTTGAGTGAACATATATTCAACTGCTGGAGTGCAGCAGGAATCAGAGAGATCTCTAAATAGTTAGGCATGCCTCTTGTGGGCATGTTATTATCATCAAATTTACTAATGGATTATTAGCTGACAACTTTCACATAATTCAAAACAATGCTCAGGTATTAAGTAAAGAGCAAGATTAAACCACTCTCATTGATCTCTATCTTTGAGTTTTGAGATTGTTTGAAACCATTTTAGTTTGTTTTATTGTAGATTGTGACATAGCAATAAACACATACCTTATATGGAATTTCTGCAAGGTAGCCTGGAATTCAGCATTTGTTTCCCTATAACTATTTAATATATTTTCTGAAGTAATCATATCTTTAGGTTCCTGTATATCGAGTACATTTTCCTAATTTTGTCTTTCTGGTCATGTGGTTTTCGTATTGATTTCACGTGAAATCTTGTTATTTCAGAAAGGTTACCATGTAATAGTCTACAATTCATTTCCTCTAGTTCAAAAGTAGGACTTTTCCTCACTAGATTGTGCATCTTACTGTGGTGAACTGTTATATGTCTTTTTTGCCAAACAAGTAGGGGTGGGCGTAACTCACATAATTCGGTGTAACATAATCATGTCGAATTACCTGAGAATTCTGGGTGATTATGCTTAATTATGGGAGAAGAGTAATTCTGCAGTTAGTGCTATATTTTAGTGCAAAATGCCTCTTCACGCCCAAAATGGGCATGAGATTTAATTTTGTGCTAAGAAATCGTGCTAAATGCAACAGAGCACAAATAGCAGGCACAAAAAGCTGTTCACACTTGTTAAATGTGCTCTTGGGGTGGGATTTTCCCCCAAGCATTTATCACTATGTGCTTAGTACCGAATTCCCCCTTGAGTGTAAAATGGATGGCAGGATGCATTTTGCGCTAAGGAATAGTGCCAGTTGCTGTAGAACAAGAATAGCATGCATGACCTGCTACTCGCGCCTGCTAAATGTGTCCTTGCAGTAGGATTCCCCACCCCAAATTTCTCAAAATTACTCAAGCAGGAGCTGATTGCGTAATTGTCTGTAATTCCCCATCAAAGAGTATGGTGGAATTTCCCAAATTACTCCGATGACATAATTGAAATTACGCCCAGGCCCATAAACAAGCCACAAAATGTCCCTCCAAATTTGACAATTTCCTAACTCTACATGGATCAAGTGTTTCTGCAAACATTACTGCAGTGCACTCATAAATATATGCTGAAGGAGGTCTTTGCAAAAGTTGATCCATAATTATATCTTCTTTCTCTCTTAGTACTCATTTATTTTTTGAACTAGTGTACCATCTTTCACTTCATATACATGTGCATCTTTGACAATGGCAAAAACTGAACTATGCTTCTGATAGTAACTTTCCTCAATTAAAAATGCTCTGCTGGTAACATGTTTCTAGTATCCCTTAAATATGGCACAACATTTGGACTTGTTCGTATTCTGCCTTTGACTACATATTTTAATTAGCTGATAAGTCTATCGATATTTTTGAGTCTGTTCAGAATGAAAATGAACAACTTCCTTTTCACAGCAAATTACTTTTGTACAAGATTTTCAACAAACTGATTCTGTCTGTGTCTATCAATTCTCCTTTCCACCTGTTTCATTGATATCATAATGTTCATTATTAGTTAATTGTGAAAAAAGTTTTCAAAACATGCTCTGCCTTTCTTCTTTATTTTACCGGTATTCTCATTTCTTCCTTTAGATACATTCTTCGATTTTTCCTAATCCATGTTGGTTTGTTCCTGATTTGGCTCTCAGTTTATTATTGCACTTCATTACTTGTGTTTTTTGTTTTGGCAAGAACGGTTTTTAAAATGCTCAACATCTCTTATCAAGATTTCTTTTTGAATTTACCCTGTAGCTGAATTTTTGTTGTATGCACAATATTTCCTTCATGATGATGTTGATGTTTTTTAAATTTTTCTGACACTTCGTAGCATAGTATCCTGATCAACGTGTGAATTTGCAGCAAAAAGGATGAGATAATAAAAATAAACATATTTTTATTATCTATATAAATAAAGTATAATATTTATTACAGTTTATGAAAAGAGGGAGAGCTTTCCTTAAAATCACCTTTCTAATAATAAACACATACTGCCTAGTAAATTTACGACTTTACCAATTTTCTGCCATTTAATCATAGCAGAGTATAGTGGTAAATGTTTTGTACACTACTCTGCTACAGCTCACACACCGCCTTATGGTTCAGAGGTGTTTGACTAAGCTGTGCAAATTGTTTGTTGGCTGGATTTTGGTGTGTTTTGATGTATTTGGACATGTTTAAACTCAAATGAGCCTGTTGTCCCTGTTTGAGCTATGCATGGTTTTCAGGTTAAACTGGGATGTCTTTCTGTTCCTTCTCCCTGCTGTCAGCAGCAGACATATGAATTATACAACCGGCAGGTTTGTTTCACAGAAATAGTTTATGAAAGGGCATGATAAAACTACAGTTTTCAGTATTTTTAGGCCTACTTTGAGGCGTGATGTTGCATATTTTTAGTGATCAATAGCAGACTGTTCTATTTTATTTTACCTGGGTTAAAGTCTTATTTTTACTTGCTAAGGTGTAAACATTGTGACCAAAACAATAGTTTACAATAGTGGTGGAAGCTGCGTTTTCATTGAGTGTCTGAACTCAATTTCCACTCCTTTGGAGTGCCTAGCTGTAGCCTAGATTTCGAAGAGTATGTGAAGGGGATTTTGAACATGTTAGAGGTAGGCTGAGCTAGCTTTGGGGTTTTAGGATGCATGAGATGAATGCAAATATGTCCCTTTATGTGGGGTGGAGGGGAGAGTAGAGGTGAGGTGAGGAGAAGAGAGGATATAAGAGGAGAGGGGAATGGAAAGGGAGGGTAAGTAAGAAATGGGTTAGGAAGGATAGTGAGAGAGAGGGGAAGTATATATACCTTAGTATATTTTTTATAATTTAACTATCAGTGATTTTCTAACTGTACAAGACAAATTACCTTAATTATAAATATTCGATACACTATTAAAACTTATACTCGAAGTAAGTAATTTACACTACTGGCTTGATTAACAATGGTAAACTTAAACTTTTGTGTAAGTTTACTATTTTGTTTGTATTCACACACTACAAGTTTATTTTAATAATAATGATTATACAGCTGCAGAGAATCTTCAGTTTTTGAGGGACCTCCAAACATAAAGATAAGCTAGGCCTATCTTTTTATGTGTGGATTCTCCGCCATGTGTTCAGAGTGTATGCAGTTGTAAAATTACTTTTAGTCAAATTTAACATGTAGTTTGCGGATACCAAACAAATGGTAAACTTACACAAAAATGTATATTTACTTTGTGAATCAGGACCTCAGATGGCATACTGTTTAAATAGTACATTCCATCAATATATTTTTCTATTATAACTAATGTCATAGCACTATAGAATAGTTTGTGTGCATAGTTCTGGTTCAGAATGTTATGCAAGTATCTAATTTGGACTAATGCAACCAGTTTTGTCCTAGATTTGTTCTGCGCCAGTACTGAGCAGCTTCATCTTCATACCTGGTTCTTCATGAGGCTACGGAAGGTATGAGTGAGGTAAGGAAAATACCCAAGAGTAGAAGAGAAAGAAGAAGAGAGAAAAGAAAAAGTCACAGACTACATATGGAAGGGAACAGGATAGCACAAAGCAGAGGAGAGGACACAGCAAAAATGTGGACCTACATTGGATACTTTCTACCTCACTTCCTTTTTAGTTCATTATACTCAGTGGTTTCCTGCTGTTCAAGATACTGTAAACTAACAAAAATATTCCATAATATAACTAATACTGTAATTAAAGTGTAAAGTGTACTGTGATGCAGACACTTTAAACAACACATTTCCTTACCAAGGGGCCCATAGCCCCGGGAAATGGGACTGCCCGCAATGCATGCGGCGGTCCCGCAACTACAATTAGGATGCGCCCGCCACACTGGCAGGCGAATGCGGGACCGCCGCATGCATCGACAAAAATGCAAGTTGTGCAATTCAATGCGCAACTTGACAGGCACCACGCGGTGCCTGCCACAATGTACATTGCAATGAATGTGCACTCTCACCCCCCAGACTCGCTGGGGGCCCGCCACGGGCCCCCAATGTTGAAGACTGCATGCCTTTCCGTGGTGGCAGCTGCTATAGCCCGCATGTATCTTAATATGGATGGCAGTGTCTACCAGACACCGCCACCATATTAACAGCTTTTCCGCCCGATCGACTCATCGACTGGGCGGAAAACCAGCAGACGGTCTTTCCGTCCGCCGGTGTCCCCCCGCCATAGTAATAGTAACTATGGTGGGGGGAATTTGCATGCGGGCGGGAGGATTGAAGGTGAGGGAGGAGGAGGCCTTCAGAGGAAGTGGCAGCATATAGCCTGGCTGCCACCAGCTGAGGTGGGGTAGTGTCCCAGACAAACCACTGAATGTTGGTATCGATCAGTTTCAAGTGGCTTGCTGGTATATGAAATGGGAGCATGCCGAAAGCATAATTGAATCTAGGGACCACCACCATCTTAATTATTTGACCCTACCCTACAATGAGAGCTGGAGAGATCTCCAGGTGTTAAAGTCCCCTTTCGTCTTCTCCAAAAGTGGGAGGATATTATCTCTGACCATGATGGGAAAGTCAGTGCTAATCCATATCCCGAGATATTACAGCCCCTTGGAGATCCATTTAGCTCTCAGTCAGTGAAGTGAAGACTGTGTGGAGGTGCGTGTCATGGACATCACCTCTATTTTGGCTTAATTGATCCTGTATCCTATGACAGAGAAATCTTCAATAAGTGTCATCAAGGCTGGCACTGAAGTCACAGGATTACTTAACGTCAAGAACACATTGTTCGCATATAGCAACAGCTTGAGATCCCTGCTGGAGTGGTAACCCTGGATATCGAGGCGGATGAGCGGATGGTGAGGCCCAATGGTTCTAAGGCCAGTAGGAAAAGCTGGGACAACAGAAAGCAATCTGCCTCATGTGCGTCGGATGTGTAAATGGTCAGAGAGAAAGCCATTCCAAAGGACCAAAGTCATTGGAGCGCAATATAGTCAGCAAACTATATCCAAGAAACGTGGACAGATGCCAAAGCGCAGTAAAATATGAAAAATATAGGGCCACTCAACTTGTCAAATGCATTTTGGGCATCATAGGAGAGTAAAACTTTTGGCGTCTACATCCAGTCTGTTTTGCAAGAAGGACATGTAGCAAGGTGCGTAGATGACTACAGGAGGAATGGCCCGGCACAAATCCCTCTTAGTTTTCATGAGCAAGAAGATGGATCACATTAACAAGTATATTAGCCAGAACCTTGGCCAGAATGTTAATGTCACAGTTCAAGAAGGATATCAGGCGATAGTTGTCACAGAAAAGCGGGTCCCTATCTGGCTTAGGAATGAGCGCAATATGAGCTTGATTAGCCTGAATCTTCGTCCTCCCCAAAGATTTCTGTAAGGAGGGGTACTGTGACAGACTGTGTGATTTTTTTTTAATTCTATAGGGAGTCTATCTTTGCCAGTTTCTTTGCCCTTTGCCGTCTGCTTGAGAGCCATCCCCACCTATTCTTCAATAATATCCTGTTCCAGCAAATCCCAAAGGGGGTCTGTGAGCTTGGAATGCAAAAACTCATCAGAAAGTAGATATTCCGGTATCATCCAGATATTCCAATGACTAGAGATTGAAGTAGAAGGAGGCAAATTCACACACAATGAGGTTTGGATGCTAGTGGATGTAACTGGGGTGTCATGAATAGCTGGAATAGCTGTCTTGGCCTCTCTTTGTTGAAGCTGTAGAGGAAGAAACCAGCCCACCTTTTTTATTGGTGGCAGTTTTTCTGATTGTTCCTCACGAGTACTTTCTCCGTGAGCATGGTGTAAGCCATGTGCAGTTCATATTTTTTGTTCAGAAGATAGCATAAGAGGGTGAGCGTGGGGTGCTATCTATAAGCTACCTGTATGGATTTGACTTCCTCGTCCAGAGTCAATTGGTTGCATTCTGCCGTCCTTCATGTAACATTGGATTCCATCATAAGTACTCTTATGAGGTAAGACTTGCCCGCTGTCTATAAGATTTGTTTCGAGGGAGCAGTTGGTCCATTAAGTTCCAAGTATTATGCAAGCCAAGAAAGGAGCTTACTTCTGTCATCTGGCATCCTGAATTTATATATATCTTGACACTATGTTTGGGATTTGGGTGACACCAACAGAAGGGGGAGCAATCAGGGAATGATCAGAGACACTACTCAGTTTGATGTCACAAGTCCAGTTTTCTGTAGTACGGACAAGAAATATAACCTGAATTCTGTATTGTGGGCTTGAGATATGTTACGTAGTTATAATCTCTCTCCTTAGAGTGCAACAAACATCATGGATCGAGGAGAGAAAAGTCAGCCATAATGTCACTAAGGATGGATCTATTCCATGAATGTTGAGAATCAGAGCTGCCCGACTTGTCCAGTATGGGGTCCAGAACCATGTTCTAGCCTCCATCTATGGTAACAGGGTGAAGGCCACATTCAGTCAAAAACCCAGTCGGTTTCGTAAACCACTGGTGTTCTGTGCCTATTGGGGCATAAACAGAGGCCACTATGAAAGTGTAGTCCAATTCATGTAGCCTGGCGGAGGCATGCTGACAGTGTACATCAATCCAAGTCTTTAGAACTCCCACCTTTACTTTCTGATGGATAAGCCTGGCCACTTCATTTTCTAGTAGTTTTCGCTTGCTTGACAGCTGTTCTGAGGATGGTTAATCCCTCACTCACCCAATGTATTTTCAGTTTGGCAGATACCAAGGTGGAGATGAGCATCTCTTTTATCAGGAACTATGTCTGAGTGTTTAGAGTCGAGGGACGTTAATGTCTTTTTCCACCATTGAGAGACCATATGTACAGATCTATGAGATGATGGTGGGCCATGTTGTTGGTTCATGGAGGGAAGGGATATGTAGAGATCCGTAATAGAGAAACAGGTAGGTACCTATCACAGGGCCTAACAAAAAGGGCCCCAGCCAATAATCCATGAACGAGGTAGTAGAGGCTACCACTATGTCGGCCCGCCCAATCTAGAATGCAAAGAAATGATTCACAGTCATGGGAAGGGAGGGGGTGGTGTGGGAATGGAGTATTCACGGGGAAAACCAACAGTAGGCCTTGGTTGCAAGGACATCAGGGTTTCATGGGGAGCTGGGTTCACCTCTACCAGTATTAGCCAATTGCGCCTCTCATCTGCTGTGCTCTTTGTCCAAACCTTTCATAGCCAGCAGCTGGTATCAAAGGAGGCTCAGGGGCTTCTCAGAATAGTGTTGGGACGTATCCATGTTTATGGGTGGGTTCCCCTCTTGTTCCTGCCAAATTTCCAGCTCAGCCAGGTTGTGAAATACTTTGGTACGGTCATTTATGCTAACAGCCATGATCACTGGATCCAATAGTCCAAAGCGCACAACAAGCTTCCTGAGAGCGGTTGTAAGGCTAGAAACTTCTACCGGGTACTGTGAGTTTCATAGGAAACCATAGAAACCAGTTCCCCTGCTTTTTGTGAAAAGAGAACCGTCCCAGGACAGTTCATTTCGAAAGTTTAAACGCTTCAGTTGAAATGTAATGCAGTGAGTCTCCTGTGGTTTGAAACCGAGGGAGGGGCAGAGTGTTTAAATAATCCTTCTTGCCAGGGTGCCTGCTTCCTTGAAAGAAATTAAAATTTGCACAACTGGTTAATCTTCAAATTTAAAAAAGGTGCTTGGAAGCTGGTAATGGCTTTAAGTGATGGAATCACTTGAAGTTTCCTGATGACACATTTATTCTTTTTGAGTGATATGTCAAAGGAGTTACCAGCTGAGCCGTGAAGTGTATTTCTTTAAAGAACAGTTGTATGTACTATGTACAGTCTGGCTATTACTAAACTCTATATTTTGGAAGCAGTTCATCTTAAATATGTTTGTGAATTTTGTAGCAGCCTATCTTCTACTGTGTAATGCAAGTTAAAAATAAGACATATATTCAAAGCGCTTTCTGTCACCGACTGGGACTTCCTAGCACTAAATATGCAGATGCCACTATTCTCCACTGCTCCAAACAGGAATCAGTTCTGTGGCTCTCTGGTAACAGACTCAGACCTGTGCAGTGCATTTACTAATAGAAGTTTCGTAATGTATGATAGTGCATTTCCCACTGATTAACTTAACTTGCTTTTACTTTTCATATAACCTGTGCCTTATTTTATATGTAGGTACCTGAAGTTAAAAGACCGAATAAAGTTACAGAATTTTTTTTAGCCTCTCCTTTGACTCCGCCTCCGCGCTCACTCTTCCTGCCGTTGGCGCAAAGCATCATAGTACCTATACCTTTTTAATGCACTTTGAGCACGGGTGGTGGGATTCTGTGCTGTTGAAAAGAAAGCAAAGTAACTGAGACTAAATGGCTTTAATGGTAACTCGTGTACAATAGCTCGTGACCGTTCCGTGCGGGGATCAAAATAAACAGCAGCAATTCTAGTGAAGTGTACAATTATTAGAGGTAAATAAACACAGCAATTAAATACAATCCAGCCGAAAAATCTGTACATTTGAATTAAGGGTTATAGGATATGGAATTAGAGAACCGATAAACAGGGACCTTACAACAACAGGCAGAGCGCGCTCAGACACGTAGGCTGGAAAGTTTCCCACAGGTAACTGGCCCTAGGGCCTCAGTTGTAACAGCTGGACCACAGGCATCGGCTTTAGAACGCTATGGAAAACATGACCTGGGATGTGCAGGTCAAGAGGGTCTCACAACATACCAAGCTTGGGCGTCCATGCAGTCAACACGCAATGATTGTGTGTGGCACAAGAAAGAAAACTTTCCCTAATTCACGTCGCACAAGTCACTAGAAAAACAGACGAACCAAAGCACAGAAATAGTGGATGCACTGGGCTGAACCGGAATCAGTCGGGCTGAACCACAATTATGTATCCAGATTTGGTGCCGGGTTCCTTTGCTTTTGTAATACCAGTGTTAAACTTTCCCAGTTAATACACTCACTGAGGAGTCATTGCTTTCCCTGCCGCGACGTCGGTATGCAGATGATTAATACAGATGAAGAACTTGTACCCAGATGCAAACCACAACCCATTACTCTAGTGATTGCATGGGTACCTCAGCTGCCTATGCGTTACCTGAATGGGTGCTTCAGCTATCTGTCTATGCATTTATACTAGAATCGTTGCATGGCTTTCGCAAATTTGACACCTATAGCATTTGTAATGCAATATGTGTTGTATTTACGTAACTTAGATGTATTGATATTACAAATAAAAATGGCTTTTATTTTTTTAAATAATTAATACTTAAATAAAAGTTATTGTAATTTATAATGGCAATAGCTTTTGTAAATAACTTTTGTGAAGATTATGTTCAATGTCTTTTATTGTGACGGAAATCCAAGAACAGAAGTGAAATATTAACATGTTTTTGTGACATTTGTAATAAAGCTTGAAATATTGAGAGAACATATTTGAACCAGTTGTTGTTTAATGGTTGCACAGATTGATGCTGTGGTGGCGCTGAGTGATGTTGTGGTGACGATGAGTGATGCTGTGGCGTTCAGTGATGCTGTGGTAGCGCATTGTGATGTTGTGGTACCCCTGAGTGATGCTGTGGTGGTGCTCAGTGATGCTATGGTGATGGATGGATAGATAGAGTGAGGGCGATAGATAGAGGGAGGGTGATAGATAAAGTGACGGCGATTGATAGATAGAGTGAGCGAGATAGATAGATAGATAGATAGATGGATAGAGTGAGGGTGATAGGTAGACAGATAGAGTGAGGGCGATCGATAGATAGATAGAGTGATGGCGATAGATAGAGTGAGTGCGATAGATAGACAGCTAGAGTGAGGGCGATAGATAGAGGGAGGGTGATAGATAAAGTGACGGCGATTGATAGAGTGAGCGAGATAGATAGATAGATAGATAGATAGATAGATAGATAGATAGATAGATAGATAGATAGATAGATGGATAGAGTGAGGGTGATAGGTAGACAGATAGAGTGAGGGCGATCGATAGATAGATAGAGTGATGGCGATAGATAGAGTGAGTGCGATAGATAGACAGCTAGAGTGAGGGCGATAGATAGATAGATAAAGTGTATTTATGTTGCATTGAGTAGAGTGTAATTATGTGGCGTGTAATTATGTGGAATGTAATTATGTGGCACTGAGTGGTATTTGGAGTGTATGTTGCATTGAGTGCAGTGTAATTATGTGGCGTGTAAATATGTGGCACTGAGTGGTATTTGGAGTGTATGTTCCATTGCAGAGTGTGTGAGGGTGCAGAGTGTGAGGGTGAAGAGTGTGAGGGCGCAGAGTGTGAGGGTGCAGAGTGTGAGGGTGCAGGGTGTGAGGGTGCAGAGTGTGAGGGTGCGCAGAGTGTGAGGGTGCGCAGGGTGTGAGGGTGCGCAGGGTGTGAAGGTGCGGAGGGTGTGAGGGTGCGCAGGGTGTGAAAAGTCCACTTGTCACTCTTTTCTATTAGCAGCCATAATGTGCACACTATTTCTCGGGTTTCTTGGGTAACACTGGTATCTCTAGTTTAACTTCCCAAATCTGGGTATATGTATCTGTGCCTTATTGTTGGAAAAGTAACTTTTTAAAAGCCAATGTAAATAATTTTCCTCGACCTTGGCTTTGGTAACCTGCTTCTCCTTAACGTGCATAAAAGTAGCATTTTGCTTAACAGTTTTTGCATGTTATTAACTTTTCTTGCAAGCATGAGCTTGCCTTACTACGTTTACACTGCGAGTGACAACTGTAATGAAGGTTCTAAATGAGGAAAAAGCCAGGTCAATTTTTTTCAAAACCAGCAGGACGAGGGGCCCCTTTTATGGATCATGTGCCGTAGTAAATGAAGCTTTCAAGTACCTTCAGTTATTAAGCCTTCAGAGGGCATACAAGGCAGAAAGGTCCTCTGCACCATGCTACAGCCTCTATCTGACTGTGTGGCTGATGAATAAAGACGGATTACTAGGGAGCCCCCACCCCCCCCTCTATTTTGGGGCAGAGGGGATTCTGGGAGTCTCAAATCGACATTTGTATGTTCCATTCTAGCGACTAATGCCATCCTGCGACATGGAAGCAGTAAAGATTTCAAAGGCTCTTAGTGAACATGGTAAAGGGAGTCATGCGAGTGGCGTAGCGAAACGTGAGGACTAAGGTCTGCTACGTTCATTAATGGGCCACTCAAACACTGACAGACTAGTGCAAAATGTCACATAACTCATAACTAGGAGACGGAAGGCCTTCTGCACAACAGGGGATCTGGGGCCCTGTGCTTTACCCACGGGTAATGCTACCTACCCCATTTGCAGTCAATGTGAATGTAAATTACAAACATTACAAACATTTAAAATACATTTTCTTTTTTTAAAGTTAGACAACACTTTTCAGACTTGTTCCTCTATTCATTGACGTTCATAGCAATCTTAATGACACAGAGAGTAAAAAGAAAATGCAGGGAGAATCCACTGTAATTTACTGAGAGGGCCAAAAGACTGGAAAGCACATGTCCACAAGCCACTCAGCTCCATGGGCATTTTATCAAAAACGTTTCACATCAGAAGCTAGACACATATGCCACTTTTCACATGCCCTGCCTAACTGCATAAGGATGCTCTAATTTACCGGCAGTCTCATTTTAAACATTGCTAAAATCAGGAATGTCACCTCTCAAAGACACTCAACAATCAGATGTGTTATTTTTAATGAAATTGGTCTAAAGTACTACCTCGAGTCTCTATTAAGTTTAAGACGACAGAAAGCAGATGTGTGCGTCACTTTAGTAATCTGCTAAATAAAAAATAAAATAAGAACGGTAGGCAAAATGAAATGCCATCTGCTGAAAGAGTCTTGCTTCTTCCTTATTAAGGTAAAGACAGGCCTGTTCCGTTTCTCAAAACACTAATGGCAGCGGTAAAGCTAATTAGGAAATGCGAGAAATAACTATGGCGCGCGCATAGGCTCTCATAGAAACGCTCCAGGAACCAGGCACTACGCTTCACTGAGAAGCAGGACACACGCAGTAAACAGATTATATAGGGAGGGGGTGGGGAGAAATGGTTAAAAATGAGGGAAAAGTGTTCAAAAATGACAGTCCATGCTGTACTTACCAGTGTCTGAGGTGTCCCATTCTCTTATACAGTGCGTCTCTTCTATGCACTCTGCACACTGTTTTTTTGCTTGATTTAAATTACTGGAAGTTTGCAAGCATTCATAAAATGGCTGCATTGTTCAGTCAGAAGAAACGTGCAATGAATTTGAGCTGCAATTTTTAAGAACATTAACAAACAAGCCTATGTCGTGCTGGTGCTGGGGTGCCTCGAGCTGCTGCAGTGGGCCCTGACGTCTTTCGTCCACCTCGTGTCCCGGCGAGGGGATGCATTGCTGATGAGAAGGAGTGGAGTGGAGAAGTGTGGCTCACTGGTTAGAGGAGGCAGACCTGGAAGCAGAGGTCAGCCCGGGACCAGGGTTCAATTCCCGGCTCGGCGGGGTCTTGAGTCCTAAAATGTCCATGGACTCGACAATTCTCGCTCCGGTGCCTACTCGATTCACGGGTTCACACTCTGCGACTCTGGGCAATAGCTTGCTTAATCTCCACAACGGCCCCTCGCGGCGGGATGCCTGGCTTTCACCTTGCGGATACCCTGCCGGGGTTATCTCACAGGGGAATACCAGGACGGGTTCCCTAAGCAAGCGCTTAGAAACCGCTCGGTGATTTGTGCTATATAAATTCCTGTACATTTACATTTACATGAGCTTACCAAAGCCATTGCAGACAATGGCTGTGACCGGGCGCTTTAGGAGACACGCGATGTGAAATTGAAAATGTGGGAGCGCGCGAGAAGAGACACGTGCATTCACAGCGCATGTCTCCTAAAGCGTGCACGTTCACAGCGCGTCTCTCGTAAAGAGCGCCGTCACAGCCATTGTCTGCAATGGCTTTGGTAAGCTTGTGCACATCTCATGTGTCACTTCGTATGCTACACAGCGACAATAGTCTCGCTAGCGTGCAGCGCATGGTGCTGCATCTCTAGGCGAGACCTAAAAAAGAAGAAAAGGGAAAAACAAAAGGAAGGTTTGGGAGTAAGAGGCGAGAAAGAGGAGAGGAAATTAGGGGAAGAGGAAAAAAGGTTGCTAAGTATTGTAGGTACTTGATTAAACCAGGACCTAACGAAAGAAACTTACAGCTTGATTCAGAAGAAAGTGTGAATAGAATATCTGGCAAAATTTGTCTAATGTCATGTCCATCCTTCTCTGCGTTCAACTACCTGGTTACACGTTTTGGGGAAGTGAATATCATGATGGCCCAACTGCTTCAATCCCCATTAAGGAAAGCAGCATTAATAATTATTGTAAGGCTAGGTACAAAGGAGGCAGCCCAGCCTCCAAGTTAGAGGTAGACCGAGTAGCATTTTCAGTAGTGTTACTGGTGGGCCATACTGCCATGTGAAACCATGGAGGTCTCAGAGCGTAATGCAGATCCTTGTGGAAGCCACAGGCTAGGAGTATCTTAGAAAAAAGGGGCCCATCGTCAAATTCTTAAAAGGAGTGACATCATGTGTTGTTATGCAACTGCACATAACATTTTGAAATGTTTCCACTCTATACGCGCCCTCATCTTGGAGTGTGGGGAAGAATGGCAGGTCCATTTCTACATACATGCATAGGCTGTGTAATGGCTAGTCAGATAATCATAGTCCCTTCAGCTATATAAAATTTAGAATAGAATTAAAACCATTACATTTTTTTTAACCCTTTTACACAATGAGAAACTACCTGCAAAAAATCCCAAATCCCCTCGCATTCTGCAATACTAATGCCCAGATGCATCAAAGAAAATTGCATTCGCAAACGGTGCGAATCGGTAAATACGGCCGTTTGCGAATGCAATTCATGTGTTTGGAATGCATCATTTTTTTCCTGTTTTCGCATATTTTGGAATCGCTATTTATTTTGCGATTCTCTAAAAAAGTCGCAAAAATTGCGATTCCTTAAAAAATTGCGAAAAAATGCAATGCATCAAAATTAGCAATTAGCGAATTTATTAGAATTCGCTATTTGGAATTCCTAAAATAAGAAGAACTTGAACCTGGTGCTAATTTCAGTAAGTGGTATAACTGGATCTGTCAATCACCTGTACAGTATATAAGGACCTCTCAGACCTTGACCCAGTCTTTCAAGATGGCTGCACTTTACTTTTTGGCACGCAGGCAGAGGCTGAGAGTAGCTGCAGGTTGGAGGAGAAGGCTCATAGAGGAGAGAATCTTCAGAGTGCGCATAACCTTATTGGGGCAGACTGAGGCTGAGATATATAAGAAATATAGGCTGGATGCCAATTTAATATTAGATTTAATCCAGGAATTGGACCCAATCCTGCAGAGGCAAACACGTAGGACACAAGCCATACCTACCCATGTGCAGGTATTGTGTTCATTGCACCTCCTTGCATCTGGGTCATTTCAGGGTGTAGTGGCCATTGCTGGTGGTGTGTCCCAGAGTTCCCTTTCCAGATTTTTTAATGCATTTTTAAATGCCATGTTACATAGAATAAGGTTTCATATCCAATTTCCAAGCACACAACAGGATTTAATGAAGACCAAACAGGATTTCTACAACATGGCACAATTTCCTCATGTTATTGGCTGTGTAGATGGTACCCATGTCCCCATCTGTCCTCCCTCAGAAAATGAATATATTTATCGCAATAGAAAATGCTTCCATTCTCTTAATATTCAAGCTGTTTGTAATGCTAAAACCATAATTACAGACCTAGTTGCTAGTTACCCTGGAAGTGCCCATGACTCCTACATTTTTAGACATAGTGGCATTCATGGTAGACTGCTAGCTGGTGAATTTGGAGATGGATACCTACTAGGTAAATGTTTCATTCCACTCAACAAACTTATAATTGAACTGCACACATGTATGCTTACATTACATTTACATTGCTTTCCATTGCAGGAGATAGTGCCTATGCAGTGAGGTCTTACATCTTAACTCCATACCTTAATTCAAGTACAAGGAAAGAGCAGCACTACAACCAGGCGCACATATCAACAAGGAATGTCATAGAGCGGACCTTTGGAGTGATGAAATCACGCTTCAGGATTCTTCATAAAACTGGAGGAGCATTGCAGTACCAACCAGACATTTGTTGTAAAATTGTAGCAGCATGTGCAATGCTACATAATCTAGCAACTGAAAGAGGAATAGAACTTGATGAGGACGATGTGTTACCTCCAAATATAATTCAGCCTCCACAACCACAACCAAGAGCACAAGGTGGCCCTTAGACCTGTGTCAAGCCCCCACTCCTAAAGACTCTGTGAGAAATCTAGGAGTACGCTGGGATAACAATCTCAGCTTTAACACCCAGTTACAGACCGTAGCTGCCTCTTGCTTTGCTAAAATTAGAATAATCAAACGGCTTATTAACTATCTGCCAGAGGACTGCCATAAGACTGTGATCCAGGCACTAATCATTTCCCATCTTGATTATGCCAATGCCCTTTACCTTGGTATCACAGCCGGCCTGTGTCACAAACTACAGACGGTCCAAAATGCCGCTGCTCGGCTGGTGGAGAGAATCCCCGCCAGACACCACATCTCTCCACATCTTCGTAAACTTCACTGGCTACCCATTGCGAAAAGGTGTGTCTTCAAGGCAATGACGCTGGCCTTCCGTGCATCTAAAGGCACTGGGTCAGCCCATCTGAAGACCACCCTGCGCCCTTACGCTAAATCCAGGCTACTACGCTCCAATGCCCTTTCACTGCTGGAAACTCCCCGCTTTAAACGTTCCCGAGCAGGTGGCAAAACCTTTGCGGTTTGCGCCTCTCAGCACTGGAACCAACTCCCCCTAGCCCTTCGCTCTTCCCAAACAGAACCCGCATTTTGTAAATCCCTGAAAACCCTTCTCTTTTCTTCTTAGTCTGGTTACCTTACTGATTCCTCCTGATGTCAGAGCCTTTTTGCTAGCGCCGGGATGCCCCGTTGGGGCCGCTGCGCGCTTTATAAAATACACAAATAAATAAATAAGGACCAGAGGCAGCAGAGGGCAGAAGGAGAAGGGCAGACATCACACAGCATTACTTCTAAATGAGGTAAGAAAAACTCTGAGAAAGTAATTTGTTTGCAAGCAATGTGAAATTTAATTGAATATGAAAAGAAATATCTATTTTTTTGGAAATTACACAGTACTAAAAACTTAATTGAGGCCTTTCAAATCAGGCATGTAGAAATGAAAAGCAGTGAATTACAAACAAATTATAATCATGAATACCCTGCAAGATGCATTGAAATGTAATTTTTTATGGCCACGCACTCCTAATGCCTTCCCAGGACTTTTTCCAGTGTGCATGTTGGCATTTGTGGCATCATTCTGCTTCCTAATACTTCTCCGTGTGCCAGTCAAGCAATGCTCAGATGTGCCACTTTCAGCACTGTTATGGAATTGCTCCTCCATTGCCATTAGCTTTTCAGGGGATGCCATGGACTGTGATTTATCAGATGGGTCTAAGGTAGACCCCACACCTTTTTGAATGTGTTTAAAAGTTTTCATCAGTAGTACCTGTGTTGACAGGGTTTGCTTGCAGAGGGCACGGATACAATTTGTAAGGGAAGTCATCTCCCTGTTATGGGCCTGCATGTTGTTCTGGACTTTAACCTGCCTTTTAGCACTGATCTTTTGATGTTTCTGCATCAATGTACACATTGTCTCCAACGAGTTTGCAATACGGTCAAGCTTCATTGCATTTGAATCATGGCCAGTTTTCATCACGTTGATCATTGTATTCATACTGCTTGCCAAAGTACCCATTTGTTTGCTGATGTGCCCCATTTTGCATTTTATAATCCTAATGTCTTTCCCTTGCAGACGCTGCACCTTCAAAATTTTGTCCTCTACATGATTGCCAGTGAACTTACCCTCTCCATCCTGACCACTTTCACGCACAGTAGTTCTACGCATAGTAAACTGCTGCAGTCTCCTTCGCCTACTCATCGTTGAATTAGTGACTGTAGGAGTACTTTGAGGCTGGCTTGGAGTTACATTGACATTCTGCTCTGTTTCTGAATCTGTCTGGAGCAGTTGTCGCACCCTTTGTCTTTCACATGGCTGTGAATTGGCAGTAGAAGTACT
Organism: Lissotriton helveticus; assembly: GCF_964261635.1. Taxonomy (NCBI): domain Eukaryota; kingdom Metazoa; phylum Chordata; class Amphibia; order Caudata; family Salamandridae; genus Lissotriton; species Lissotriton helveticus. The sequence goes on along the minus strand of NC_136059.1, from coordinate 624,186,545 downwards.
GGGAGCATTTTCCATTTGATTTTGAGATACATCTTGGGTGTGCAAATCCCTTAAGTCCTGCTCAATTAACTCTTGGAGTTGCTCTATGATTTAAAAAAACATTAAAAATATTGTTACTTTTGGTTTGCACTACCCTTGCAATATGTATTAAAGTTTAAAAATGATTTCACTTGAAATTATCTAGTCTCATTTTTTCTATTTGCTTGAAACAATTTGTTTTGGTATAATGCAAATGTTATCCTATGTGTACTATGTATAAAGAACTACAACTACCACAATGCACTGCTTTGAGTTCATTAACAGTACTAGGAGGATGAATGTGACTCTGTCACATCATTTGTTATCAAAGTTATTCAAAAATGTGGAACACACATCAACACTTTCGAATTAATGGTCTCCATTCACACTTTTTGAACCACATACAATTCACTTACCTTCAGTAGGAGTTGGAATCTCAGATGTATCAATGTTTGTAACTCCAACTACAGCCTCAGACAAAAGTGTGCTTTCCACCATTTCTTCCAGGGGAGTGCTGGGTGTATCCCTGGGTGTTCCACCTCCAGTTAGCTTAGCAGATTTCATTCTCTTTGCAAGCTTCTCTTTTGCACGGCTGCGCAGGTCATACCACCTTTTCTGGAGATTATTAATATCGCGATGTGCAACTCCTACTGCATTGACTTTTGATTGTATGGCAATCCATAGGTTCCTTTTCACAGCCTCAGGGACCTTAAGAGACAGCTTACCAAAAAGCTGCTCCTGTCTTGCAGTCACCTCCTCAATGAGTATTTCCAATTCTTTATCTGAAAATTTAATTTTTCTCTTTCTACATGGCCCCTCTTCAACTGCATTCTCATTTTCCATTTTCAAAGACTGACGAAAGGCACAGACTGCAGCAGCAACCTTCAGGCAAGGCTCACACAGCAAACTGCCAGACCACACATTCAAACTAGGGAGCAGCTGCGCCTGATTGCTGAACTGGCTTTCTGGCAGTTGAGTCAATGAGATGCATCATGTGTGTAAAATCGCAATTTGCGATATCGCAAATTGCGATTTCGCAATTAAAGAATCGAAAATTTAATGCGATTCGGTAAAAATTGCGATTTTTACCGATTCGCAATAAATTTGCGAAAAAAATGATGCATAGCCATTTGCGATTCCTTATTTGCGATTCCTTATTTTTCGCAAATAAGGAATCGCAAATTGAAACGTTGATGCATCTGGGCATAAATGTATTACAAGGTTGGAACATATCAAAACCATAAAAATGATGATTACACCGATAGTAAATTACCTTATATCCATGATCCCACCTTCCCTTTTAGACGACTTCCACTGCAGGCTAGATAGACTCCTACTAGGTATCAAGGGGAGAGGGAAGAACAGCAGGGCTAGTTCACTTCCCCTGAAATATATGTATTATCAATGGGAACAAGACTCAAAGGGCATAGGGATAGTGTGTTTGTACAGAAGAAAGAAATATTATTTCTTTTGAATGCCCTTACCCACCAACCTAGTTGGTGGCATGCTTTATCATCGGGCTCCACCTGGTGACACAGAATGTGTCCTTGTGTGCTTCAACGCCAGTTTACAGCGGAGCTGGTTTCGTGGTGAATGAGTGTGCAGTGATAGCGTGTGAGTGTGAATTAAAAACTGTCCTCGGGTCCCAATTCCTATAATAGGTAATTTTATTAGCGGGCCCTTGGCAGTGTTAAAAACAAGGCAATGGATGTGTTGTGGAGTTATCTATGGTCTCCCACATCCTGTGTGGTCAACATGTTTCAGCCAGGCTTTGGTAATGAGCTGGCTTTCTTCAGGACCTATAAGTGTGTGAAGTGCTTGTGAAGTGTTTTAAAAAGGCAGGGTCAGGAATCGAGTGTGAGTGACCCACTATGTGTTGCACTCGCTAAGGTGCAATATCGGTGAGAGGGTGCTTCCTTCTGTGCTTTGTACTCTTGAGATTATCAGAGCAAAGCTTCAGGAGTATCCGGCAATGGGATTGGCTTAGAAACGCCTTTTGGGTGTAGTTTGCTCCCCCGCGTCAGCACCTACTTGGTATGCATCGGATCTCCGTGTACAGAGTACAAAGCACTGAGGGAAGTGCCCTCTTACCATAAAATACTACAACCGAATTCTTCTAACCTAAATCGACCCACACCCAACAAATGGGGCCAGAACACCTAACTGTCCCAAGAACACTGGAAACTGGTTTGGATATCGGCGTTCTCCTTTAAAATCTTATCTGCAATCTCTCAAACCAAGTTTTGGCTACTTCAAAAGAATTTTCTGGACATCCTCTCACATTTATAAAGTTGGCCTGTGGGAGGAACCAACCTGCTATAATTATAATGAAGAAACTGGGGGTTTAACACATTTACTCTTTACGTGGAATGTGGTCACTGCATTCTGGAACAAAGTGTTTGAGTTCCTCTCCTCGCTATTTGGTTTTCAGATCAAATGTGAGTTCCAGTCGCTGGGTATGTGTTTTCTCGACCCTTGCACACAATTCTAATCAGATGCATTTCTGCTTGACATTTTATTAATAGCAGCTTGTAAATCCCTTCTTTCCTGTTGGAAATCCACTTCTTTTAATTCCTGCCTGAACTGCATCACACATATTAGGGGCGCTGACATTACCATACATCACCCCCCCCTGGAAATACCAACATAGACAATAATGGAATAGGCTTGACACTTACTTTGATACTACTAACCCCCCCTGAACGTACAATGAATGCACGCCCCTCTTCCTCTGGAGGATCTTATGTCAGTTCATCAGCAGTGAACCCTGATCTGTGCACACTGCTTTAGGCATTACTTGAACATGATGCCTTTTACCTCGCTCCTTTGTACTGGATCAGTTCTGTTAATTGGTATATATGTTATATATTATTTACATCCCTTATAGGTGCCGCATGACTCTATTTCAACTGAATTTGTCTAGCCATTGGGCCCATGCATCTTACTACAGGCAGGCCCCAGTTCTAATATAACACAGTGTTGATCAATGAGCTTACCTGTCAGGGACAATAATTCATGATCTAATAGGTCAGCGCTCATTGTCCTATTTAAAAAAATCACTGGATAGAGGAAGGGGGAATGTTACTCAGGATGTTAGGAGAGGTCAAGTTTACTTCCTCACCTTAGTCTTCTGATATTACGGCCTCAGACCTAAGATTATCATTGTGTATGAGGTTACAGCTATTTCCCTAATACAATGTGCAAGTGCTTTTTGGACACAAATGAGCCAGACCATGCTCTCTACTGTTCTAAGCAGTCCAATTCAGTTCTTTCTTCAGTCCTGTTAATTTCAAATTAAAAATAGTAAAGAAACAAGTAGGGAGAGGAGCGCTGTTGTGATTGAAGCAAAGCCTGCAATCTCACGGGCTTGAACTGGAACTATTTGAAAGGTGTTGTGCAGCAGAAGCATCTAAGTAGGCCCAGTGGTGGCTGCCACATACAAATGGTAGTGCGGCGGAAGATAGTGTGTGCACGGGAGAAGGAGCGTCGTGGTGAGAATAAAAAAAAAAGAAAAAACTTACCTTAAGTTGACGCCTGCATCCCGCTTCGCACCTAGAGCTTCCTCTTCCGTGCCCCAGCAGGAAATGGGGCTGCATCAGACTCCCTGTCCAATCTCCACACTTCAGTGCAGCGCAGGGATTGGCCGGAGCCAAATGCGATGCACCGCGCGCAACAAAATCATTTTATTTATTTGTTTGTGTACTTACCGCTGTGCGGCCGCATTCCGGAGTTTACTACCCCCACCCTGCCGCTCCCCTTCCCCACGTCAGCGCCCAGCAGCATTCCCACCAAGGGCCGCTACTGCTATTATGATGTTTTTGTTACAGGGCCATTTTTGCAGCATAGCTGCAATATCGACCCCTGTAACAAAATAGGCCGAAACCTGACCTAGCAAACAGCTCGGCTGCACCCCCAACCCCCCTGGGGGCCGGCTGAGCACTTTGCCAGGGCCAGTTTTGGTTCCCAGTCCAGCCCGCTCTGATTTTAGAAATACCCAGGTGTTTCAGAAGTATCAGCTTAGATTTCACCTTAATAATAGAAAAGTCACCTAGATATCTGGTACCACAAATTCACACAATCATATAAGTGTCTTCCCCTGAAAATTGCCTGACAAACTCAGATTTGTTTTTTACCGTAGGTTATCCTACCCGAGCAGAAATCTAATAATGCTGTGACCATTCAATACATCCCATATGACGTAGTATTTTGCCACAAAAATATTATTCGAATAATTGTTCCTCAAGTCATGCAACATTTATTGTGTGCAGTGGAAACATTAAAACAATACAAGCAGACATCATTTTCTGCTGATGGACTTAGAATGAGGTTCTATGTATTTTTGCTACATAGCTTCTGGTCCTTTCATTCCCTTTAAACCATTAATACCGGCAGATAGCCATTAATCTTAAGGCACATCTGTTCAGTACACTTTTGCTTTGTAGCTAGGTTTGTGCTATTTAAATTCTCATACATACTGCTAATCAGGGCTGGACTGGCCATAGCGGCCACCGGGCATTTCCCCGGTGGACCGCCAGGGTGGGGGCTGGTTTTGGGGCCCTGGGGGGGCATTTTTGTTACAAGGGGCTGGCAATATAATACATCTACATGTTATTTTCCATGGTTTAACAATACTCACTAGTAAGTGTAGTTTCCTGAAACTGTTTGGTGCCTACGCCTTTCACAGTATTGTCTGTTTCACATGATGTTGACTGCAATGATTTCTACCTGCGGTGATCACAAGACTGACTAAGATTTGTGCTCTTTCTTATTCGAAAATATTTGCTATTTTAGTCATTATTCAATAGATCATGATGCTTGTGAGAAGGAAGGGAGAGTGGGTTTAACATGCTACTCTTGACATCTAGTTTATCTGACTTTGGCAAGTGGAAAGAGTTGCATGAAAGGTGGAACTACTACATCTACTCTCCACAGTGCAAGGTGAAACTACATCTATTCTGCACAGTGCAGTGTGATGCTATGATTAAGGAGTTCTCACTATTATTGTTATAATTGAGCATTGGGGGGAAAAGAGAGTGAACCCATTTTGTCATGGCTCTCATAAGATTGTGAGTCACAGGGAACAGTTCTTCGTTGATTCTTCTACCTTTAGAAAGTTGGGTTCAGATGAGGAGAGCTGTTTGGCTGGCAACTGACAAGACAGGAAGTAGTAATCCAAAATGTCTAATACTTTACAGCAAAACCCACTTCTGGGCAAAACTCACCTGTGGGTTGGAACCCACAGGCTGGCCCTCTTCATAGCAGATATTTGGATGTCATGCTAACTATTGTACAACAAGAGACTGAGTTGTTTTTATTAATGCCATATTGTATGATTTGCTCAGGCTTCTTTGATTTAAAAAGGCAGAGGGTGTGATTTATTTATATTTACTCATTTTATTTAGAGGAGGGTAGCTGAGTTTTTGTTTTTACATTTGTTTGAGCATGGGAGTGTTTCCATCTACAGCTAGTGTCGATATTTGCTTGGAAGGTGTTAGACTTGTCAGCCCTAGGGTAGTCTTTGCCCTCCTCTTTTGCTGAGATTCATGTTTGCTGGCCTTAGGACTCTGTGTGCTTTGCTACTGCTAATGTGCTAAACTGCTTGTACTCTCTCCCTTAAACATGATAAAATTGGCTTATACCTTACTGGCATATTTAATTTACTTATAAGTCTCTTGTAGCATGGTACACTATATATCCAGAGCCTGTAAATTAAATGCTATTAGTGGGCCTGCAGCACTTATCATACCACCCACTTAGGTAACTCCTTAAAAAATGTCCCACACATGTCATTGCAGCCTGAATCAGTTTAAAACTGCCAATTCTACTTGGCAATATAAACCCTTTGCCAAGCCTTAAACTCCCTTTTTGTTGCATATATGTGACCCTAAGGTAGTCTCTAGATAGGCCATGGGCATGTAATTAAAGGGTTGGACATGTACGCTTAGGTTTTACGTGTCCTGGTAGCAAAAAACTCCTAAATTCATTTTTCCCTACTGTGAGACCTACCTTTCCCATATGAAAACATTGGGTTACCTTATTTCACTTAATACGTGCTAATTTATGATTGGGAACTGGTGAGTATTTCATGTTTGGTGTCTAAAGAATAGTAATTAAACATTCTCTTTGATGGCAAAGTTGGATTTTAAGTTAGAATTTAGAAAATGCCACTTTTAGAAAGTTGGCATTATTCTTACTCAACCATTTAGTGCCTATTATTATTATTATTATTATTTATTGAATTTGTATTGCGCTCAGCTACCCATAAAGGGTTTCCCGGCGCCAGGGACAGCCTAAAGAAGAAAGATAGGTAGTTGCTGAAACAGGAAAAGCAGAAAACATTGACCAACTAAAACAGGAAAGTTTTTTGCTTTTTGCGAAAAGCAAGAAGATTGGTCTCCGTTTTGAGCGTCAACGGAAGAGCATTCCACATCTTCGGCCCCAAATGGGCAAAAGAGCGGCCTCCCATTTTTGTCAAGCGAATTCTAGGGATTACAAAATTGGCTTGATTTGATGACCTAAGGGGACGATTTGGCTGGTATGGCCGAACAAGATTGTGCAAGTATGTGGGAGCGGAACCCTGACGGATTTTAAACATAAGGCACAAAGTTTTAAAAGCCACACGGTCAGCAATTTTTAACCAATGAAGGTCACATAGGGCTTGTGTTGCAGACATTCTGCGTGGAACATTGCACAAAAGGCGGGCAGCTGAGTTCTGCACAACCTGGAGTATATTCATTGTAGCTCTATCGGCTCCCAGATAGAGCACATTGCCGTAGTCGATACGGGACATTACAAGAGCCTGGACAACAGTTCGACGAGTGGACTCAGGCAGCATCCATAGGATCTTCTGCAACCAGCGTAGAGTATTAAAGCAGATTGCAGCGACCTTAGTTGCCTGTTGACGCATCGAGAGTTTCTCGTCGATTAGAAAGCCGAGGTTACGAACAACTGGCACGGGGGTAGGCAGTGGACCCATGTCACTGGGCCAGTGTCTAGGACCCCACAGATCTTTATGTTTGCCAAGTACGATGACCTCGGTCTTATCACCATTGAGTTTTAGCAGGTTAACCTGCATCCAGGCTGCAACCCGAGAAAGGCCGATTTTAAGGGCAGAGGTGTCCTGAGACCTACTGCCAGACAGGGAGAACACGATCTGCGTATCGTCTGCGTAGGAGTAAATGGACAGACCAGCGTCCTCTACAATCGTAGCAAGGGGTCTGATGTAGATATTGAACAACAAAGGGCTCAATATAGACCCCTGCGGAACGCCGTAAGCAGATGAACAGATCGCCGATTCAGCTTTGGTTGAAAATACCTGAAAGGTACGCTCATTAAGAAATGAAGCCACCCAGGCAAGCGCAGATCCTGCAACGCCAAGGGAGTGAAGGGACTCCAGAAGAATGGAATGCGACACGGTATCAAAAGCCGCGCTTATATCCAACAGGATGAGCGCAAAGGTCTCACCATTATCAATACCGTGTCGGAGTCGCTCAGTCACCCCCAGGAGTGCGGATTCGGTGGAATAATTGGCGCGAAAGCCTGATTGGGATGGATGAAGATATCCCGTATTTTCAACAAATTCGTTTAGCTGAAGGTTGACATGACGTTCTAGTATCTTAGAACAAGCTGGCAGCAGGGATATAGGCCTGAAGTTGGCCAGGTTAGTAATGTCCATACCAGATTTCTTCTGTAGGGGAACGACCATGGCGTGTTTCCATTCCTGTTCCACCCGAGATTCACTGAGAGAGATGTTAAGTAACCTCATTAGGAATCTACGTGGTTCAAGGTCAAGTTGTTTCAATATCCTCATAGGGACAGGGTCCCGAGGAAATCCTGACCTGATGCTTTTTAGGCACGACAGGAAGGAAACATCATCAAATAATTTCCAGTTGTGCAGAAACTCAGTGGGAGGGACAGAGACATTGCAGCAAGAGCCAGATAAGGAGGGATCAATAGGGGGTGGAAGGGAAATTAAGGATTGGTGAATGTCTTGAACCTTCGATATAAAGAAGTCCGCATTAGCATTACAATGTTTACCATCTAAAGCCGGCAACACAGGAACAGTGTCAGCACCTGTGAGTTTATTAACAGTAGCAAAAAGAGTCCGAGGACAATTTTGCACTGAGGTGATAGTAGAGGTAATGTAAGCAGCCTTGACCCGTTTACAGTTGGCATGATAAGCTTTTAGCTCATCCTTGTAAATCAGTTTAGAGGGAATGGAATAGAATCTTCTCCACTTCCTCTCCAAGGCTTTACATTTAGCACGTTGGATTTTTAACTCATCCGAGTACCAAGGTGCTGGGGGACGCAAGGATCGAAATTTACTGCCAGAACAGGGGGCATACACAGATACTGCATCTGTTAGCCACCTAATAATAGGGGCGTTCAGATTCTGCTCAGTATTATTGAGAGAAGGAATAGTCTTCGTCAGATGCAGATTAAAAGTGGCTATATCGATTTTGTCCCATCGATAAGAGGGTTTTGTTTCCTCTACATAAACATTGGCTGTATAAAGACCGGGCGGTAACACAAAGTGTACGGCATAATGATCGGACCACACCAGCGGACGTGCCAGATGAGAGCAATCAAATGGAAGAGTGGAAATAACTGGGTCCAAAAGGTGACCGGCAATATGAGTAGCTCCAGTATTGCAGAGTTTGAGATTAAAAACCTCTAAATCAGAAAGAAGAGATTTTGTAAGGGAATTATTAACATCATCTAGATGAATATTTAAATCACCAAGTATGGTGAAATTATTTGATTTCAGGAGTATTGCTGATAGACAATCAACAAGTAAGGGAATCCAAGAAGCAGCATTCCCCGGGGGCCGATAGATTAGCATACCCGAAAGTGTCAGTCGGGGATTAATCGTAAGTTTAAACAATGCAGCTTCACTACCTGGAAGATGTAGTGCCTCCAGTTTGCATTGGTAGGTGGATTTAAAGATAATGGCAATTCCACCCCCTTTACCTGAGGGTCTATCCTGATGTAGCATAACATAGTTAGATGGAATCGCAGCGGCGATATCCGGACCTGAGCTGGCATGAATCCAGGTCTAGGTCAGGAATACAACATCAGGAGATTCCTCGATTATGAAATCATGGATGTTTAGATTGTTCTTAGGGAGCGATCTACAGTTTAAGCTCCAGAAATGGAGCAGGGCGGGAGGGGAAGTACCACCCTTCGTAGGCTTCCGTTTCCCCCTACAGTGCTTAGTATACTGTTGGGTTTTAGAGAGCTGCATTTTGCCAGTAGTAAAACCGCAGCCGGAGCATAAAAAGTAGTGACATGGCAGAGTGCAGGTAGCGCAATGAGAGGAGGCAGAAGGTCGCAGTAAATAGAGTGCCGCAAATAAATAATAGTCTGTTACTGGGTCATATGACTGCTTGTAGTTGGCAGTTGGACTTTGCTTATTTATCCCAGACAGCTAAACAATAGAGGGATTAGGTGTGACTGGATGGCCCATAAACTGGCAGAATGGGGGAGCTCCGTATAGCCACACTAGCAACTGAATAGGATGAGCTCTGCTTCCACACAAAGGACTTGTCACCCCTGCATTGTCCATGCGCCCAGCTTGGAGCCAGGGCAGGGGAGTCAGGAAACATCAAGCACTTCAAAGGGAATTCTCTAGAAATGTTTCCTTCTTCAAAGGAGGCCCCAGGTATAAAAATAGGACTCTCCGGCCCACTCTTAAGTTTTGTTTCTGGACCTATGGAAGGACTTTCTAAAGACTGCCTGCTACCGTGGCCTGCTGTGTACTCCGCAAGACTGCTTTGCTGCACCTGGAAGGACTGCTTTGCTGCATAGAGCCTCCATTGAACCCTCTGAGGCCTGCCCTTCTGCTTGTGCCCTGCTTCATACTTTACATCCTGGATTACCAGAGTGACGCCAAAGGCTAGTTGGCTGGCATCATGATCAGAGCCTCAGGGACAGAAAAGGCTCCAACCATCTTGCACCAGTACTGGGCTCATTGTGGAGGTGATAAATTCACCCAGATATGTTGAAAATAGCAATGTGTATGTACATAAGCGGCGTTCATTTGTGTTCACAGTACCCCTTGTCGTAAGCAGAACGAAGATCGCTAAAACACTGACTGTGTTATCCCGCTAGCATAGACCCATGCACACACGTACACGACAGCCATTTTAGGTACCATGGTCTCTCTGCCTGCGATCGATCACCAGCGCCCCTTCCCTGACCCTGCAAGCTTCCCCCATGCTCCCTGACCGCCCCCGCTCTCACATGTACAAGTCATGAGCCCTCCCCTCCCGCATGACTCTGTCTCTAGGAATCACACCCCGCGCCTGACCAACACCTCCTTTTCCTCCATGAATACCCCTCCTTTTGATGACCTCTTCCTCCGAACCTAATTGTCTACATGGACCGCTGGTCACCCCCTTAGCCTGAGGATACAGTTTATTGCCCACTACTGTATGCATTCGCCTCTCTTAAAAAGAGACACTATTGATCATGACCTCCCCACCCCCTGAGATTCGATCAGGAGCACACATTCCAAAGGAATCAGCAGAACACTCAGCTGCATGACAGCCCCCTCCTATTGTATGGAGGATAAGGACCCCTACTGTAGCCACGTGTTGGAATATCTTCGTACTTCACAATGTCTTGGTTGTAATAAAGGATGCTTGTGTGCCACAAACCTGTGTATAAAAGACTAAGCCTCAGAGAAACTAGAGAGAGCACCTCCCGAAGACACTATGCGAGTGTCCGAAATGACATGCTCACCTCATGAGAAATAAACCTTTTTCCTTGTCTTCCTGCTTCCAGCGCCCGTCTCTTTATTTTGTAATTATTCAAGATGGGAACTAAGAGTCGCCCTGCACCAGCAGCCTGGGCATCGGGTGCGATCGGGGCTGACTCTTCTACAATTGGCGTCCCAACGCGGGGTCCATCAGCGACATAAGGTCCGGTAAGAGAGGTCCAGACGATGAGGTGAACATCTAAATGATTGGAGTATACCTGCCTTGAGAGGGCCCTCGTCCGGCTGCCGATTGAATGAACTTCACCGATTCCGAACGGACCTCTCTCAAGTGACCTATTGTCCTGACTGGAATCCCACAGGAATGCTGCGGTAAAAACATGGAGAAAGAGAACGATCGGGCGTTGGAAAAAGGGAAGGCGAAGAACTGTCCACATGGTCCGGTCCGGGTAAGGTCGTGACACACGACAAATTGCGAAATTGATTGATTGATTGTTTGAAAATACTAGTATTACTCGTCTTATTGTCTCTGAGAGATTCTCTATTTGCAAACAAGCACAGAGTCGCCATACTCTGTTTAGTCTGTGCAGATAGTGAAGGATAGGTAATGCAGACTTTTGTCCCCATTGTAATCCGTCATACCTATTTTTCTCCCCATTGATTGATTGTTTGAATCAAGCATTGAATTGTTCGAAGTTGGTTCTCTTAAGGATCTTCTCTGCCTGCAAACGGGGAAGAATAGGAATATTCTCTCTCCCTTTGCAGATAGTGAAGGGTAGGTAACGCAAGCTTTTAACCCGTCGTGCCTATTTCGTTCCTCATTGATTGATTGATTGTCCGAACATTGACTGTTTGGAATTGTTCTTTTTGGAGGTATTCTCTGTTTGCAAATAACGTGGAATAGAAATGTTCTGTCTAGTCTTTGCAAGTAGTGAAGGGTAGGTAATGCGGACCTTTGTCCCCCGTTGTAATCTGTCATGCCTATCTACTCCCCACTGATTGATGCACCAGTCTCACCCGGACCATTCACTAGAGGTAGGTCATCTGGCCCGACCGGAGAGCACCCCTAGTGAAAAGGACATATGCAATAATAACGAAGTGATCACTGTATCCTGTTAACAGAAACTTTAGCATGAAACAACCTGGAAAGAAAGGAATAGGAAAACGAAATCAGTAGGCCACTGATGAACTTTTTATTAAATAACGAACAAGGAAACGATAACAATACGTAATGATAAAACCTATTATTGTCCTAGAAACAAGAAACGTTAGAAATAAGCCCGTAATAAGAAACCTGAAAATGATAAGAGAAGCCAAGCTTGACATTGCGACGGCCATGAGGCAACGAGGCTTCATCGCCCCTCATTGCTCCAAACATGTCTGTCCCACCGCCCGCCACGCCCAAATAACGGCAACCTGGGAAAGATACAAGTCAGCAGACATCCGCCCCCTTTCTGGAAACTCCCAAAGTGCAACAGGTTTGCGGCTACGCCCAACCGGAAGCAACACATGTAGGGCGGGTCCTGCTGCCAACCGTCGGCCGGAGATCATCACATAGGGTGTAGCCGGAGCAGAGGGCGAGGCCGACGGGACCCGGCCAAGGGGACTGCTACGACAACCCTGGAGAGTTGCAGGGGGGTTGAATGTCCGTGTCCTCGACCCCCCCCTCTCTCTCCCAGTCTGGACCAGCATCCATGGAGGGCCTGGGAGTGGAGAGGCCACTACACGAAAGGCCCAGGAGAGGCGCCACACGCCAAGGCCTGCCCCACCGGATGAACCAAGGAACCCGTTCCTGGGGCCAGGGCAAAGAGCGTCCGGCCGCCATCCACCGGAGGCCCGGCCCGAAAACATGCCAGGCGCCACTTCTTTCTTTTATAATGGCTGCAACAACCCTGGGGGGGATGTCTTGCACATGCCTCCGACCCCCCCCGTCCTCATCGCCTGGTCCGGCCATAACAAATGTCAAGCGAGGCGCCGTGGGGTGCACCGGGAGGGAGAGGCGGCGCGAACGAGCCTCTCCCACCTCCTCAGGTGGAGGCTCCCCAGCTGCGCCCTCAACGCACCTCGCACCCGGCAAAGGGTTCGTCCACTCTTGCGGTGCAGCGACGCTCCACGCACCCGGAAAAGGGTTCATCTACTATGGCGATGTTGCAACACCTCGCCCGGCAGGTGGGAGCCCGTCTGCTCATTTGACCCCGCGATCGCCGGTGGCTGCCGAAATCTTAAAATGGCGGTCGACCTTGCAAGAGCGGGCCCAGCATGAAGGAATGTCCCGGTTGCTTGTGGATGCCACCATCATAAAAGTTCTCCTCGTCCCTTAAGATTCTAGAGGAGCCGCGGGAGTCCCCGACTCCCGCAGATACCCCCGATGGGGAATGACTGCCATGATTGCCCACGGAACGATGGAAATGTAGCCGCAGGACGTCGGCGCTCCCATGCTGGCGCCAGCCTCAGTTTGAATGACTAGAATCCTGCAGACGACAGTTCGGATCAGTTCCGGTGAAAACACAGTATGACCCGGTAGAAAAGATTGTTGCCTCCCTCCCCCTTTGACTGATGGTTCAGACCACCGATCCTTTCTTTTGCCCTTTGACGGAACTCTTTGGACTGCCAAAGGAAGCTCTGGGCCAACCACGAGTTAGTGGAGATTTAAACTATGCCTGGTTCTGCCTGACTGCACCCAAAATGGCGCCGATGCAAATGAAACTTTCAACTCCTTGTTGTACCCCGATTGTTCAGCCCTGGTGTCATGAGATATGTATGCAGGGTTTTTTAACCACATGGATTGATATAGGATGTGTACTGATTATATGTTCGGACAATTAATTGATTCAGGATGTGTACTGTCAGTTCGGGAAATGAATTGATATGGGATGGGTACTGGTTATATGTTCGGACAATGAATTGATATTGGATGGGTACTGATTATGTGTTCAGACAGTAAATTGACATCAGATGGGTATTGATTGAACATTCGGACAATGAATTGTTGTTAAGTTTGACGCATCATGATTATTGAAAGTTCGAAGCCCAACACTTATGACACTCGCTCACACTGAAGTCACGACATGATTTTATTACACTTTTCGCACTTTTTATGAAATTAACGACCACCGACTCCATTAAGTTTTCCACTAATAAAGTATCCCCACATCTACAGTTCCAGCCTGCTCCGTGGCCGGCCCACAGGGTTGTAGGCCCGTATTTGTGCACCGACATTCTTATTAAAGATTTTTGGAGAAAGCAAATATAGTTGTCCGCGTAAATTGATAAGTCTCGAATGAATGATCACTATTTTCGATATAACTAAAATATAGGTGAAATGACTCAGCTCGATTAGATAAGGGTTAAAGGGTATAGTACGCAGAAATACTGCAAACATGAACGGTCCAGGTTTTTGTTGTATGTACTTTGCACATTTTTGTACAGCCTAAAGCAACCGCTAAAAGACCCTGGAATTCAGTCTATACTTTATATGCCACCTGTATCAGGAAAATTGTGCTAAAATTCCCCTAAGTCGCTCCGAAGGAGTGCCATCTGGCCTCCCTACATACGATCCGTAATACCACACTTGGGTGACCTATGCTATCCACCGGCCTCCGATAATCATCTCTCCCACACTAAAAGGTTCATCTGGGCTTAAATGCCGAGTTGGCAAGAACTGCGTTCCGTGGAGATAGACCGAGTATGTAGTAAGTAAAAGCCTTTTCGGGTTTATGCGCACTGATGTGTTCTTAAATGCTGCTCCCGCCCCCCTTCTTTTTCCCTCTTTCTGCAGGTCACTTTGGAACATCGATTAAGAATACAAAAAAGGAAAATGGTGATCTAACGGACGAAGAAGACGGGAAAAAGGCGTTCGATTATGGTGCCCACGCATTCCGAATAATACCACCAAAAATAATGTGCACACATGATTAAGCACTCCACACTTAACTAAATAGGGAAAAGTTTAGGGTATATTTCGAGGTAAGGTTTACACAAGTATCCTCCGCCGAGGGGACTAGGAATATTGCCGATACTTAAAGACCTACTGCATCCTTTTTCGCATCCTCATAGACATGTAACTCAAAGCTGCCCCATTGCTCTCCAACTGACACCGACTATTGTCTCAGCCTGGAAACACATTTGCTAAAATGACTCGAAAATACCACCGTGAGCATTAGCCCGACCAGGTTAGTTCATGACCAAATGGCAGAGACGTAAGTGTGCGCAACCACAACCTCCAGTAAAGGCAGCCGACAATAAAAAGAGAAGAAAAAGTAAAGAGAGCTTAAGATACTGAGAATGCGCAGCGTACAGGAGGAGATCATTTTTGGCCAATAACTGTTCTATGTTTTGTCTTGGATTTTTGTATATAATACATGTACTGTCTTCCCCGTCTGAGTTTGTGTGTACGTGATGCATGAATCTACGTCATCCCTCTGCCTGTGTTTCCGTGTTACTTAACCCCTGTTGTTCTGTGTTGTGCGCGCACTGAATGGCCCATTATTGTACACGTCTCTCTCTCTCTCTCTTTCTCTCTCCATGTCATACGTGTACCGAATGGACCATTTAGGGTGCGGTCTCTTTCTCTCTCTCTCTCTCTCTACCTCTCTCTCTCTCTCTCTCTCTCTCTCTCTCTCTCTCTCTCTCTCTCTCTCTCTCTCTTTCTCTCTCCAAAAGCCCCCTGTTTCCTCTTTCCTTGTATGATGACGTTGTGCCCCTCCGGCACAAAACATAATTGGGTTTCCTCGAACGCAAAGGTGTTCAGCAAAATTGACCAAAAATCAAAAACGATTGTGACTTGCCATGTTACTACCTCTCCTTTCTGCAAAACGATAGAACCCGAGTTGGCAATGAAGGAAAGGACAGGTAAGACGACGGACGTCCCCTAATCTGGCATTTTATAAGGGAACTATAACGTCAATGGCCTTCTGTTTCTCAGTTCGTTAGAAATACGATCCCCAATGCCCCGATTGCCCCACCCCCCTGCACCTAAGTGCGGATGTCCAGAGTACCCCACTTCTCCCGATCGACCCCAGCTCCCTGTCCAAAGCACCCACGCGCCCCCGATTAACCCTAGCCTCATGTCAGCTACCCACGAAACGTAATTGATGACCTTGATTAACGGTCATTTCCCAGGAAAGCCATGTTTAACATCTGCCCCCTTCCCCCTTCTTCATGACGATAACGCCCCTGCTTGCAAGAGTTAGCCGACCCCGAAGGGAGATGTAAGATTGTCGATACTGGGGTTAAAGGGAAGAACGAGTCTCTACATAAGGACTCGATTTTGAATTTGACGTAATACACTGCGTATAAAAGTCCAACTTCTCTCATCATATGTCGCGAATGAACGCTAAACAGGTCTATGAATTCAATAAGCAATGCCCTTCTACAGACTCCATAAGTGACGACTTCTGACTGTGACCGATGAACTTATTCCCCACCTACATAGGATTGGGGACGGAATTGAGATGTATAAATGTCTTCCCCTGCCAGTTTTTCTAAAACTTGTTTTCTACCCATTCAAAGATACAATCACCGGAGGAGAGGAGCTGGACGTAACGCACAGCCTGGCCACAGATCATGGAGCACGTGTGACGACCAAAGGTGGAACTGCAGAGCAACGAGACGCGGGACGAGGCATAACTTTCAAACTCAGCAGATGGAGGAATGAAGGGCTGCCTTGAAGCCCTCGACTCGCTGACCCACTCGTGCCTGAAGTCCCCCTACCCCTTTAAAGTCCGACTGTTGGGTTGCCTGCACGTTGTCCTTTGCTCCCTTGGTCCCTTGGTGTGTTCAAAGATCTGGCCCCACTCCGCCCTCTCTTCCCTCGATTATCCAACAAACTCACCCTTTTCGCATAAACTTTTGACTTTAGAATGAGGTTTTGCCAAGGAAAAATAAAAGACACGCAGGTGCCCAGCTTGAGGCACCCCTAAGAAAATAAGTTAGGAAACAGGACTGTGATCTAACAGCAGAGGACTGATCGCACCCTGCAACGTGTAAGGATGAATCCGAGCTGGACCTATAGCTCCACCGCCGGTGCTCAGCAGCGCCAACAAAAGAAGACGGACTCTGCTAAAAGACATTGCGACAAAGACCCTCCCCCTTTCCAGAACTCTCTACTCACCCCTTGACTAACTGCTTGTATCGAATTGAATCCCTCCCTCAACCATTTTGTATTGCCTTTTAAAATGTTTCATCGGTCACTCATGTGGTTAGTTTTTCAAAAATCTCTTATAGTACTGACAAGACTCGAAGGTATCAGAGCATTTTTCCTGTATGTTGATGTCACTGGAGAGAAAATGTGAACCTGATTTTTTTAATGTGTCGGAACATTCTTCCTTGATTCTACACCGACTAAACATTATGCCGATCTCTAGGCTTGTATGAAGAACCCAACAGATGTAAATTAACATATATTGCATTCTGCCTCTAGCATCGACTAAGTAGAAATTGAACTTGCTTATGTAAAAAAGCGGCGACTGTTGAAAATAGCAATGTGTATGTCAATAAGCGGCGTTCATTTGTGTTCACAGTACCCCTTGTCGTAAGCAGAACGAAGATCGCTAAAACACTGACTGTGTTATCCCGCTAGCATAGACCCATGCACACACGTACACGACAGCCATTTTAGGTACCATGGTCTCTCTGCCTGCGATCGATCACCAGCGCCCCTTCCCTGACCCTGCAAGCTTCCCCCATGCTCCCTGACCGCCCCCGCTCTCACATGTACAAGTCATGAGCCCTCCCCTCCCGCATGACTCTGTCTCTAGGAATCACACCCCGCGCCTGACCAACACCTCCTTTTCCTCCATGAATATCCCTCCTTTTGATGACCTCTTCCTCCGAACCTAATTGTCTACATGGACCGCTGGTCACCCCCTTAGCCTGAGGATACAGTTTATTGCCCACTACTGTATGCATTCGCCTCTCTTAAAAAGAGCCACTATTGATCATGACCTCCCCACCCCCTGAGATTCGATCAGGAGCACACATTCCAAAGGAATCAGCAGAACACTCAGCTGCATGACAGCCCCCTCCTATTGTATGGAGGATAAGGACCCCTACTGTAGCCACGTGTTGGAATATCTTCGTACTTCACAATGTCTTGATTGTAATAAAGGATGCTTGTGTGCCACAAACCTGTGTATAAAAGACGAAGCCTCAGAGAAACTAGAGAGAGCACCTCCCGAAGACACTATGCGAGTGTCCGAAATGACATGCTCACCTCATGAGAAATAAACCTTTTTCCTTGTCTTCCTGCTTCCAGCGCCCGTCTCTTTATTTTGTAATTATTCAAGATGGGAACTAAGAGTCGCCCTGCACCAGCAGCCTGGGCATCGGGTGCGATCGGGGCTGACTCTTCTACAGATAGTCAAAATCCCAAACTTGGGACTTTGAAATCTTTTAGCTAAAAAGTGCACTAAGAACTGAGGTATGATTGAGCCCAACCTGCTCATCTATCTGCACAAGGTCCATTGCCACTCAGCTGGTTCTTCCCTGCAGCAGCAAATCCTGTTCATCGATCCTTCACCCAAAGGTATCTGGCCTCATGGTCATTTTGTCGGCCACAGCTTCCTACCTCATCCCGCTGGAGATTTTCAACTTCCAAAAAAGAGGAAATCGGCTGATTAGGATGTCGGTTAGGTTTGCCTCCAATATCCCTGCGGTTTTGAATCCGACCTGCCTCGGTCGGCGGTCCGAAACCGCAATTACGATGCAATCACACATGGTGTGGTCGCAAGCTTCCATTTCCCTATGGGAGCTTGTGGGACTGTCTGAAACCGGCTGCAGCACAAACTCCCATAAAGAAATGGGAGTTTTTGTAAATCCTTGCACTGTGTGGCAGCCACCTCATGGTACTTCTTGTCTAGAGCTGGGGGATAATCACCAAATAACAGCACAAACAGTATTATAAACATTATAAAAATTGCAAGGTGAAGTTACTGGGGGATCTCTTCTCTGGTATTGCCCTGACGAATGCTCCAGACCCACACGGGTAATAGAGTAGGGCAGAAACATGTTGGAGCGTTATATTAGGGTCGTAGGACAACAAGATCCGAATTGCCCCTTTTTATATATAATTATTTTATTATCCCCGCTCACCCCATTAATAAAGGGATACCTGGAGTGAGTTAGGGATTTTTATCTTAATGCAAAAAAAACACCTTAACATTAAAAACAAATTGTCTCCTGTGTGCTCCCTGGAATATGAACAAGCCCACCCTGACCTTTAGGAGTCAGGTTGAACCTGATGATGAAGCATGACACTACTAGAGTGGGTGACGGTTATAAATAAAAAAAGAGGTTTTTCCTCTTCCCACCTATGAGTGCGGCGGAAGTATGAATTAACCGTTTCCTCTTTACTTGACCATTCCCCTTTTGTTGAGAGAATACGCTTTTTGTATTAGAATTATCAAGTGGGAGTATGTATCCCCTCGCCTTTCACGTTAAAACGATCTCTCCACCCTCCCAAGACCTCTGAAGTTTCCTCTAAGCCTACTTGTTAGAAGCCACCTCACGGTGCCTGTCACATTGTAAAGGGACTTAGGGTGCGAAGAGAAGGGGGCCTTGCTAGGGGCCTTCAAAGTCGCCTTCAGACAGACAGCCATGTCGGAAAGCCAGACATGGAAAGCCTGTCAGAAACAGACATCATAATCCCGATGGCAGAAACGCCGTCCAAAAGGGATTATGTGACCGTTTTGACTGACGACAGGCTCCTTGAGCCCATTGGAAGCAAGCCGGATTGACCATCCGGTTTGGATTCTGACCGCCGTAATTGTAATATACAGTCGTACTACAAACCAAAATGTCGGTTGGTAAACCTCCAATGAGCGGTCGGAGGCTTACCGACCGATATCGCAATTAGGGCCTACGTCCAAATGTAGAAATCTTCACCACAACTTCGTCCAGCGGCTCCCTGATGACGACATCCACTCCTTACAAGGAAATGGAAAACCCGCAATTGGGTTTATATTATTGCTGTATATTTGTTAAACATAAGAGGTTATTAGGATGTCACAGGTTCAGGTTATTTTTAAATGTCAAAACAATTGTATGTTCCTTTTGCTCTATTATGTTTAGATAATAAAGTCATTTTCTTTATTTGTAGAATATATTGTGGCTCCTCCAGAAGAAGGCGCTGGTCGCCGAAACGCGCGTCGAGAAAAGCATTGATTTTGCCACTTCTTTTTTATTTGTGGAAAAAAGTTTTAATTTTGCCACTTCTTTTTTTATTTGTGAATTTTGTGATAATAATAACTGTGTTATTTTTTGATATTTGTGAATTTTGTATAATTGAAAATATTATGTATTGCTAATTGGTTCATTTTTATGTATTGTCTTGCATTGGTTTGAATTTTTAACCCAGATCAATCTGCTGAAAGCTTTGTCTGTTTTTAATATAAATATTATTAAATGTTAGATACTGGACCTCTGTAGTTCCACCTCTTCATTATCTTCTAAAAGTTTGACAATTCATAATACCATAGTGCCTAGGTTGTTTTATCTCACTTAACATCCACTCCTCTGACACCACCTGCAGCCTTGCACCACTGAACTCCATTTCGGTGAGCCATATTTTTCGACTTTGACCCAGTCTTGCACAATAGCTGGCCTAGGTTGGTGCTTTGATCTTTTAGGCACTAACCTTTTACCTTATACTTCAGATCTACTATTGGAGTTTTGTCGTTTTGGTGTCGGATAATTTATTCAAATTTACTCTATGTTTTTAAATTGGCATGGGAGTTTTCTTGTTGTGTGTTTTCACTTTATTACTGTTTGTGTGCTGCATAAATACTGTACACATTGCCTCTAAGTTAAGTCTCACTGCTTTTGTTCCAAGCTACCAAAGGATTAAGCACATTCTGATTTAGTGACTTTTGTGGTTCACCCTGACAATGATTGTGGCTCTTGCTTGAACAGGGGCTACCCACATTCTACAAACAACCCAATTTCTAACTGAAGGGTTGATCTCTATGTAAAACGTATTGAATATTACAGTTTTTGTTTTGCGTATTGATCTACTGTGTATTTCCAATGCTGTCACTAGGCTTTACTATATATTACACATTATGTTATGATGTACTATGTACTCTTATTATTTTATTCTACTAATGACATATCATCATATACTTATATTTAAGTAAATAACAGATGTAGATTAAGTTAATACATTTGCAAGACGTGTTGTTGTTATGTTAGGAGTCACAGTAAAATATATTCAGGTTCCAGGCCCAGCATGCCAGGGTTGAGGTACACAAACGGCTGTGCTCTCTACTAGGTACATTTCTACTGTACCGAATAAGAGTATGCATGACGTTGCTTTATGCTGCATGTTGAAGCTGGTTTGGGGCCTCAGTAAATATAAAATTGTCACTTCAGTTTCTTCATTCTATGAGGTTTATTATCTCTTTCAGTATATTTATTTAATGGTTCTTTTCAAGACATTGCCAGTTTGATTCACAATTTCTTTACGTTGTAAAATTCATTTGTTGTCATTTGTGTCACCGAGCCTGCCTGTTTCTTTCTTGTTTCTTAAGGCCATCAGATCTTTGTCCACGATCAGATAGAAGCAAAGCATTCCTTTGCAGATTTGGCCCTTCTACACATGTGTAGAGGCCGTCCATTAGTATGAGTTTTAATCATTCAAATTTAAGCATTTCGATTTTACTAGAAGACTATTTCTTTCGTCAGTAGAAAGATTTCAACCCTCCTCTAAAATCCTTCATGCCATACAGTGTTACCTGAACCCCACTGACACCCTCTACCCCACTTTTACCTTAAAATCTGTTTGCTGAAGTACTGTTCATTTTACGGACAAGGGAATAAACTATGTTAACTGCTACAGTGAGCACTGTTTTAAGAGGACACTTTACTTTTTCTTAATATCAGTGTAAGAGCATCAGCCTCCGACCTTGTGTAAATGCAGTGACACAATGCTCACCCTCTTGGTTTTATTTGAGGTAGTGACTAGTTGTTGTATTTCCTAATGATTGTTTCACATTCTACAGTTGTTACATTTGCAATTACCGTATTTGGTAAGCGAAAAGCTTAAGGCTCCTGTGGTATATATTTGCAGGAGACTTATTTTTCATTATCTTTTATTTACTTTGAGGAGTAATGAAAGACCATATTTGCCCACACCAAATATGGCTGCTCTCTTGTTATCTAGCTTTGAATAAATGTGATCTATAGCTTAACTTTTCAGCTTATTCCCGTCGATCCCAAACAGCCTCAGTTTCAGAACCTACTGATATTGGTACACAGGTCTTTGAAGTGTCTTCCTCTACTGCCATGATCAAAGGAGTCTCTGGATGGAAGACTAAGATAGACATCACTGTTCTGCACTTTTCTACCTCAGGCAGTTAACTGCTGCCGGATAAGGTATTACTTTGTTCGTGTTTGCACTGAATAGCAGTACTGTGACCTCATGACTGTATGGCCATGGTAAGAGCCCTTGCAAAAGAATGCCTGTATTTTCAGAAGATAGGCTGTAATATCCAAAGAGGAATAGGTAACTAGTTTATGTTTGGTGGTTTTGGAATTGTATTGAAAGTCCTAATTCATGGTGCAGTCATGTTAATTACAATTTCAAAAACGCAACTTTTAGAAAGTTGGCATTTTCCTGCTTTAGCCTTTCGGTGCCTGCAGCCTGTCTCTGGGTCACATGACTGAGTTTAATCGACAGTTGGGCTTTGTGTACTCCTCATAGACAGTCACACATAATAGGGAGCATATGTGTGCCTGGATGGGCCATCACTGGCAGGATGAGAGGGAGGAACCGGGCCCTGCCCCACTTAACTTGAATTAACTTTGTCCTGGCTCCACACAAATATCAATAAGGATTTGTAAATTGCTGTTCATCACCGGCGAGAGTTTCCAGGTCCTGGTGGGGGCCATGCTGCTGTTGCGGGCTATCGAGGGGAAAGGATGTGGTCTTTTGACCTCGAAACTGGGAAACTGGGTTTGAGTCTCAACAGGGAAGCTCAACATCCTGTGATTCTGGGCAAATCAATTTAACTTCCTGTGCCCAACAAAAAAATGAATGCGTTTGTCTGTAACGCAACTGGTGCTCATGTAAAGTCTTAGGGTCAAGTTTGCACTATATAAAACTCAGAAAAAAACATATATTGAACAGCCAGGTTTTAAGTTTCTTTCTGAACTCTTGGAGAGTGCAGTTGCAGAGGGATTTCATTCCAGTGTTAGGTGACCAAATGGGTGAAGGCACATACGCTGCTCCTGTTTTTTGGGGAAGCGGGGGTTGTCATCCAGGTGGAGGGATGCAGAACGTAGTTGTCTTGTGGGAATTAACCCTGTGGTTGAGGTAGATGGGCTCCGAGTTGTGGCGCGCTTTGTAGGCATGGGCGAGTAGTTTGAACTGGCACCTCTTGTTTACAGGGAGCCAGTGTACTGCTTTGAGGTGGAGGGTCATGTGCGTTTGTCTTGGGTGGTTGAGGATGAGTCTTGCGGCTGCATTCTGTTTGATTCGGAGTCTCTTCACAAGTTGTGTGGTGATTCCTATGTAGAGGAAGGGCCACTGTGCACTTCCAATGCATGCCTCTTGAAGCTTCTCCATATTTCAACTGTGTATAAATATTGCACACCTTCCTGCACAAAAACAATCCTGAGAAGTATATTCAGAATGCAGCACACTTAGAAAGAGAAAGTAACAAGGGGGAAAAAAATATATATTTCTCCTCGGTATGCGTCACCTGGGTCTTTTAAATCTGGGAATGCATCAAAAACCATGAAGTCACATGGGAACACCAATGCAAGGGCCATGGAACGCGTACCCAGGGCAAAGTAACGTTACACACCAATTTGGAATGCATTGCATTATTCTAGTTTTTTTGAACCACTCAAAGTGGCTTGGCGTTGCTTCAAAAATATGACTTAAGGTTTGCGTCACTCTTGCACCACGTTTTGTGGTGCAAGAGCGATGCAAAACGGGTCAAAAATAGGGCCCTAAGTTTAGAAGGAGAACTTTCACAACCAGGGTTTATCTAACAATCCATGGTTGACTTGTAGAAGGAGACGAAGATGAAGGGCCTTATTTACAAGAAAGTGCCGCAGGGCGGCACCGCAAGCCCTTTGGCTGCGCCACACTGTGGCACTTTCCACGCACAGGGATGTATCATATCTACAAGGATATGACGGATCCCTTTTCTCTCCCCTGCGTTGGCGCACAATTTGCTGCCATGCACAGGCACTGTTGCACTAGGGTGCAAGAATGCTTGCTTCACAGGGATGATCGTTTAAGTACAGGAAGGTGTCCCTTCCTGCACATAAACAATCTAAAATGGCATTTATCAACTCCTATGTGTGCTGCATTAACACACATAGAACTTGCAAAACTTCATTTTTTTAATATTTGTTTAAACAAATACATTTCTCCTCGTTGCGCCTCCCTATGCCTCCCATTGGGAGGCATAGCATCAAGACACATTTCCAGGTTTAAGTTTTCTCGTAAATCTGGAAATGTGTCAAGTTGCATGGGTGTTGCATGGGAACACCTATAGCAACACCCATTTAAAGCCCCTTTCACGCAAAGTGCTGCGTGTAAAGGGGTCATATTTACAAGGACAGAAAAAGTAACGCAAGGTGGCTTTTCCTGTCCTTGTAAACATGGGGCAGCAAAATGCAACTCTGGTGCATCACAAAAAGTGACACACTGGCTGCGCAAGGGGCTTGTAAATAAGCCACGAACATCGTAAAAATACTTGTTGCTTTTCTACACATTAACTGTGAAAGAATGACAACATCAAGTTTTGCTATTATTTAAGACATATAGGGCCATATGAATCAACATTCCGTTTTGCGATTCCTAAATAGCGATTTTTAAGGAATCGCTATTTAGAAATCGCAAAATGGTATGTATGTAGGAAATCGTTTCTTTTTAGCGATTCCTTAATTATTCCTTAATTGCGATTAGCAAATTGCTAATCGCAATTAAGGAATAATTTCCCATTCATTTCTATGGGCCAGGAGGCCCATAGGAATGAAGGGAAAATTTGCGATTCGCAATTTGCTAATCGCAAATTGTGAATATTTTCAAGGGTGCAGGGGTGTCTCAAGAACACCCTGCTGCACCCCTGAAAATGACATGTGTGCGCATATGGCGCACATACATGCCCTAAGGGCATGTATGAGCGTCACATGGCACCTTCTGATGTTTAAAAAAATGCTTTTTTAAAAGAATTCGCAACTTACCACCAACTAGAAGTTGGTGGTAATTTGTGATTCCTTAATGGCATTTTGGAATGTTTTTTTCCTTGATACATTGCATTTAAGGAATCGCAAAATTTGCAATTCCTTAAATGCAATCGCAAAATAGGGAATGGCAAATTTAGCGATTCCTTATTTTGCACCAAAAATGTTTCATACATACCATTTAGCGAAAATGGGTTCGCAAACGCCGGAATTCTGCGAATTTCGGCGTTTGCGAACCCATTTTGCTTTGATACATATGGCCCATATTGTTAAAATGGAAAGAATGCTCTAGCATTTTGCTATAGGAGGGAGCAACCACTAATGTTCCGTCCTGCAGCTTCTCATATCTAGTCTACATGGTCTCTAGTAAGTAAGTGAATATAGTGATATGGAACACTAAAGAAAATATAGCACTTTCATTTTGTGTCTATGATATGTGTATTTCAAGGAATTGTGACAAGTTACCAGATTTTAATTGCATCTTGTTAATTAATGAGAATCTTTTTAATTGTACGATTTTAATGGCTCATAGCAATTGTATTATTTTTTATATGTCTAATGCTAAAGTATATATATAATATTAAATATAACATTTTTATAATTATTGTTTGGCTTGAGCTGACGATGAGAGCGAGGCTGACCAGGAGGGAGGGGGAAAAGGGAGGGGTTACGGCAAGCAGAGGAGCCTGATGACGGCCACAGCTTGAAGTCTGAAGTCTGATGCGGGGGGCGGAGAAGCGGCAGCCTTTGAAGATGCGAGGCACAGACAAATGGGGCAGTGGGGCAGAGCCTGTCGGGGAAAGCACTCCAACGTGAACTCAAGCGACCGTATGGAGTGGGAGGGGGTGTGCTGGTGAGTTTAATGCCGGTGGCAACAGAGGGAGAGCGCGGCGATCGCGCACGAAGTGTCTGGGAGCAAATGGAAGCTCTTACAAAAATGCGCGTGGTTGTGGCAGCTGTTGACAATGCGCGTGATTGTGTCCACATGAACTGTACGTGATCCGCAGTTGGTAGAGATTTTGATCTGCCTACTATATACTCGCCTATCTATCCCTGTGGGATAGAATAGTCGAGACCTAAAACTCCTAAAATACACCATTATGTACAATCACAAACAAGAATGTTACCCTTTATTACTGAGGTTGATGTCCCCTGTACGTGGAGCTGCTGGCCTTGAGAAACTAGTAACCCGAGGTCAAGAGACAACCAAATTTCAGGGACGGACACACACTAACCTAAGACAGGATATTTGCACATCTTCCTAGTTCCTTTATTTTGAGCCCAGAGCTCTGAGAACATTATTTCAAACTGTACAGATTGCCAGTGAGTTTTTCTTGTTTCTCGCTAGAAGTATCATACATGGTAAAACGTTGAAAACCTTGACACAAGTTAACCAGTTTTTGTCTGGGTAATTTCATTCCTCTACTTGACAACAAGGTATTTGCTGAGGTTAAAAATTGCATTGGATGATTGCAAACAGTGTATCAATGTTTTATATATATATATATATATATATATATTTAAAATAAATGGGATTCTCCATTCCCTGCAGACACGCCAGTCTCTAATTTCTTTATAATCTGCGACTTCTACTGCACTCGGTTACTGATTGTAACTGTAATAACTTATTACAGTTGAGGTCTGACATTACAATGCAAGCTGCTGGACCCAGCAGCCTATGTGAAAGGCAGGTGATGTCGCGGAGCCACTGTTTAAAGGAAGAAAATGAAATGCTGCTTATCTTTGTTCTGTTTTTTTTTAACTGTACAGTCCCAAGCAGAAAGTAGGTATTTATGGCGGTAGTGTAACAGAACCACACATGCCATTACCACGCAAGCCAGTTCAACGCGGTCTTAACCGCGCAAGTCTTAACCATTCATATTCCTTTACCACGCATGCCTTTACAATGAAATATGCGCTGTTAAGGCATATATAGCAAAGACATATGCACGGTTAAAACTGATGACCCCTGCTCCCCACTCTGAACCCTAAAAGGCCACCAGAGCAAAAATCAATCGAGCCCACAGCCACCCCAATCTCCCGCCCTGCCCTGAACCGTAAAACGGCCCCAAGCCCAAAAAACAAACCCAATCCCTAGCTCGCGCCCTGAGCCCTAAAACGGCTCCTTGGCCAAAAAAAGACCCCTTCCCTGCCTTTTTTTTTGCACATTCTATAGCGTGACCTCGACTTGAAGGTATTGGAGTGCTTTAGATGAGCACCAGTTATGTTACACAAGGACACATTAATTGTTTTGGTAGGCAAGGGGAGATTAAGTGATTTACCCAGAATCACAGGATGCTCAGCCGAGGTTCGAACTAGGTTTTCAGCTCCAAAGTCAGCAGCTGTAGCCGTGAGGCCCCATCCTGTTCCCTTGAGGTCTAAAAATACCCTCCCTTATGAAAACCAACTCCCTTCCCCTTAGCCTGAAAACTTTCCTGCCCCCCCAGGCCTAAAAATGATCCGTCCCTCCACACCCTGAGACCTTAAACAACCATCCTCCCTCTTGAAAATCAACACATCTCCCCCCAAGTCCTAAAACGACCCGACCCTCCAGCCCTAAAAACTACCCCTACCCCCTGAGTCCTAAAAACTACCCCAAACCCAACCCCTAAAAATGACCCCCACGAGCCCTTAAAAGGTCCTCAACACCCCCTGAGCCCTAAAATCCTCCTCTGACGACCCAGTATGAAAACTACCCCAACCCTTAAAAACTACCCCCACCTCCCCAAAACCGAGCCCCAGCCCCACTTACCTCACCTGTCCTGTTCCAATCATTCCTCTTCCTGGACCCACCCATTCCAGACATTTACCCTGCACATATGCCTTAACCACGCATATATGTGGTTAAGGCATATGCATGGTTAAGACAAGCATGGTCAGCGTTGTTCCGTCCGTTTCCTATGCATGGCAGCACATTTATTTTTTGCGCTTCTTCGGAAACTGTATAAAAGTTAGAATCTTTCTGCATATTTCTGCTGCGTCTTTTGTTCAAAACTGACTTTTATTTAACTGCTTAACTCTTTTGTCAGCAACTATCTAAAATTTTTTTTTAATGTGTTTAATTTTTCATTAGTGAATCTATTTTTACTCTTTATGTTTGCAAACTTGGACTCTCTTTCATATAAGAGAGCTATGCACAGAGGATTTAAGTGGTCTATGGGAAAGGTGATGGTGTGACCCTGTATTTTATAAGATAAAGTACCCGTTGGTGTACATGTTTAGGATATTGCAAGTCACCTCTGTATTCCATAGTCTTATAAAGTCTTGGGCCTCATTCTTTCTATGTGGTTATGGAAATCCTTGGTGACTTGCAATATAATTATAATGTATGAAAGGGGTATTTTATCTTTATCCCATAAATACCGCAGCAAATTAGCCCCACTAACCCAAATTGGATGAGTGAACCTCTCGAGCCAGCGCTGGTGATATCCTTAGAGGTGAAATTATTAATCTAGACAGTGGTGTGGTCTACACCACAATACTGCTATCATGCTGTAAGCAATACTGTTGAAGCCTTTTCAATATAGAGTAGGAATGGGTGTGTTGATGGGTACCGGCATACTGACAATGCGGGATTAGTAAAAAATAAGTGTCAGGGCCCCCATCAGGAGGCCACTGCAACTTGCACCACCCATTATCCCCACCAGCACTGCCAGTGACAGTACCAACACAGCTACTAATCATCATACGCCTCCAAATTAGAGTGTTGTGATGGGTGAACACAATGTCAATGATTACTGTGATGTGTACAGGCCCAACAACACAGATGCCAATAAATGCAATATCAATGTATGTCATAACCTGTGCCCTCAGAACCATGCTAGTACCCATCTATTCAATGTCATAACCTGTACCCACCCAGTAGCGTAGCCCCTGCAAGTGATGACATCAATGTATGTCATAATCCATGCTCAAATGATGACACTGTTATCAGTAAGAACAATGTTGAGGTACGTTATGACCTAAGCAAACTTAACCGTGTCAATGCCAGTAAGAACAATGTCAATGTATGCTATGCAAACTGAATGCACAATGTTAAGGATGTTGATAAAAATTATATCAGTGACCGCTATAATGTTTCAGGAGTTCTAATGAACCCACATGATTGCTGTCTGATTCACCCTAGGTGACCTCCCCATCAATCCTGAGTTAGAGATATGTGGTTAGACAAGCCCTACAACCCACATCCACGCCTATTGAATACCAGCTCACAGGTTGGGTCTCTCTAACCTAAAGACAAACGTGCGCCAGGAAAAAATTGGGTACATTTCTAAGTTTAAAAAAATTCTATTACATAAATATAATGCTCCTGTAACCTCCCACGTCATGCCTCGGTGCTGGGTCTTCCATGTCCCAGCAGACACTGGGACTACATCACAGAGCAGCATGCATTTTGGCCTGAGCAGGCTGAAAAGTAGCTCCACTTAGGGAGTCTGTGGGGTTTCTCTAACCCGGCTATTCAATACAACTGGGTTATAGAAACCTAAGTGCACATGTGTGTTTTGGTCAGTCTGAGACGGCTGGCCAAACACACATGTGCAATTAGACAGTGCACATAGCAATCCTCCTCCCCCTCCCCCTCCCATGCCACAGCTCGCCCCTACCTGCACATGCTGGCTGAGCCAGCTAATTAGAAATAAAGCAATCATGAAATAACCTTTTATTTTTGGCTGCTGGCTCAGACCCAGTGGGGCGATGATCCTCTTCCATTACGGAGAAGCTGCTCCTGATCTCAAGGCCCCTGGGGTTCCGGCTGGCTCCCAACCTCTTGCAGGAGCTGGCATTGATATGACAGACAGGGGCTGCTGAAAGGAAGCTCCCTGACTGCCAGAGCAAATGTTTTAATCTTTTCCCATGCACGCATATTTGCGAGGAAGGAAAAGATAAAAACGCTGCTTTCTGCAAGTAGGAGCTGTTTGACGGCTCCAGCTTGCAGAAAGCAGTGTTATGTTTGCTTTTGCTTGGTGGAAGCAAAACCAAACAGCTACCTCCCGAGGGTGGGTCCCTTGGGAGATAGAAGGAGCTGGTCCTGGGGGTGGGGGTCCCCAGGCCAATCTATGGTACCACAAGGGGGGCTACGCAGCCCCCTCCATCATATAAGTTTAGCCGGGGGTAGGTGGTGGGCCCCAGGGTTAGGGGTCCACAATGGACCCCATACATTAATTTATTTCAGCCCCAGGGAGGTGCCGGTCCACGTAGGCTGCCCTGCATTATTTTAAACATACTTTTTCCGATAGAGGTGGTGGTCCCCGGGGTGGGTCAGTCCCCCGCATACATGTTTTTAACTGCGCCAGAGAAGTGACAAGACATGGGGAGGCTGGTGGGCCACGCGGGCCCGCACTATTTTACTTTAATTTGCCCTGGGGAGGAGGTGGTCCCAAGTCTGCAGGAGGACTGCAGGGGCTCCTGACATTAATTTAACAGGTGGTGGTCCTCAGGGCAACCATAAGCCGAGGAGGGTGACCCCTCCATTTTCAGCCCTCAAACCTCCTGAGACCTGGCCCACCTGGGGGCAAAATAAAGGAGAAGCACAGAAGACCGTGTTTTCATTTGAGATGTCATCAGTGATGTCACTGACTATGTCATGAGGGATGTAATATGTGACGTCATTAGCAGTGCATAGCGGGGTTACGAGTTATAGTTAGCTCAGCTAACTATAACAGCTGAATTTCTCTGGTTCTGTATGAGTGAAATGTCAGCCTAACTATAACGTTCCTGTAACCTGTGTTTTTTTCCGTGAATATCTAACTATACTGTCCCTGAAACCTGTGGTGTTCAAGTGAATTTCCAAGGGTTTTTAAATGCTAGTTTCTAACTATAACATCCCTCAAAACCTGTTTTTTTTCAGTGAATTTCTAAGGTTTTTTAACTAGGCGTCACGTTTGCAGAGTGGTGGAGAAAGGATTCTGGGCATCCAACCAACTCACAGGAATTCCATTGTGTAGGATTTACAGGAGGTACCCAGAGGGCTTCCTGGCCCCTAAGGTCCCTCTGGAGTAAAGTGACTTCATCCTCCAACCAGTAGTGCACCAGGAGGCGAGTTTGCAGAGTGGCATACAAAGGGGACGTGGCCTCAGAAGACCTCTTAGCAGGAGGATCCCTCCTGTTACTGGAGGTAACAGGAGGGGTAGTTGGCCCCCCTGATGAAATGAAAATGTTTTGCTATTTTATTTGTGCTTTGTTCTCGTGGTAAGTTAGCATTTGCTGCACCATTTTATGTTCAGCCGCTATTTTGAATCATGTCGTCAGCTATGTATTCTCTGACTCCAGAAGCAGGCTGTGAAAATGTTAATTTCTCCAAGGTTAGGTCTTCCTCAGCTAATGAATACACTGTCCTTATTAACGCATTATTTTCCCATAGATAGAGGCTTTCTCCCAATAGACTTGTCTTACTGTACTTCTTTGTTTATCTGCACGTGCTAGTAGATTCCCATTAGGGGAGGGACATTCTTGGCTCAGAAATGTACATAATGTATCTCTATGTTTCAGAGGGGCGTGGCGAGCTGCCGAGCATGGCGGTCGGGGGCTGAGTGAGCTCGAAGCCAAACCCAACATTTTGACAAATTATCCTGGCAGGACGGAGTGATACTAAAGAATGAATACCTGCATAGTGAAGCGGAACGACTGAGGCACTGACAGACTGCCTGCGGAGAGCCGGGACACCATATCACGGAGACAACGCTGCATCGCAGAGCTCCACGGGGGAAGGGCGGCGTGAGCTCTTGTGAAAGGCCGAGTGCAGGGCCTTATTGAAATGACGGAAGTCTCCCCTCTCCACTTGAAGCAAGATCGGAGACCGTGGAGTGCGGTGGCTGAAGAGTACAGCCTTGCCCTACGATCTCTGGAGCTTGCGGGGAGGAATAACGGACTTAGCTGGCTGTCGGAAGGAAAAATGTGGGACGGAGACCTGCGATAGTACCGGCAGCGGGAGATGGAGGTACTGCAGGATTATGGGACCTGGGTTCCGATGCTGATGACTGGAAGGGGTATACCTACGGGGGCAGTGTCTTAATGGTAGAGGCACAGAAATAAGATGGTGCACAGATTGGCACGGGTGCCACGCTGCGTGACTCACACCCCTCCCCCATGTAATCCTGAGGCCCTGGAGGTGGTAGCGGTGAGCTGAGAGGGCGTGAGGGCTGGGGCACTGCTGCTGGAACTCTGGCATATATATTGGGAGGCCAAATACATTGAATCTCTGGAAACTGATGGCAGGTGTGGGCATTGAACAGGCCTGAGGTGCACGCAGGTGAAGGATGGTGTGCTGTGCACAGTAAAGAGGATGGACGGCTGAGACTCCAAATATGGTGAGACTGAATACTGAAAGCCTGCTGAAGTGAGTGGTTGCGGCCTCCTGAGAACCGTGCTGGTGGGGTCTGAATTGAGCAACACAACACTTGAATGTACACCGCAGGAGCGGGCTGCCTGAGGTATGCAGAGCAGTGGGCTGCAGCTGGCTATTTACAGGGTGTGGCGAGCAAGTGCCATCATCGGCCTGAGACAGGGAATGTACACATCACAGGAGCCCCGCCCCTTCCAGGAAGTGACGGCATACAGGACAGACACGTACTGGGGTCCCAGCTTCCTCTGCGGTGGCGCTGCTGGTGTTCCTGGTTGTACTGGAGATAGGGAGTCACAGGTCCCATGAACGCAGACTTTGCTTGACATCATGGGGTGCACTAGAGCAAAGCTGCCAGATTCACATGCCACGGGGAACATGAATGCAGTACTTTTGGGTGGTCAGACACAAGACTCGGAGGTGGATATGATACCCCCTACAGAGGAGCAACAACCTGCAGCTAATTTGGTCCTCATATTAAAAGAAATACGAGATTCGCGATTGGCATTAGAAACGCAGCTGGGGTCGCTCTCCACGAGCTTTAATCTTTTACAAGCGGACCACAAGAAACTGGCGGAAAAGGTGAAATCCAACAAGCTTGTACTGGATGACTTGATACCTCAACAAACTGAACAGACTACCCAGCTGGAGCACGTATGGCGTAAACTGCGGGGACTCCAGGACAGAGAGGACGATGTGAAAGGAAGATCACGAAGGAATAATGTGCAAATTCTGGGTATGCCTGAGAAAAGTGAAGGACGCAACCTTACGCAGTTTGTGGAGACCTGACTGAGGGAGCATGTGGCGAAGGAGGGACTGAGAGGGCACATAGAGTGCTTCCTAGGCCTCCCCGTCCGGGGGCTCCCCCTCGGCCCCTAATAGCACGTATTCTAAAGTAAAAGTATCAAGACACAGTCCTTAGGGCTGCACAAGAGAATCCCCTATCTGTTTTGAAAACAAAACGATCTCCTTGTACCCAGATTTTTTGTTAGCGGTTCAGAAGGCAAGGGCCACTTTCCGAGAAGTTAAGAAGAAACTGAGAGAGCACAAGTTGAAGTATGCCTTACTCTTTCCGGCTAGATTGAAAGTGATACATGGCCAAAAATCTATTTTCTTCGAGAACCCGGAGGAGGTGGCAGACTGACTGGAGATCACTTTCACCCTCCCGCTTCACAGGCCTCCTTTCCGCGAAGCGGGTCTGTGTGCTCCCCGCCGAGGCATGAAGCTACAACAGACATGGGAGTTTCCAAGCACAGGGGTGAGGACACCGGGACGACTCCATCTGCGGACCAGATCACGACGAACCAGAGGGATGCTATTCTGACACTGGCAGCACTGGCGAAACATGATGCCCGGAAACGGGCTGCATCAGTCCACTCCTCAGATGGGGCCACGGTTCGCTCAGAATCCGAGTCCAGCCTAGCACTGTTTCCCTTGGTCACCACGCAAACTATTGAACTATTGGAGAGGGCTCTTCGGGACTGGTATTGTATAATGTTCTGTATAGTACGTTGTTCTGCTGCGGAAGTCGTACGATACTCTGTTCCCTGTCATTGCATATGCGGGAGAGGTGTTTGAGCTGGAGCGATGCAGTTCAGGTAAATGTTGAAGGTACATGACCGCTACTGACATGGTGGTTGCCTACCCCCCCCCCCCTGGCGATTGCACTATGGCATTGTTTCAGTAGAGTTCTGGTTGAACTACTAGTTATGATTTACTCCTCTGCTGTTCATAGGGGGACCCTAGTATTGGGGTACTTTGTTGTTTTTGTAGATTCAGCTTTAGCTAATGTGACACAGTTCCAACTCAGCAGCTACATTGGTCCTAGGAGATCACCTTACATGAGGATTGATGGCATGTCCTGATAGCTATAAGTACAACTCCTGGAATGTCGGGGCTTGGCTCTGTCCACATAGACTTCTAGCCCAATTAAATAGGCAAAAAGTGAATGTGGCATTCATCCAGGAGAGCCACCTAAACCACAATGAAGCAGTAAAGCTACACACAAAAGTTGAGGGGGCAGTTATTCTTCACGTCATACTCGGCATTTCCCCGTGGAGCCGCGATATGGCTTAGAAATGACACGCCTTTTAAACTGATAGAACAGAAGATTGACAAGGAGGGCTGATATGTCCTAATACACGGGCTACTTGATGGGGATCACATTGTGCTGGGAAGTATCAATACTCCAAACAATGAGCAAGATAAGTTCTTAGGGGTTTGAAATACATTATTGATGGGTTGGGAGGGCTACCCATGGGTAATAGGGGGTGACTGCAATGCAGTACTGGATATAGAGCTAGACAGGTCACACCCGCCACTACATAACACAGCCAGTAGGAAACTAGCAGATGCACTGAAAAACTGGGCAGTTGGATGGGGGGTTGTAGATGCCTGGAGGGTGGCGCATCCGAAAGATAGGGAATACTCCTTTTACTCCCGACACACAAATTACATACTCGAATAGACAGAATATTTAGCACCTCTTTGTTGCTGGATGTAGTAAGTGACTCTACCCACCTGGGGAAAACTTTTTCGGATCATAATCTGGTGGAGATTACACTACAATGGGGCAGCAAAATACCTACCCTAGTGCGGACGTGGAGGCTACAACCACAGCTACTGGAAGACTCAGTTTTTAGAACGACGCTGTCCACAGCCGTAGATAATTACTTCACAGAAAATGCAAATACAGCTTTCTCTAGGCAGATAGAGCGGGATGCCTTTAAGACTGTGTTGCGAGGAGTGGCTATCAGTACAAGGGCAGGGGCGAGATATGC
This sequence comes from Lissotriton helveticus, assembly GCF_964261635.1. NCBI lineage: Eukaryota > Metazoa > Chordata > Amphibia > Caudata > Salamandridae > Lissotriton > Lissotriton helveticus. The sequence goes on along the minus strand of NC_136059.1, from coordinate 624,151,495 downwards.
CCTTATTGCACAGCTTACTGACATAGAAAATAAATTAGGGAGTCTGGAACGGTTGGCTACATTGGACGAGGTACACCAGGTACAGTTGCAAGAAGCTCACATTAAACATGCGGAACTGTTGGAAGATCTACGTCTTTTAGATTATAGGCTTTATGCTCAGAAACAACATGCAGTGGCCATATTAGAAATTAGGAATGTAGCGGGTGGTATGGTCAGCACACAACTATAAATAAATGAGGCCTTTAGGGAATATTATAAAAACTTGTGTACACAGCCGGATGCTGCGGATGACACAGTTCTCGATGCATTTCTTGACGGTCTGCAACTCTCTTGGCTGCTGCAAGCACACAAAGAAGAACTGGGACACCCAGTGACTAATGTGGAAATCAAACATGCAATTTATAGCTTACCCCGTAATAAGTCGCCTGGTGGAGATGGATTGCCCGTCGAGTTTTATACAACATTCGTTGACCTTTTGGTCCCTCATCTGCAGCGGTTATATCAGACATCCCTAGAAACTGGCACCCTTCCCCAAACAACATTACAGGCGTCCGTGGTTTCATTGCTAAAACTGGGACGGGATGGCACTGACAGGGCAGGGTATAGGCCCCTCTCACTATTAAACGTGGATTATAGGATTCTGAGTAAGATACTGGCTACTAGGCTCTGTCAACACTTACCACCGTTGATACACAGTGATCAATGCAGGTGTGTCTCAGGCAGGAACACAGCTCTTAATATTAGGAGGCTGCCTCAAATAATGACTCATACGCTTCAGCGAGCGGATGCGGTGGGATGTATTTAATTAGACCTACTTAAGGCATTTGATTCCCTGCACTGGGAATATATGTTCTATGCCCTGTCCAAATTTGACATTCCGGAAGAATATATAAAATGGGTGAGGCTGTTGTACATGAACCCCACGGCGCGGGCGCGGACAGGGAGGCATATTTCACAACAATATACGGTCGCAAGGGGAACCAGAGAAGGGTGCCCGCTGTCGCCCCTGCTGTTTATTCAATCCTTAGAACCCCTCTTGCAAAAGCAGCACTCTACCGAGGGTCATAGGGGAATAGTATTGGGTCCCAACACCCACATTGTTTCTGCGTATGCAGATGACTTAATATTATATTTCAGGAACTTGGATAGTGACTATGAACCTGTACCTTCTACATTCGCAACATTTCAAGCACTTTCAGGGCTATCAATCAATGAGAACAAGTCTTATGTGTATTTTTTCGCAGACACGTCACTCACTGGTGTGCTAGACTTTGGGAACTGGTCTTTCCAGATTGCACCCAACACATTCAAATACTTACGGATAAATATATACAGAGATACAACGGACCTCCCGGATGACAATCTAACCGTACTATCACTTCACTCAGGTCCCAAATAAAGTTCTGGACCACCCTGCCTCTATCAGTGGCAGGCAGGGTGGCAATTGCCAAAATGGTGGTGCTCCCTAGATTATTGTACTTCTTCACCAATTTACCCATTATAGTGCCGACCAAGATGTTTCAATTGCTATCTTCTCTACTGATTGAGCTGATATGGGGCAATGGCAGAAGGCGTATAGGGCTGGCAAAGTTGCAATTAGATACTAAACAAGGACGGTTGGGGTAAAATAAAGAGAAAACAAATGTATCTCTATGTTTGATGAAGTCATTCCCTCTGCAGCAATCCCAGGAGGCTGATCAGACTGGACTCCGCTCGAGTATACCTGAATAAAATATACTTGGTTTGTATTCTCTACTGTCTGAGCTACTCTTCATTTGTATGGAAGGCTGAGAGGTGGTCGCGAGTGACCCTGGTGACCCTAATCGGGTCACTTCCTTCAGTTGGCACACAAACAGGTACTCCATTGGCTGACCAATCCTCGGTTGCGGACGGTTGTGGAGGTCGGGGCCCCTAAGGTCCCTCTGGATTAAAGTGACTTCATCCCCCAACCAGTAGTGCACCAGGAGGCGAGTTTGCAGAGTGGCAGACAAAGGGGGCGTTGCCTCAGAAGACCTCTTAGCAGGAGGATCCCTCCTGGTACTGGAGGTAACAGGAGGGGTAGTTGGCCCCCATGATGAAATGAAAATGTTTTGCTATTTTATTTGTGCTTTGTTCTCGTGGTAAGTTAGCATTCGCTGCACCATTTTATGTTCAGCCGCTATTTTGAATCATTTCGTGAGCTATGTATTCTCTGATTTCAGAAGCAGGCTGTGAAAATGTTAATTTCTCCAAGGTTAGGCCTTCCTCAGCTAATGAATACACTGTTCTTATTAACGCATTATTTTCCCATAGATGGAGGCTTTCTCCCAATAGCCTGGCGATAGACATGAACAGAACGACCTAGGCATTAAGATAATGTGTGCCCGGTCTCAGAGTCGAGACTCGTCTTACTGTACTTCTTTGTTTATCTGCACGTGCTAGTAGATTCCCATTAGGGGAGGGACATTCTTGGCTCAGAAATGTACATAATGTATCTCTATGTTTCGGAGGGGCGTGGCGAGCTGCCGAGCATGGCGGTCGGGGGCTGAGTGAGCTCGAAGCCAAACCCAACACTTTGACAAATTATCCTGGCAGGACGGAGTGATACTAAAGAATGAATACCTGCATAGTGAAGCGGAACGACTGAGGCACTGACAGACTGCCTGCGGAGAGCCGGGACACCATATCACGGAGACAACGCTGCAACGCAGAGCTCCGCGGGGGGAAGGGCGGCATGAGCTCTTGTGCAAGGCCGAGTGCAGGGCCTTATTGAAATGACGGAAGTCGCCCCTCTCCACTTGAAGCAAGATCGGAGACCGTGGCGTGCGGTGGCTGAAGAGTGCAGCCTTGCCCTACGATCTCTGGAGCTTGCGGGGAGGAATAACGGACTTAGCTGGCTGTCGAAAGGAAAAATGGGGGACGGAGACCTGCGATAGTACCGGCAGCGGGAGATGGAGGTACTGCAGGATTGTGGGACCTGGGTTCCGATGCTGATGACTGGAAGGGGTATACCTACGGGGCAGTGTCTTAATGGTAGAGGCACGGAAATAAGATGGTGCACAGATTGGCACGGGTGCCACGCTGCGTGACTCACACCCCTCCCCCATGCAATCCTGAGGCCCTGGAGGTGGTAGCGGTGAGCTGAGAGGGCGTGCGGGCTGGGGCACTGCTGCTGGAACTCTGGCATATATATTGGGAGGCCAAATACATTGAATCTCTGGAAACTGATGTCAGGTGTGGGCATTGAACAGGCCTGAGGTGCACGCAGGTGAAGGATGGTGTGCTGTGCACAGTAAAGAGGATGAACGGCTGAGACTCCAAATACGGTGAGACTGAATACTGAAAGCCTGCTGAAGTGAGTGGTTGCGGCCTCCTGAAAACCGTGCTGGTGGGGTCTGAATTGAGCAACACAACACTTGAATGTACACCGCAGGAGCGGGCTGCCTGAGGTATGCAGAGCAGTGTGCTGCAGCTGGCTATTTACAGGGTGCGGCGAGGAAGTGCCATCATCGGCCTGAGACAAGGAATGTACACATCACAGGAGCCCCCGCCCCTTCCAGGAAGTGACGGCATGCAGGACAGACACGTACTGGGGTCCCAGCTTCCTCTGCGGTGGCGCTGCTGGTGTTCCTGGTTGTACTGGAGATAGGGAGTCACAGGTCCCATGAACGCAGACTTTGCTTGACATCATGGGGTGCACTAGAGCAAAGCTGCCAGATTCACATGCCACGGGGAACACGAATGCAGTACTCTTGGGTGGCCAGACACAAGACTCGGAGGTGGATATGATACCCCCTACAGAGGAGCAACAACCTGCAGATAAATTGGACCTCATATTGAAAGAAATACGAGATTCGCGATTGGCATTAGAAGCGCAGCTGGGGTCGCTCTCCACCAGCTTTAATCTTTTACAGGCGGACCACAAGAAACTGGCGGAAAAGGTGAACTCCAACAAGCTTGTACTGGATGACTTGATACCTCAACAAACTGAACAGACTACCCAGCTGGAGCACGTATGGCGTAAACTGCAGGGACTCCAGGACAGAGTGGACGATGTGAAAGGAAGATCACGAAGGAATAATGTGCAAATTCTGGGTATGCCTGAGAAAAGTGTAGGACGCAACCTTACGCAGTTTGTGGAGACCTCGCTGAGGGAGCATGTGGCGAAGGAGGGACAGAGAGGGCACATAGAGTGCTTCCTAGGCCTCCCCGTCCGGGGGCTCCCCCTCAGCCCCTAATAGCACGTAATCTAAATTAAAAGTATCAAGACACAGTCCTTAGGGCTGCACAAGAGAATGCCCCTATCCGTTTTGAAAACAAAACGATTTCCTTGTATCCAGATTTTATGTTAGCGGTTCAGAAGGCAAGGGCCACTTTCCAAGAAGTTAAGAAGCAACTGAGAGAGCACAAGTTGAAGTATGCCTTACTCTTTCCGGCTAGATTGAAAGTGATACATGGCCAAAAGTCTATTTTCTTCGAGAACCCGGAGGAGGTGGCAGACTGACTGGAGATCACTTTCACCCTCCCGCTTCACAGGCCTCCTTTCCACGAAGCGGGTCTGTGCGCTCCCCGCCGAGGCGTGAAGCTACAACAGACATGGAAGTTTCCAAGCACAGGGGTGAGGACACCGGGAGGACTCCATCTGCGGACCAGATCACGACGAACCAGAGGGATGCTATTCTGACAGTGGCAGCACTGGGGAAACATGATGCCCGGAAACGGGCTGCGTCAGTCCACTCCTCAGATGGGGCCACGGTTAGCTCAGAATCCGAGTCCAGCCTAACACTGTTTCCCTTGGTCACCGCACAAACTATTGGACTATTGGAGAGGGCTCTTCGGGACTGGTATTGTATAATGTTCTGTATAGTAGGTTGTTCTGCTGCGGAAGTCGTACGATACTCTGTTCCCTGTCATTGCATATGCGGGAGAGGGGTTTGAGCTGGAGCGCTGCAGTTCAGGTAAATGTTCAAGGTACATGACCGCTACTGACATGGTGGTTGCCTACCCCCCCCCCCCTGGTGATTGCACTATGGCATTGTTTCAGTAGAGTTCTGGTTGAACTACTAGTTATGATTTAGTCCTCTGCTGTTCATAGGGGGTCCCTAGTATTGGGGTACTTTGTTGTTTTTGTACATTCAGCTTTAGCTAATGTGACACAGTTCCAACTCAGCAGCTACATTGGTCCTAGGAGATCACCTTACATGAGGATTGATGGCATGTCCTGATAGCTATAAGTACAACTCCTGGAATGTCGGGGCTTGGCTCTGTCCACATAGACTTCTAGCCCAATTAAATAGGCAAAAAGTGAATGTGGCATTCATCCAGGAGAGCCACCTAAACCACAATGAAGCAGTAAAGCTACACACAAAAGTTGAGGGGGCAGTTATTCTTCACGTCATACTCGGCATTTCCCCGTGGAGCCGCGATATGGCTTAGAAATGGCACGCCTTTTAAACTGATAGAACAGAAGATTGACAAGGAGGGCTGATATGTCCTAATACACGGGCTACTTGATGGGGATCACATTGTGCTGGGAAGTATCAATACTACAAACAATGAGCAAGATAAGTTCTTAGGGGTTTGAAATACATTATTGATGGGTTGGGAGGGCTACCCATGGGTAATAGGGGGTGACTGCAATGCAGTACTGGATATAGAGCTAGACAGGTCACACCCGCCACTACATAACACAGCCAGTAGCAAACTAGCAGATGCACTGAAAAACTGGGCAGTTGGATGGGGGGTTGTAGATGCCTGGAGGGTGGCTCATCCGAAAGATAGGGAATACTCCTTTTACTCCCGACACACAAATTACATACTCGAATAGACAGAATATTTAGCACCTCTTGTTGCTGGATGTAGTAAGTGACTCTACCCACCTGGGGAAAACTTTTTCGGATCATAATCTGGTGGAGATTACACTACAATGGGGCGGCTAAATACCTACCCTAGTGCGGACGTGGAGGCTACAACCACAGCTACTGGAAGACTCAGTTTTTAGAACGACGCTGTCCACAGCCGTAGATAATTACTTCACAGAAAATGCGAATACAGCTTTCTCTAGGCAGATAGAGCGGGATGCCTTTAAGACTGTGTTGCGAGGAGTGGCTATCAGTACAAGGGCAGGGGCGAGATATGCCCTTATTGCACAGCTTACTGACATAGAAAATAAATTAGGGAGTCTGGAACGGTTGGCTACATTGGACGAGGCACACCAGGTACAGTTGCAAGAAGCTCACATTAAACATGCGGAACTGTTGGAAGATCTACGTCTTTTAGATTATAGGCTTTATGCTCAGAAACAACATGCAGTGGCCATATTAGAAATTAGGAATGCAGCGGGTGGTATGGTCAGCACACAACTATAAATAAATGAGGCCTTTAGGGAATATTATAAAAACTTGTATACGCAGCCGGATGCTGCGGATGACACAGTTCTCGATGCATTTCTTGACGGTCTGCAACTCTCTTGGCTGCTGCAAGCACACAAAGAAGAACTGGGACACCCAGTGACTAATGTGGAAATCAAACATGCAATTAATAGCTTACCCCGTAATAAGTCGCCTGGTGGAGATGGATTGCCCGTCGAGTTTTATACAACATTCGTTGACCTTTTGGTCCCTCATCTGCAGCGGTTATATCAGACATCCCTAGAAACTGGCACCCTTCCCCAAACAACATTACAGGCGTCCGTGGTTTCATTGCTAAAACTGGGACGGGATGGCACTGACAGGGCAGGGTATAGGCCCCTCTCACTATTAAACGTGGATTATAAGATTCTGAGTAAGATACTGGCTACTAGGCTCTGTCAACACTTACCACCGTTGATACACAGTGATCAATGCGGGTGTGTCTCAGGCAGGAACACAGCTCTTAATATTAGGAGGCTGCCTCAAATAATGACTCATACGCTTCAGCGAGCGGATGCGGTGGGATGTATTTAATTAGACCTACTTAAGGCATTTGATTCCCTGCACTGGGAATATATGTTCTATGCCCTGTCCAAATTTGACATTCCGGAAGAATATATAAAATGGGTGAGGCTGTTGTACATGAACCCCACGGCGCGGGCGCGGACAGGGAGGCATATTTCACAACAATATACGGTCGCAAGGGGAACCAGAGAAGGGTGCCCGCTGTCGCCCCTGCTGTTTATTCAATCCTTAGAACCCCTCTTGCAAAAGCAGCACTCTACCGAGGGTCATAGGGGAATAGTATTGGGTCCCAACACCCACATTGTTTCTGCGTATGCAGATGACTTAATATTATATTTCAGGAACTTGGATAGTGACTATGAACCTGTACCTTCTACATTCGCAACATTTCAAGCACTTTCAGGGCTATCAATCAATGAGAACAAGTCTTATGTGTATTTTTTCGCAGACACGTCACTCACTGGTGTGCTAGACTTTGGGAACTGGTCTTTCCAGATTGCACCCAACACATTCAAATACTTACGGATAAATATATACAGAGATACAACGGACCTCCCGGATGACAATCTAACCGTACTATCACTTCACTCAGGTCCCAAATAAAGTTCTGGACCACCCTGCCTCTATCAGTGGCAGGCAGGGTGGCAATTGCCAAAATGGTGGTGCTCCCTAGATTATTGTACTTCTTCACCAATTTACCCATTATAGTGCCGACCAAGATGTTTCAATTGCTATCTTCTCTACTGATTGAGCTGATATGGGGCAATGGCAGAAGGCGTATAGGGCTGGCAAAGTTGCAATTAGATACTAAACAAGGACGGTTGGGGTAAAATAAAGAGAAAACAAATGTATCTCTATGTTTGATGAAGTCATTCCCTCTGCAGCAATCCCAGGAGGCTGATCAGACTGGACTCCGCTCGAGTATACCTGAATAAAATATACTTGGTTTGTATTCTCTACTGTCTGAGCTACTCTTCATTTGTATGGAAGGCTGAGAGGTGGTCGCGAGTGACCCTGGTGACCCTAATCGGGTCACTTCCTTCAGTTGGCACACAAACAGGTACTCCATTGGCTGACCAATCCTCGGTTGCGGACGGTTGTGGAGGTCGGGGCCCCTAAGGTCCCTCTGGATTAAAGTGACTTCATCCCCCAACCAGTAGTGCACCAGGAGGCGAGTTTGCAGAGTGGCAGACAAAGGGGGCGTTGCCTCAGAAGACCTCTTAGCAGGAGGATCCCTCCTGGTACTGGAGGTAACAGGAGGGGTAGTTGGCCCCCATGATGAAATGAAAATGTTTTGCTATTTTATTTGTGCTTTGTTCTCGTGGTAAGTTAGCATTCGCTGCACCATTTTATGTTCAGCCGCTATTTTGAATCATTTCGTGAGCTATGTATTCTCTGATTTCAGAAGCAGGCTGTGAAAATGTTAATTTCTCCAAGGTTAGGCCTTCCTCAGCTAATGAATACACTGTTCTTATTAACGCATTATTTTCCCATAGATGGAGGCTTTCTCCCAATAGCCTGGCGATAGACATGAACAGAACGACCTAGGCATTAAGATAATGTGTGCCCGGTCTCAGAGTCGAGACTCGTCTTACTGTACTTCTTTGTTTATCTGCACGTGCTAGTAGATTCCCATTAGGGGAGGGACATTCTTGGCTCAGAAATGTACATAATGTATCTCTATGTTTCGGAGGGGCGTGGCGAGCTGCCGAGCATGGCGGTCGGGGGCTGAGTGAGCTCGAAGCCAAACCCAACACTTTGACAAATTATCCTGGCAGGACGGAGTGATACTAAAGAATGAATACCTGCATAGTGAAGCGGAACGACTGAGGCACTGACAGACTGCCTGCGGAGAGCCGGGACACCATATCACGGAGACAACGCTGCAACGCAGAGCTCCGCGGGGGGAAGGGCGGCATGAGCTCTTGTGCAAGGCCGAGTGCAGGGCCTTATTGAAATGACGGAAGTCGCCCCTCTCCACTTGAAGCAAGATCGGAGACCGTGGCGTGCGGTGGCTGAAGAGTGCAGCCTTGCCCTACGATCTCTGGAGCTTGCGGGGAGGAATAACGGACTTAGCTGGCTGTCGAAAGGAAAAATGGGGGACGGAGACCTGCGATAGTACCGGCAGCGGGAGATGGAGGTACTGCAGGATTGTGGGACCTGGGTTCCGATGCTGATGACTGGAAGGGGTATACCTACGGGGCAGTGTCTTAATGGTAGAGGCACGGAAATAAGATGGTGCACAGATTGGCACGGGTGCCACGCTGCGTGACTCACACCCCTCCCCCATGCAATCCTGAGGCCCTGGAGGTGGTAGCGGTGAGCTGAGAGGGCGTGCGGGCTGGGGCACTGCTGCTGGAACTCTGGCATATATATTGGGAGGCCAAATACATTGAATCTCTGGAAACTGATGTCAGGTGTGGGCATTGAACAGGCCTGAGGTGCACGCAGGTGAAGGATGGTGTGCTGTGCACAGTAAAGAGGATGAACGGCTGAGACTCCAAATACGGTGAGACTGAATACTGAAAGCCTGCTGAAGTGAGTGGTTGCGGCCTCCTGAAAACCGTGCTGGTGGGGTCTGAATTGAGCAACACAACACTTGAATGTACACCGCAGGAGCGGGCTGCCTGAGGTATGCAGAGCAGTGTGCTGCAGCTGGCTATTTACAGGGTGCGGCGAGGAAGTGCCATCATCGGCCTGAGACAAGGAATGTACACATCACAGGAGCCCCCGCCCCTTCCAGGAAGTGACGGCATGCAGGACAGACACGTACTGGGGTCCCAGCTTCCTCTGCGGTGGCGCTGCTGGTGTTCCTGGTTGTACTGGAGATAGGGAGTCACAGGTCCCATGAACGCAGACTTTGCTTGACATCATGGGGTGCACTAGAGCAAAGCTGCCAGATTCACATGCCACGGGGAACACGAATGCAGTACTCTTGGGTGGCCAGACACAAGACTCGGAGGTGGATATGATACCCCCTACAGAGGAGCAACAACCTGCAGATAAATTGGACCTCATATTGAAAGAAATACGAGATTCGCGATTGGCATTAGAAGCGCAGCTGGGGTCGCTCTCCACCAGCTTTAATCTTTTACAGGCGGACCACAAGAAACTGGCGGAAAAGGTGAACTCCAACAAGCTTGTACTGGATGACTTGATACCTCAACAAACTGAACAGACTACCCAGCTGGAGCACGTATGGCGTAAACTGCAGGGACTCCAGGACAGAGTGGACGATGTGAAAGGAAGATCACGAAGGAATAATGTGCAAATTCTGGGTATGCCTGAGAAAAGTGTAGGACGCAACCTTACGCAGTTTGTGGAGACCTCGCTGAGGGAGCATGTGGCGAAGGAGGGACAGAGAGGGCACATAGAGTGCTTCCTAGGCCTCCCCGTCCGGGGGCTCCCCCTCGGCCCCTAATAGCACGTAATCTAAATTAAAAGTATCAAGACACAGTCCTTAGGGCTGCACAAGAGAATGCCCCTATCCGTTTTGAAAACAAAACGATTTCCTTGTATCCAGATTTTATGTTAGCGGTTCAGAAGGCAAGGGCCACTTTCCAAGAAGTTAAGAAGCAACTGAGAGAGCACAAGTTGAAGTATGCCTTACTCTTTCCGGCTAGATTGAAAGTGATACATGGCCAAAAGTCTATTTTCTTCGAGAACCCGGAGGAGGTGGCAGACTGACTGGAGATCACTTTCACCCTCCCGCTTCACAGGCCTCCTTTCCACGAAGCGGGTCTGTGCGCTCCCCGCCGAGGCGTGAAGCTACAACAGACATGGAAGTTTCCAAGCACAGGGGTGAGGACACCGGGAGGACTCCATCTGCGGACCAGATCACGACGAACCAGAGGGATGCTATTCTGACAGTGGCAGCACTGGGGAAACATGATGCCCGGAAACGGGCTGCGTCAGTCCACTCCTCAGATGGGGCCACGGTTAGCTCAGAATCCGAGTCCAGCCTAACACTGTTTCCCTTGGTCACCGCACAAACTATTGGACTATTGGAGAGGGCTCTTCGGGACTGGTATTGTATAATGTTCTGTATAGTAGGTTGTTCTGCTGCGGAAGTCGTACGATACTCTGTTCCCTGTCATTGCATATGCGGGAGAGGGGTTTGAGCTGGAGCGCTGCAGTTCAGGTAAATGTTCAAGGTACATGACCGCTACTGACATGGTGGTTGCCTACCCCCCCCCCCCTGGTGATTGCACTATGGCATTGTTTCAGTAGAGTTCTGGTTGAACTACTAGTTATGATTTAGTCCTCTGCTGTTCATAGGGGGTCCCTAGTATTGGGGTACTTTGTTGTTTTTGTACATTCAGCTTTAGCTAATGTGACACAGTTCCAACTCAGCAGCTACATTGGTCCTAGGAGATCACCTTACATGAGGATTGATGGCATGTCCTGATAGCTATAAGTACAACTCCTGGAATGTCGGGGCTTGGCTCTGTCCACATAGACTTCTAGCCCAATTAAATAGGCAAAAAGTGAATGTGGCATTCATCCAGGAGAGCCACCTAAACCACAATGAAGCAGTAAAGCTACACACAAAAGTTGAGGGGGCAGTTATTCTTCACGTCATACTCGGCATTTCCCCGTGGAGCCGCGATATGGCTTAGAAATGGCACGCCTTTTAAACTGATAGAACAGAAGATTGACAAGGAGGGCTGATATGTCCTAATACACGGGCTACTTGATGGGGATCACATTGTGCTGGGAAGTATCAATACTACAAACAATGAGCAAGATAAGTTCTTAGGGGTTTGAAATACATTATTGATGGGTTGGGAGGGCTACCCATGGGTAATAGGGGGTGACTGCAATGCAGTACTGGATATAGAGCTAGACAGGTCACACCCGCCACTACATAACACAGCCAGTAGCAAACTAGCAGATGCACTGAAAAACTGGGCAGTTGGATGGGGGGTTGTAGATGCCTGGAGGGTGGCTCATCCGAAAGATAGGGAATACTCCTTTTACTCCCGACACACAAATTACATACTCGAATAGACAGAATATTTAGCACCTCTTGTTGCTGGATGTAGTAAGTGACTCTACCCACCTGGGGAAAACTTTTTCGGATCATAATCTGGTGGAGATTACACTACAATGGGGCGGCTAAATACCTACCCTAGTGCGGACGTGGAGGCTACAACCACAGCTACTGGAAGACTCAGTTTTTAGAACGACGCTGTCCACAGCCGTAGATAATTACTTCACAGAAAATGCGAATACAGCTTTCTCTAGGCAGATAGAGCGGGATGCCTTTAAGACTGTGTTGCGAGGAGTGGCTATCAGTACAAGGGCAGGGGCGAGATATGCCCTTATTGCACAGCTTACTGACATAGAAAATAAATTAGGGAGTCTGGAACGGTTGGCTACATTGGACGAGGCACACCAGGTACAGTTGCAAGAAGCTCACATTAAACATGCGGAACTGTTGGAAGATCTACGTCTTTTAGATTATAGGCTTTATGCTCAGAAACAACATGCAGTGGCCATATTAGAAATTAGGAATGCAGCGGGTGGTATGGTCAGCACACAACTATAAATAAATGAGGCCTTTAGGGAATATTATAAAAACTTGTATACGCAGCCGGATGCTGCGGATGACACAGTTCTCGATGCATTTCTTGACGGTCTGCAACTCTCTTGGCTGCTGCAAGCACACAAAGAAGAACTGGGACACCCAGTGACTAATGTGGAAATCAAACATGCAATTAATAGCTTACCCCGTAATAAGTCGCCTGGTGGAGATGGATTGCCCGTCGAGTTTTATACAACATTCGTTGACCTTTTGGTCCCTCATCTGCAGCGGTTATATCAGACATCCCTAGAAACTGGCACCCTTCCCCAAACAACATTACAGGCGTCCGTGGTTTCATTGCTAAAACTGGGACGGGATGGCACTGACAGGGCAGGGTATAGGCCCCTCTCACTATTAAACGTGGATTATAAGATTCTGAGTAAGATACTGGCTACTAGGCTCTGTCAACACTTACCACCGTTGATACACAGTGATCAATGCGGGTGTGTCTCAGGCAGGAACACAGCTCTTAATATTAGGAGGCTGCCTCAAATAATGACTCATACGCTTCAGCGAGCGGATGCGGTGGGATGTATTTAATTAGACCTACTTAAGGCATTTGATTCCCTGCACTGGGAATATATGTTCTCTGCCCTGTCCAAATTTGACATTCCGGAAGAATATATAAAATGGGTGAGGCTGTTGTACATGAACCCCACGGCGCGGGCGCGGACAGGGAGGCATATTTCACAACAATATACGGTCGGAAGGGGAACCAGAGAAGGGTGCCCGCTGTCGCCCCTGCTGTTTATTCAATCCTTAGAACCCCTCTTGCAGAAGCAGCACTCTACTGAGGGTCATAGGGGAATAGTATTGGGTCCCAACACCCACATTGTTTCTGCGTATGCAGATGACTTAATATTATATTTCAGGAACTTGGATAGTGACTATGAACCTGTACCTTCTACATTCGCAACATTTCAAGCACTTTCAGGGCTATCAATCAATGAGAACAAGTCTTATGTGTATTTTTTCGCAGACACGTCACTCACTGGTGTGCTAGACTTTGGGAACTGGTCTTTCCAGATTGCACCCAGCACATTCAAATACTTACGGATAAATATATACAGAGATACAACGGACCTCCCGGATGACAATCTAACCGTACTATCACTTCACTCAGGTCCCAAATAAAGTTCTGGACCACCCTGCCTCTATCAGTGGCAGGCAGGGTGGCAATTGCCAAAATGGTGGTGCTCCCTAGATTATTGTACTTCTTCACCAATTTACCCATTATAGTGCCGACCAAGATGTTTCAATTGCTATCTTCTCTACTGATTGAGCTGATATGGGGCAATGGCAGAAGGCGTATAGGGCTGGCAAAGTTGCAATTAGATACTAAACAAGGACGGTTGGGGTAAAATAAAGAGAAAAAAATGTATCTCTATGTTTGATGAAGTCATTCCCTCTGCAGCAATCCCAGGAGGCTGATCAGACTGGACTCCGCTCGAGTGTACCTGAATAAAATATACTTGGTTTGTATTCTCTACTGTCTGAGCTACTCTTCATTTGTATGGAAGGCTGAGAGGTGGTCGCGAGTGACCCTGGTGACCCTAATCGGGTCACTTCCTTCAGTTGGCACACAAACAGGTACTCCATTGGCTGACCAATCCTCGGTTGCGGACGGTTGTGGAGGTCGGGGCCCCTAAGGTCCCTCTGGATTAAAGTGACTTCATCCCCCAACCAGTAGTGCACCAGGAGGCGAGTTTGCAGAGTGGCAGACAAAGGGGGCGTTGCCTCAGAAGACCTCTTAGCAGGAGGATCCCTCCTGTTACTGGAGGTAACAGGAGGGGAAGTTGGCCCCCATGATGAAATGAAAATGTTTTGCTATTTTATTTGTGCTTTGTTCTCGTGGTAAGTTAGCATTCGCTGAACCATTTTATGTTCAGCCGCTTTTTTGAATCATGTCGTCAGCTATGTATTCTCTGACTCCAGAAGCAGGCTGTGAAAATGTTAATTTCTCCAAGGTTAGGCCTTCCTCAGCTAATGAATACACTGTTCTTATTAACGCATTATTTTCCCATAGATGGAGGCTTACTCCCAATAGCCTGGCAATAGACATGAACAGAACAACCTAGGCATTAAGATAATGTGTGCCCGGTCTCAGAGTCGAGACTCGTCTTACTGTACTTCTTTGTTTATCTGCACGTGCTAGTAGATTCCCATTAGGGGAGGGACATTCTTGGCTCAGAAATGTACATAATGTATCTCTATGTTTCAGAGGGGCGTGGCGAGCTGCCGAGCATGGCGGTCGGGGGCTGAGTGAGCTCGAAGCCAAACCCAACACTTTGACAAATTATCCTGGCAGGACCGAGTGATACTAAAGAATGAATACCTGCATAGTGAAGCGGAACGACTGAGGCACTGACAGACTGCCTGCGGAGAGCCGAGACACCATATCACGGAGACAACGCTGCAACGCAGAGCTCCGCGGGGGGAAGGGCGGCATGAGCTCTTGTGCAAGGCCGAGTGCAGGGCCTTATTGAAATGACGGAAGTCGCCCCTCTCCACTTGAAGCAAGATCGGAGACCGTGGCGTGCGGTGGCTGAAGAGTGCAGCCTTGCCCTACGATCTCTGGAGCTTGCGGGGAGGAATAATGGACTAAGCTGGCTGTCGTAAGGAAAAATGGGGGACGGAGACCTGTGATAGTACCGGCAGCGGGAGATGGAGGTACTGCAGGATTGTGGGACCTGGGTTCCGATGCTGATGACTGGAAGGGGTATACCTACGGGGCAGTGTCTTAATGGTAGAGGCACGGAAATAAGATGGTGCACAGATTGGCATGGGTGCCACGCTGCGTGACTCACACCCCTCCCCCATGCAATCCTGAGGCCCTGGAGGTGGTAGCGGTGAGCTGAGAGGGCGTGCGGGCTGGGGCACTGCTGCTGGAACTCTGGCATATATATTGGGAGGCCAAATACATTGAATCTCTGGAAACTGATGTCAGGTGTGGGCATTGAACAGGCCTGAGGTGCACGCAGGTGAAGGATGGTGTGCTGTGCACAGTAAAGAGGATGAACGGCTGAGACTCCAAATACGGTGAGACTGAATACTGAAAGCCTGCTGAAGTGAGTGGTTGCGGCCTCCTGAAAACCGTGCTGGTGGGGTCTGAATTGAGCAACACAACACTTGAATGTACACCGCAGGAGCGGGCTGCCTGAGGTATGCAGAGCAGTGTGCTGCAGCTGGCTATTTACAGGGTGCGGCGAGGAAGTGCCATCATCGGCCTGAGACAGGGAATGTACACATCACAGGAGCCCCCGCCCCTTCCAGGAAGTGACGGCATACAGGACAGACACGTACTGGGGTCCCAGCTTCCTTTGCGGTGGCGCTGCTGGTGTTCCTGGTTGTACTGGAGATAGGGAGTCACAGGTCCCATGAACGCAGACTTTGCTTGACATCATGGGGTGCACTAGAGCAAAGCTGCCAGATTCACATGCCACGGGGAACACGAATGCAGTACTCTTGGGTGGCCAGACACAAGACTCGGAGGTGGATATGATACCCCCTACAGAGGAGCAACAACCTGCAGATAAATTGGACCTCATATTAAAAGAAATACGAGATTCGCGATTGGCATTAGAAACGCAGCTGGGGTCGCTCTCCACCAGCTTTAATCTTTTACAGGCGGACCACAAGAAACTGGCGGAAAAGGTGAACTCCAACAAGCTTGTACTGGATGACTTGATACCTCAACAAACTGAACAGACTACCCAGCTGGAGCACGTATGGCGTAAACTGCAGGGACTCCAGGACAGAGTGGACGATGTGAAAGGAAGATCACGAAGGAATAATGTGCAAATTCTGGGTATGCCTGAGAAAAGTGTAGGACGCAACCTTACGCAGTTTGTGGAGACCTGGCTGAGGGAGCATGTGGCGAAGGAGGGACAGAGAGGGCACATAGAGTGCTTCCTAGGCCTCCCCGTCCGGGGGCTCCCCCTCGGCCCCTAATAGCACGTAATCTAAATTAAAAGTATCAAGACACAGTCCTTAGGGCTGCACAAGAGAATGCCCCTATCCGTTTTGAAAACAAAACGATCTCCTTGTATCCAGATTTTATGTTAGCGGTTCAGAAGGCAAGGGCCACTTTCCAACAAGTTAAGAAGCAACTGAGAGAGCACAAGTTGAAGTATGCCTTACTCTTTCCGGCTAGATTGAAAGTGATACATGGCCAAAAATCAATTTTCTTCGAGAACCCGGAGGAGGTGGCAGACTGACTGGAGATCACTTTCACCCTCCCGCTTCACAGGCCTCCTTTCCACGAAGCGGGTCTGTGCGCTCCCCGCCGAGGCGTGAAGCTACAACAGACATGGAAGTTTCCAAGCACAGGGGTGAGGACACCGGGAGGACTCCATCTGCGGACCAGATCACGACTAACCAGAGGGATGCTATTCTGACAGTGGCAGCACTGGGGAAACATGATGCCCGGAAACGGGCTGCGTCAGTCCACTCCTCAGATGGGGCCACGGTTAGCTCAGAATCCGAGTCCAGCCTAACACTGTTTCCCTTGGTCACCGCACAAACTATTGGACTATTGGAGAGGGCTCTTCGGGACTGGTATTGTATAATGTTCTGTATAGTAGGTTGTTCTGCTGCGGAAGTCGTACGATACTCTGTTCCCTGTCATTGCATATGCGGGAGAGGGGTTTGAGCTGGAGCGCTGCAGTTCAGGTAAATGTTCAAGGTACATGACCGCTACTGACATGGTGGTTGCCTACCCTCCCCCCCTGGTGATTGCACTATGGCATTGTTTCAGTAGAGTTCTGGTTGAACTACTAGTTATGATTTAGTCCTCTGCTGTTCATAGGGGGTCCCTAGTATTGGGGTACTTTGTTGTTTTTGTACATTCAGCTTTAGCTAATGTGACACAGTTCCAACTCAGCAGCTACATTGGTCCTAGGAGATCACCTTACATGAGGATTGATGGCATGTCCTGATAGCTATAAGTACAACTCCTGGAATGTCGGGGCTTGGCTCTGTCCACATAGACTTCTAGCCCAATTAAATAGGCAAAAAGTGAATGTGGCATTCATCCAGGAGAGCCACCTAAACCACAATGAAGTAGTAAAGCTACACACAAAAGTTGAGGGGGCAGTTATTCTTCACGTCATACTCGGCATTTCCCCGTGGAGCCACGATATGGCTTAGAAATGGCACGCCTTTTAAACTGATAGAACAGAAGATTGATATGGAGGGCTGATATGTCCTAATACACGGGCTACTTGATGGGGATCACATTGTGCTGGGAAGTATTAATACTCCGAACAATGAGCAAGATAAGTTCTTAGGGGTTTGAAATACATTATTGATGGGTTGGGAGGGCTACCCATGGGTAATAGGGGGTGACTGCAGTGTAGTACTGGATATAGAGCTAGACAGGTCACACCCGCCACTAAATAACACAGCCAGTAGGAAACTAGCAGATGCACTGAAAAACTCGGCAGTTGGATGGGGGATTGTAGATGCCTGGAGGGCGACGCATCCGAAAGGTTGGGAATACTCCTTTTACTACCCGACGCACAAATTACATACTCGAATAGACAGAATATTTTGCACCTCTTTGTTGCTGGATGTAGTTAGTGACTCTACCCACCAGGGGAAAACTTTTTCGGATCATAATCTGGTGGAGATTACACTACAATGGGGCAGCAAAATACCTACCCTAGTGCGGACGTGGAGGCTACAACCACAGCTACTGGAAGACTCAGTTTTTAGAACGACGCTGTCCACAGCCGTAGATAATTACTTCACAGAAAATGCGAATACAGCTTTCTCTAGGCAGACAGAGTGGGATGCCTTTAAGACTGTGTTGCGAGGAGTGGCTATCAGTACAAGGGCAGGGGTGAGATATACCCTTATTGCACAGCTTACTGACATAGAAAATAAATTAGGGAGTCTGGAACGGTTGGCTACATTGGACGAGGCGCACCATGTACAGTTGCAAGAAGCTCACATTAAACATGCAGAACTGTTGGAAGATCTACGTCTTTTAGATTATAGGCTTTATGCTCAGAAACAACATGCAGTGGCCATATTAAAAATTAGGAATGTAGCGGGTGGTATGGTCAGCACACGACTATAAATAAATGAGGCCTTTAGGGAATATGATAAAAACTTGTATACGCAGCCGGATGCTGCGGATGACACAGTTCTCGATGCATTTCTTGACGGTCTGCAACTCTCTTGGCTGCTGCAAGCACACAAAGTAGAACTGGGCCACTCAGTGACTAATGTGGAAATCAAACGTGCAATTATTAGCTTACCCCGTAATAAGTCGCCTGGTGGAGATGGATTGCCCGTTGAGTTTTATACAACATTCGTTGACCTTTTGGTCCCTCATCTGCAGCGGTTATATCAGACATCCCTAGAAACTGGCACCCTTCCCCAAACAACATTACAGGCGTCCGTGGTTTCATTGCTAAAACTGGGACGGGATGGCACTGACAGGGCAGGGTATAGGCCCCTCTCACTATTAAACGTGGATTATAAGATTCTGAGTAAGATACTGGCTACTAGGCTCTATCAACACTTACCACAGTTGATACACAGTGATCAATGCAGGTTTGTCCCAGGCAGGAACACAGCTCTTAATATTAGGAGGGTGCCTCAAATAATGACTCATACGCTTCAGCGAGCGGACGGGTGGGATGTATTTCATCAGACCTGCTTAAGGCATTTGATTCCCTGCACTGGGAATGGATGTATGACGTTACAACGCATACTTTTACAACGCCTACCATTACCACGCAATTTTTACAACGCAGGATCCATTACAACGAAGTACCATTACCACGCATGTATTTACAACGCAGATACCTTTACAACGCATACAATTACAACGTAAGTATTGGTAAGTATATAATATTTTTTTTAAATGTAAAATAATTAAAATTAATATAATTTAATTTAATTTAATTTAATTTAATTTAATTTAATTTAATTTAATTAATTTAATGTAATTAATTTAATTTAGTTTAATTTAATCAATTTAATTTAATGTAATTTAAATTTAATTGTATTTAATTTTTACCCTGTACCCCTTTACCCAAAAACCCAAAACTGACCCTGAACCTTAAAAATACCCCTTTACCAAAAAACCCAAAACTGACCCTGAACCCTAAAAATACCCCTTTACCCAAAAACCTAAAACTGACCCTGAACCCTAAAAATACCCCTTTACCCAAAAACATAAAACTGACCCTGAACCCTAAAAATACCCCTTTACCCAAAAACCCAAAACTGACCCTGAACCCTAAAAATACCCCTTTACCCAAAAACCTAAAACTGACCCTGAACCCTAAAAATACCCCTTTACCCAAAAACCCAAAACTGACCCTGAACCCTAAAAATACCCCTTTACCCAAAAACCCAAAACTGACCCTGAACCCTAAAAATACCCCTTTACCCAAAAACCCAAAACTGACCCTGAACCCTAAAAATACCCCTTTACCCAAAAACTGAAAACTGACCCTGAACTTTAAAAATACCCCTTTACCCAAAAACCCAAAACTGACCCTGAACCCTAAAAATACCCCTTTACCCAAAAACCCAAAACTGACCCTGAACCCTAAAAATACCCCTTTACCCAAAAACTGAAAACTGACCCTGAACCCTAAAAATACCCCTTTACCCAAAAACCCAAAACTGACCCTGAACCCTAAAAATACCCCTTTACCCAAAAACTGAAAACTGACCCTGAACCCTAAAAATACCCCTTTACCCAAAAACTGAAAACTGACCCTGAACCCTAAAAATACCCTTTACCCAAAAACCCAAACTTATAATAATTTAGATAAAATTATATACTTACCAATACTTACGTTGTAATGGTATGCGTTGTAAAGGTACCTGCGTTGTAAATACATGCGTTGTAATGGTACTTCGTTGTAATGGTTCCTGCGTTGTAAAAAATGCGTGGTAATGGTATGTCGTTGTAAAAGTTGCGTTGTTAAGGTTGTATACCCTGGGAATATATGGTCTATGCCCTGTCCAAATTTGACATTCCGGACGAATATATAAAATGGGTGAGGCTGTTGTACATGAACCCCACGGCGCGGGCGCGGACAGGGAGGCATTTTTCAAAACAATATACGGTCGCAAGGAGAACCAGAGAAGTGTGCCCACTGTCGCCCCTGCTGTTTATTCAAGCCTTAGAACCCCTCTTGCAGAAGCAACACTCTACCAAGGGTCATAGGGGAATAGTATTGGGTCCCAACACCCACATTGTTTCTGCATATGCACATGACTTAATATTATATTTCAGGAACTTGGATAGTGACTATGAACCTGTACCTTCTACATTCGCAACATTTCAAGCACTTTCTGGGCTATCAATCAATGAGAACAAGTCTTATGTGTATTTTTTCGCAGACACGTCACTCACTGGTGTGCTAGACCTTGGGAACTGGTCTTTCCAGATTGCACCCAGCACATTCAAATACTTACGGATAAATATATACAGAGATACAACGGACCTCCCGGATGACAATCTAATCGTACTATCACTTCACTCAGGTCCCAAATAAAGTTCTGGACCACCCTGCCTCTATCAGTGGCAGGCAGGGTGGGAATTGCCAAAATGGTGGTGCTCCCTAGATTATTGTACTTCTTCACCAATTTACCCATTATAGTGCCGACCCCGATGTTTCAATTGCTATCTTCTCTACTGATTGAGCTGATATGGGGCAATGGCAGAAGGCGTATAGGGCTGGCAAAGTTGCAATTAGATACTAAACAAGGAAGGTTGGGGTAAAATAAAGAGAAAAAAAATGTATCTCTATGTTTGATGAAGTCATTCCCTCTGCAGCAATCCCAGGAGGCTGATCAGACTGGACTCCGCTCGAGTGTACCGGAATAAAATATACTTGGTGTGTATTCTCTACTGTCTGACCTACTCTTCATTTGTATGGAAGGCTGAGAGGTGGTCGCGAATGACCCTGGTGACCCTAATCGGGTCACTTCCTTCAGTTGGCACCCAAGCAGGTACACTACATACAGAAAGGGGGGTCTGAGGGAATATTAACGACCAAGATGCTACAGCCCTCTACCTTAACAACTACCAACAACAGAGTAGCATCTGGTCAAAATCTCAAAAAGGATTGGAATAGGTGCATAAAGGTGTGAAAGATTTACTAGCAGGAGTCGTTCACTGGGCACTCTCAGACCTACTGATAGTGTTCCCATCAGGCAACCGACCTGTACCGCCCTTCATCATTTGGGACAAACATCTTGAGGCTCGCTGGAAGTAACTCAGTGTGCGAGCGCGCACAATAGTGCTCTATTCGTATTTCATACCCCAATGATTAACATTGTTAAGGGTTAGGTAACAAGGGTCGCTCACAAGCAGTGCAAAAATATAAAATTAAACAAATTAATTAGATACAAACGGTGGTGGTGCTATTAAAATAGGGTAAAGGAAGTAAAACAGTTTAATAGGGACCTTCCCTTCCCAATGTTAAAAACAGTGGAAGAGAGGTAGCATCAACAAATAACTACCATGACAGTTCTTTTGGTCGACATGTTTCTGCAGTGTTTACCTTGGGCCCAGAGGTCACCTACTGCTTCTTCAGGACCTATTCTTTCTACTGCTTGTAGTGGAATTAGTAAAACAAAATAAAGTGTAAACAATATCACCTTCTATTCTCCTGGATTGTTGAAATTCCGAGTTTCAGAAAGTAAACACACACACCAATATGCAAGAGAAAGAGAGAAAAAAACATTAAGCTATTTAGCTATTTAATTCTCTTCTTTGTAAAAACACACCACAGACTTATCACATAGCTGAGGTTTACACCCTTCTAGTAGTGTCTATGCCACATATCACAAGTCCGCTTTTGCGATTTTATGTAAGAGCTGCATGACTTCTGGTCACTTACACTCACCTTTTATTAAGGAGAGTGACGCCTCACCTCACCCGGCATCAGCGCAGGTCGCAAGGAGCCCCGCTCTGTGGGAGATAGTACATAGATAAAGACACAGGTAGAATGTCAGGAGGAAGCCCCCGCACACGAGGGCAAAACCTCTCAGGATATCTCATAACTTAATCTGCACTTCCGAGGAAAACCTCGTCAAAGTTATAAAGGCTTAATGACTGTTATTCGTCAGTATTGTATTAGCTTTGTTGGAGCGCCGCCCGCCTTCAATCTGGTGAAAGTTATTAGACCAAATTTGCAAGCGTGCTCCGTCATTCGATTGCTAGCAAACGCCGCACCTACACAAAGGCGCTACACTGGCTGTGCGATCACCCTGTTTACCAGCCACTTACCTGCCCGTCGGTACTCCAGACGTCCTTCTGGGCTGTCTGTGGGAGGTACCGGACGGGCAGGAAGCAATGCTATTTACCTCTCACAGCTTCCCTGGTTCCTCCGGATGGTGGCGTGACGTCATCCCGGTGCGTCAAGGAATCATGGGAGCTGTAGTTTTTTGCACGGCTAGTAGTTCTAGAATCTGATATTCTCGTGCTAGACCCCCAATCATTTTATTTGCAATATTGCCTACTGGGAGAGACGCAAACATCAGAAAAACAAGATTTAAATCAAAGAAATCTCAGCCCACAGCGATCTGGTCAAATGCAAAAACGGGGGGTTAGGGAAAAAATATTTCAAATAGCGATTTGAACATATTTGAGTCACTCAGTGAGTTGAATTCTCCTATTGAGGAACTTAACTATACAGAAATGGATCGTTAGGTAGTTTCAAGCCCTCCAAGGGTGCATGCCTCAGAACCCTCTTGTAAATACCTTGGTTGTGGATCCCAAAATATTATGAGGCTTATCTAAAGTCGTCATGACGGACAATGTATCAGAAATGAAGGAAATATATTGCAACGTTTTATAAAGACATCCATGGAATGTCTTCGTTCAATCCTTCTTTATCCGTCCTAAGCTTGTGTACCCATTTTTGTTCACGTCTAAACAGGAAACTTTTGGTATCGGTAATATGTGTCGGTATCAGAGGTTGATCTAGCACTGTCCAGCGTAGATCATTCGGAGTGTGCTTTACTTGCAAGAAATGATTTGTGAGTTTAGTGGACTGCCTTGAACACCGAATTGAACTCTTGTGCTCGGTGATACGTGTCCTTACTTTCCGGGTCGTCATGCCTACATACCTTTTCTGGCATGGGCATGTGACCAGGTTGCCTGATGGGAACACTATCAGTAGGTCTGAGAGTGCCCAGTGAACGACTCCTGCTAGTAAATCTTTCACACCTTTATGCACCTATTCCAATCCTTTTTGAGATTTTGACCAGATGCTACCCAAACAGGTACTCCATTGGCTGACCAATCCTCGGTTGCGGACGGTTGTGGAGGTCGGGGCCAACGTCGGGTCTGACGGGCAGACCAGGGATCCCTGCACGAGAGACACCAGAACTCACAGCTGCCCCGTCTGCCTGGCCAGGCGGTGACTCTCCCAGCAGTCATCCCGACTGGGGCCCTGAATGGTCAAACCTTGGATTTGACCATTTGGTCTGAAGAGTTGACAGTGGAGAATAAATTTGTTTGACCTGTGTGCATCAGGTCAGTTTGTCTTGGTTCTTTGTGGATATGGTACCATTTTGATTTCTCTTTGGCATGGTCTGAGGACTGATTTTGATTTGCATTTGGTACTGTCTGAGGACTGATTTTGATACAAAGTGTTTGTGAACACTTTGCCCAGCAACATAACGAATTTGGCTTAATTTTGAAAGTGCCGGTTTTCAGTCGGTTTTTGGTTTCTTGTTGTCGTTGTTGTTCTGCTGATGCTCGGCTGGAAGAAGGTCAGCCAGTGCCTCCGGAAGGCACTCCGAATTTTAATATGTATGTAAAACTTGGCCTTGGCCCTATTATGTTTAGTATGTTATAGCACAAATATACCAGGGAGAATGCCGAGTTGCAGTGACCATTGACGGGCACTTTTGATGAATAAAATTTAGGTTTTTACAGGAGAAGTTGTTTGCGAGAAGAAGCAAGCAGTCTATGTTTGATTCCCTCAGAACATGGCAAAAAGAGGCTAAGCAGAGGCGAATGAAAGCAGAGAAAGAAGCCTGGAAGGGAAGAATGCAAACATTGACTCAGAAAGCTGTAGGACATGACAGAGAGAAGCAGGAGATAGAAATTAAACGTGAAAATAGGAGGTTTCAACTGAATATTGATAAATCTTATGTAGCCCGAGAAGAAAATTATGCTTTTGTGGAAGAATTGCTAGATGCTCTACCCACACCTCCGTATGCCCCGCAAAGGGTATATCACGCTATTCCACCACCGGCCCAGCAACCCGGTTCTTCTGTCTCTGCTGTTTCTGCTTCTGTTACTGTTGATTAGACTGCCTTGGCCATGGCACCTCCTGTCCTTTCTTTGTCTTCACCGTCTGTGGCAACTAAGACTGTTAGCACTCCTGTCACACCTATTGCTTCCGCATCCCTTTTGCCAGCTCTTACACACATGACCCAGCCAGCACCGATGTTAATGCCCACTACCTCTGTTATCACTCCCACTGTTTTCCTCCATTCCCCAACATTACTGAGTGGTGGGACACCAGTACGTGGCCCTGAGGATAGAGACTGGACGAAATTTTAGGAACGACCGGGGCGACCAAAGGTATGATCTAATATGGGGGAGGCATAGAAACAGGGTGTACCGATTCAAGCTGCGCAGTGGGCCCAAAACCCCATTTATGGTGTGGAGGATGCACAGAGTGTGATGGAAGATTATGAGCCTTTTGTACAACAGCATTCTCTCAAGCACATGTCGGATACTTTGATTGGACTTTGGGAGATGTCTTTCAATGATGCTGCACCGCAGATTATTCATGATATTAAGGATCACGTATGCATTGCTGACATGGCACCTGGTCAAGTTTTTAGTAATGTTGCAACATTGGTTGCTTATCTAGGTAGGCTGCTTGAGAAGAGCCCGAAGACAGTATCTCAGTTTCCAATGAGGAATGTCCACCCTGAAATACCACAGCTGCGGGATCAGCATAATGTTGTTACTAGACATGGGATAGCGGCCCGTTTCTAAGAACAGTGGGTTCATACTCCATGGAAAAGGAGTGAGGTCTTGTCCCTTAAGACTCAGTTACTTGACCCTAGGAGAAATCCTACTCATATTACAAAGAATTGACTGAGGCAGCCTCTTCGACTGTAATGACGATTGCAGGTATTGAAATGTTGTTTAGTTTGTTGGTATTTGGGGGCAAGTACACACACATGATAATTTTGCATAATTGGGTGGTACCTGGGATCAAATTAAAGTATGGGACCAGGAGGGGAAGCCTGGTGAGAAGCCTAAAGTAGAAATATTTGTGTTACCAGGCCGCATTATCAAGTATATGCATTCTCTTATCCCGCCTAGAAAGGTTGATTGGGACAAGCTATCGGCTTGTCGTCAGAAGAAAGATGAGAGTATGTCTGATTACTTCACTCGGTTTGAAGGTGGGTTTCTAGATTAAAGTGGGCAGGACTTGTCGAACGAAAGTGGCGTGCGTTTGTTTGTTAATAGATTTCTTTCATATTTGCTTCCTGAGATTGCGACTCGATTGCAGGCTTCCGAGAGCACCTGATCCACCTCTTCTCCTTCTCCTTCTGTTATCTTGAATATGGAGCAGTATTATGAGCACAGGGACAATGAGGATAGGGAAAAGGTAGAAAAGAAGACTAAGGATTTGAAGATGAAGGTGTTGTTGCAGCAGGCTTTTAGAGAGAATGGTAGGGGATGTTGTGGTTTAGCCCCACAGCTTCCCCGTACTAGCAGGAATACTACGCTGTTGGGACCGATTCAGTGTGTGTATTGTAAGGAGGAGCGACACTGGCGCAGTGAGTGTCCTGTACTTCTGCAGAAGGTGGTGGTCCCAAGAGGACAAGGGTCTCGTGGATGGGGTTGTGAAGATGGTGGCCAGGACTGGGCTCAGAAAGCTGTGGCATCTCAGGATCACACTGATCAGAACAACTTTGACGATCCTCTGGGCAAACAGTATTATCATGATGACTATGATATGGATGAGGTAACCGGGATGTCTTACAGCTAGGACAGCCAGGGACAGGGTGAGGGACCAGTTTTGATACCTGTAGATCAGCGAGGTCTGTATGTAAGTACAGATGTGCATGGTTCCACTAAGGAGTTTTTGGTGGATACAGTTGCAACAAACAGCTCTATTTCTCGTTCCTTGGTCCCTGGGGCTATTCTGTCTGGCCATAATAATGTTTCGGTAGGATTTTTTGGTGTACCGGTTGTGATCCCCATTTCAGAGCCTCTTGCGTTGACTATTGGTCCTTTCACTGTGTATTCACCATTCTTGTTGACGTCCAATTGTGGAGAGAATTTGATGGGTTTGGACCTGTTGAAGAAATTGCATGCTATAATTTATTGCTCCCCAGCCTGCGTCTATATAATAAAGGGTCCTAATGTGGTGAGCGCTAAGCAGTGTCTGTCCACAGATGCGCTCCTCCTTGCTGACTTTAAAGATGTGCCACCCACATTATGGGCAACGGGCGACACAGATGAGGGTTTGTTACAGATATCGCCCGTTTCGATTCATATCAAGGAAGGTGGTATTTTACCCTGTATTCCTCAGCATAAGATATCGCAGGCAGGTGAGCGAGCTTTGATAAAGATTCTGCATGATTGATTGAGAAAGGAGAGGTTGAGGAGACGACTGCTAATGGTTGCAATAACCCTATTCTTCCCATTCTTAAAAGGATGCCTTTGGGTCCCTCCGAATATCAAGAACATGTTTATCATATTGTGATTGATTTGTGTCAAATTAACAGAATATCGATTCCCCAGTCTCCGGTGGTCCCTGACATTACATCTCTCTTGACGATGATTTCTTCTTCTTCTAAATGCTTTTCTGACATTGACTTGCAAAATGCATTCTTCAGTATCCCCATTCATCCTGATAGCAGATATCTGTTTCGGTTCACCCTCACCAGAAGAAGCGTTAGATTCTGTTGTGCTCCTGAAGGCTATATAGAGAGTCCGAGTATCTATAGTCAGGCATTGAAAGGTCAGCTGGATTCCTTGTCACTCCCTACAGTTAATGTATTGCTTCAGTATGTTAATGACTTGCTCATCACCTCGGATACAGACCAAGGTTGCAGAGACAGTACAGGTAAATTGCTGCTACATTTAGCTCAATATGGCCATAAAGTGTCCCTTTCCAAATTTCAGTATTGTCGACAGGAGGTCACCTACGTAGGGGACCTACTGTTGAAGGAGGGTAGGAGATTTACCCCTGAGCTCATCAGTACCATTGTTTAAATATCTGTCCCGCAAACTCAGAAAGATGTGCGTGCTTTCATAGATATCACTTCCTATTGCAGGCAGTGGATACCTGGCTATTCGTTGCTTTTTAAGCCCCTGCAATCGCTAACACTAAAGGATGTCTGAACCAATTCTTTGGACGCCAGAGTGTCAGCAGTGTTTTGAGCAATTAAAAACTGTGCTTTGCTTGTGTCCAGTGCTTGGTACCCCTAGCTATGCTAAATACTTTGGATTGTATGTCCATGTGATGGGTGGTTGTGCACTTTCTGTTTTAACACAAAAATGTGGAGATAAGCAACATCTGTGTGCTTATTTCTCTGCTGTGCTTAACCCTGTCGCCCAAGCCCTCCCAAGATGTCTAGGAGCGGTAGCGGCTGTGGCTGTCTCAATAAGACAATCGGCAGGACTCGTACTCGATACTGACCCCTCAGGTATGGTACCCCATGCTGTGGATACACTTTTGAATAAGACAAGGACAGAGCACCTCACCAGTGCACGTCTGACAGGTTACGAGCTAACGCTCTTTCAAAAGCACATTACGATCAAAAGCTGTACCACTCCGAATCCAGCCATGATACTCCCCCTCCCTTATGAGAATGAGGAAATTGACATACATGATTGTATCTTCTGGATGGAAGAAGAGATGAAAGGACGGGTAGACCTGACTGATGTTTCCTTATCTTACCCACAAGGGGAACTATATGTCGATGGCTCTTGTTTTAAATTACCAGATGGTACCATAACAGCTGCGTATGCGATTACTACGCTGCGCATTGTAGTTGAGACATCACAAGTTTGCTTTCAGTTGGCCCAAGCTGCAGAGTTAGTTGCCCTAATACGAGCCTGTGAATTGAGTCAGGGACTGGTTGTCAATATTTTTACTGACAGCCAGTATGTCTTCAGGGTTGTACATAATTTTGGGTGACTCTGGGCTGAGAGAGGGTTCCTTACTTCCCATAGGATGAGAATACAGTACAGCCCTCTCATATTTAGGCTTTTTGTCTGCTTTGACACTCCCTAAGAAGTTGGCAATAGTGACGTGCAGCACCCAGAAGAAAGTTACTGACAATGTGGGTAAGAGACACGCTTTTGCAGATCAGACAGCTAAAGAAACAGCCCAAACTAAGATGAAAAGAATGTTTGTAGCAGGTCCCGCCAGGTGGGTGCCCGAGTTCCCCATGTTTGAGGATACACTTGACAATGTGAAGGAGATACAGAGCGAGGCCACGGTGGAGCTATTAGCAATGTGGCAAGAAAGCACAGCAAACTTGAACGATGAGGAATGTTGGGTTGATATGCCTGGGAACCAAAGAGGGATGTTGCCAGATGCATATGTTCTTCCTGTTGTGACAATTGCCCATCGCCCAGCTCATATCAGTGCTAAGGGTATTTGCAAGTTCTTAGATCCCGTATGGCAACATGACAACATCTTGTAGACAGCTGCATATTTAGTGAAATACTGCATGGTGTCCATGATGCACAATCCTAGAAAGGGTACCCCTACACTACCAGGTAATTTTGCACCTCCTATTTTCCCTTTTGAGGTCCTGCAAATGGACGTCATAGAAATGGACAGGGTCAATAATTTGAAGTATGTGATGATGGTTGTGCATTCAGTAAGTGGGTTGAGCCCTACCCCACTAAAGATAATACAGCCATTGCAACTGCAAAGATACTCCTGAAGGAGTTCTTTCTTTGCTTTGGCTTGCCCTGTTTGATCCAGAGTGATAACGGAAGTCATTTCAATGCCACGGTTTCATGCTGCACATCATCCCCAGTCAGCAGGTTTTGTTGAGAAGTACAATGGTACTCTCAAACTGAAATTGGCAAAGATTCAGGAGACCACCGGGTTGCAGTGGCCAGATACTTTACCATTAGTTCTGTTGTCCACAAGAACAACAGCACATTCTAGGACATAATTGTCACCCTACAAGGTCGTGTTCAGGCGCCCGGATAATGTCTGGGTTGTCCCGCGTCCACGTAGGTTCTCAGAGATTGAGTACCCTTTGTTGACTGATTATCTGTGTCAGTTAAGTGAAAAGTTGCGTTCTATTCACCAACAGATACAAGAGTCGCTACCACCCATTCCAGAGGAGCCCAGCCACAACATCCATCCGGGGGATTAGGTGTTGCTTCTAAATTTTCAGCGGAATAAGAGCTTTGAGCCCTGTTGGAAGGGACCTGAGTTAGTCCTCATCGCTACCAGGACTGCTGTGAAAGTCGCTGGCCAAAAGAATTGGATTCATTCCAGTCACTGCTGCAGAGTATCCTTGCCCTTCCCTATGACCAGAGGGTGAGGGATGGTATTGGGGATGCTGAGGGAGAAAAGATACCTCAGTTCATCCCCTTCAGTGACGCACAGCTGACATGGACACAAATGGATGCTGAGAATGACAATGTACTCAATGCAGCAGTTCCCCCGGATATCCGAGCAATAAAGTTAGTTGGCCCCTCTGTGCCTGGAGTCACCAGGCAGAATTTGCGCCCTTAGTTGAAGAACAGTGCACCAAAGGAGAAGTCAAATTAGTTAGGGATGGACTGTGCAAGTTAGGGTGTACTTTGTCAATAGTACCAATGGTGTTAGTTTAGGGTGAGGCGAGATTGGTGCATTGTTCTGACAGGATAGATCGAACATGCTCCCTTAGAGGGAGTTCATTATCCTGTGAGATGTGAGATTCCTCGAGAGCTAGGACTGAGCAGCTCCACCACCGGTGCTCAAGAGCACCAACATTAATGAACGATAGGAGCCTGTATCAGTGAGGCTCAGACAGACACTGGGAACAATTGCCTTCATTATTACTTTTTACTGGATTCCTCTTTTGCTTCATAATGTATCCGTTTGGTCAGCCTATTATTGAAGAAGAACAGCCATTTGCACCACCGCATCTAGAACGGGGTTGGTCCACAAAGAATAAAATATTTTTTGCATTAAAAGTTGGGATTGCCCTACTAGCAATACTTGGAATATCTTGGTTTCTAGAGGAGAAGTATCCTTGGTTGGTACAACACCCGTTCCCCCTAAACACATCTTTGTTACTTCAGCTCCTCTCAAAGGAGAGCACCCACAGACTTACAAAGACAATAGGGCATATTTACAATACCTGGTGCATCCCTACATATCAGCAGGTTGCGCCAGTTATTGTGCGTCACAGCAGACACCTCTTGCGCCACCATTGATGCGCTGCATTTACAATGCGTTTTAACAAAAGTTTTATCCCTAACACCATAAATCATACACTCTTATTTTGGTAGCAGAAGTCCTATTTATTGACTCTACTAATCTTATTACTTTTTTTCTCTTTCTTTATATACAGCTTTTTTCGGTTAGGTATGTTTGCAGTCTATACACAAAAACGTACTGACATTTCATGTCTCAATTCTTTGCACACAAATATATACACCGCACAATATTTACAAGTGACAAATAAGTACAAATTTATACATACATTCAAGTGTTCAAATCACAAACAAAAACATATTGTTCCAAATATTGACCCTGTTTCAATTCTTCTGGTTAAAGTCCTACTTTATTGCCAGTACTAAACTGTTTATTACTTGGCAAATCCTAGTGTTTGGTCCTGTTAGAGTTAAGAGTCTAGTTCGTAATATTCTTGGACACCACCAATAATGGGTTAAATGAGATGTCAGAAATTACACACTGTAGTTGAATAAACACATAAGGATAAGAAATAGGAAAAGATGACACAGAGGACTGACCTATAACATTCAACCGAAGACACAGCGTTATTGGTTGACAGTACGGCTATGGGCCAATCAATATGAAGCTAATGAAAACAAACACACAGAGTTCTGTCAAAAAGCCACCGGCCACATTTGAGCCCCTTAAGTAGATTGAAGGGTTTAGAGATTACCGACAAGCCACGGCAAGAAGATAAGCCACTATCCGATATCAAAAATTAACACGGTGCAAACACGGAAAGAAACTACTCTAGTCAAGACTCATCTTATTGTACTTCTTTGTTTTAGCTGCACCTGCTAGTAGATTTCCATTTGTGGTGGGACATTCTTGGCTCAGAAACGTACATAATGTATCTCTATGTTTTCTGAAGTCAGTCCCTCTGCAGCAATCCCAGGAGGCTGGTTAAACTGGACTCCGCTCGAGTGTACCTGAATAAAATATACTTGGTTTGTATTTTATACTGTCTGACCAACTCTTCATTTGTATGGAAGGCTGAGAGGTGGTCGCGAGGGACCCGGGTGGCCCTAATTATGTCACTTCCTTCACCCTAGGACATCCTTGGGGCCAACTACCCCTCCTACTACCTCCAGTAAGTTTCAAACAGCAGGATTGCTGAGTGCTGAAAGCAGGCTACACCTCCTTTGTCCACCAATATGCAAATATGCTTCCTGGTGCGCTCTTGGTTAGGAGATGAAGTCCCCTTCACTACTAGGGGTCCTTAGGGGCAACTAGCCTACCTGTTACCTCCAGTAAGCCCCACACAGTCGGATTGCTGAGAGGTGGTTGCATGCCACAACTCTTTATCCACCACTCTGCAAACATACCTCCTGGTGCGCTCTCGGTTGGGAATGAAGTCTCTTTGCCTCTTGAAGGTTCCTGGGGACCAACTAGCCTTCCTGTTATCTCCAGTAAGCCCCACACAGCTTGCTTAAAAGGTGGTCGGAGGTCATGCTCCTTTTCTCCACCACTCTGCATACACACCTCCTGGTGTGCTGCTGCTTGGGGGATAAAGACTACTTTAGTCCTGAGGCCCTCAGGACACAACCGGGCCTCATCCCCCCTCCAGCAGTGTGCCAAAAGGTGCGTTTGCAGAGTGGTGTAAAAAGGGGCATGGCCGTGGACCTCCTCTCATCAATCCCATTGTTTAGGGCTTACTGTAGGTACCTGGTGGCGTAGTTGGCCCCTAAGGACCCTCAGCAGCAACGTGGACTTCATCCCCCAACCAAGACTGCACCAGGAGGCACATTTACAGAGTAGTGGAGAAAGGGGGTGGGCCTCCAGCGAGTTACCAGTTTGTGTATTTTTTTAAATTTAGGAAAGGGGGCTGTCTGATCTTAGCGCTTTTGGGCCCCGAAAAACCCTTCCCCTGGGGCCTGACCCATTTTTTTATTATTATTTAATTATAAAGGGAGGGGGGCTGCGTGGTCACCCTCCCGAGGCTGATTTTGACCCTGGGGTCCCCATCCCCCGGGGCTAGACCTATTCTTTAATTATAATTGATTATGGGAGGGAGGCTGTGTGGCCCCCCTCCCCAGGCTGATTTTGGTCACGGAGACCCAATTCCCCGAGGCTAGGCCTATGTTTTAATTATAATTGATTGAGGGAGGGGGGCATGCAGCCCCCATCCCGAGGCAGATTTTGGCCCCGGGAACACCATCCCCTGAAGCCCGGGCAATTTAAAAAAAATCTTAAAGGAGGGGGTCCTCTAAGCCTTTTCTTTTTAAATAAAAACAGGGAGGGAGCTTGGCCTCTCGTTGAGGACCGCGTCCTAGCCTCAAGGCCACTGCAGCCCCTGCCGGCTCCCCGCTTCCTGTGGGAGCCAGCATTGCTTTTGGGGAGAGGGAGCTCCTAACATGTAGCTCCCTCTGCCCAAAAGCAATTTTGCTCTGCTTCATGGAAGCAAGAGCATTTTTCCTGCTCTCGCTTTTATGAAGCGGACCAGAGTTTGCAATGATATAGCGGGAGCAGTGCCCCCATCATGCTATAGAAACTGCAATGTCCCGGGGTGGGCACACCGGGACATCGCGGAGCTGGCTTTGGTGGTTGGCGGTGCCCATGTCCATGGAGGGGTCCTGGAGGTGGGCCGTGAGGCCCCCTCCCATCTTCTCCATAGCCCCAGGAGGTGGTGTTCCCCGGGGCCTGGGGTCCGCAGCAGACCCCCGTATTTTACTTAATTTGTGCCCCAGGGAGATGGTGGTTCCTGGGGCTCTGTGGGGGGACTCAATCAACCCTTCACTTTACTTTTAAAAATAGCCCCGGGGAAGTGGTAGCCCCTGGGACTGTGGGGGGACCACGTGACCCCGCATTGGAGATAGTTAGCCCCGAGGAGGTGGTGGTCCCAATGGCTGCCTGGGGGCAGCAGGAGCCCCCTCACACATTTTATTAAATATTTTAGCCTCAGGGAGGTGGTGGTCCCCAGGGATATGGGGGCGAATAGCCCCCCCCTTTAAATTTAAGCACCAGGGAGATGGCGGTCTCCGGGGCTTGCACATCGCATTTGTCATTGCCCCAGTACCTGGCCCACCCGGCAAAGCATGGGAGACTGTGCTTCGTTAAAAAAAAACCTGGGCAGGATTGGCAGACCCAATGTGACTTCCGCCAAATTAATTTTAAAAAAATGCTTTTTTTGGCCCTAGGGGAACAGACCTAGGGGGTCAGGGTGTTTCTACCCTGCCCCCTTTTCTTAATTTGTTACCCTTTTTCACCTTTTTTCTTGTGACTCGGTTCAACTGAGTAACAAGATGGCTGCCAACACTTCCTGGTTTGAAGTGTTGGCAGCCAATCAGATTGCAGGCTCGAGATCATGAGGGTTCACAAATCCTTTGCGTTGATATTTGGATATCTTAGAAATCTTTACATTTCTTGGGAACTACTGAATGGATTTACATGATTTAAGAAAAAGAGTGTTTCCTGAACCAAGAGCAACCTTTTTGCCAAATTTGGTGTCATTCCGTTTAGCAGTTCGGGCTGTAGCTATGTCTAAAGTTTCCTATGGAAATTGACATGGAGAAAACATATACACAAAGTGAAACACTAATCCATATATTTAAATATTTAAACATTACTCTCTAATATATGTATTCACTAAGATATTCAATAACATATACATATATAACACATATTTATTTTTCACAAAGACACACATTCACTGGATGGTGTCATCAGTGATGTCATGAGTGATGTCACTGACCATGTCATGAGTGATGTAATATGTGACGTCATCAGCAGTGCATTGCACGCGCAAGTTATAGTGAGTCCAACTAACTATAACGTAGGAATTTCAATGGTTTTATGTGAGTAAAACTTCGAGCTAACTATAACTGGTGTAAAATCTATGGTTTTTTCAGTGAATTTCATAGGTTTTGTAAATGCTATTTCTTAACTGTAACGTGTGTAAAACCTATGTTTTTTTCAGTGAATTTCATAGGTTTTTTAAATGCTACTTCCTAACTATAACGTGTGTAAAACCTATGGTTTTTTCAGTGAATTTCATAGGTTTTTTAAATGCTACTTCCTAACTATAACGTGTGCAAAACCTATGGTTTTTTCAGTGAATTTCATAGGTTTTTAAAGGCTACTTCCTAACTATAACGTGTGTAAAACCTATGGTTTTTCAGTGAATTTCATAGGTTTTTTAAAGGCTACTTCCTAACTATAACGTGTGTAAAACCTATGGTTTTTTCAGTGAATTTCATAGGTTTTTTAAAGGCTACTTCCTAACTATAACGTGTTTGAAACCTATAGTTTTTTCAGTGAATTTCAAAGGTTTTTTAAATGCTAATTATTAACTATATTTTCACTGTATTCTATAGTTTTAACATAGAATTTCGAGAAATGTTTTTATCGAATAAAAAAGTTTTCTTCACTGTCAGAATTGTTTAGGGACTCCTTATAAATCTCTAGAGGTTTACGAAGTCTTTACCTTGCCTTCTTTTTAACGTTTTCAGACTTGTCACTAAATGTTGGAAAACGTAGTTTTATACTGTTGTGCGGGACCGGGTGCGCGTACCCCGGTATTTTTAAAGATTAAAAAAAGGATTTATACTTTATCGGTATTCTTCTTGGGACCCCATATGAAGGTATACAACATCAGAGAATGTCTACCTTTCCTCCTTTTCACGTTTTAAAACTTCATTAAATTAGACCGATACTTCCAAATGACGTACGTGTCCGGATTCCGTCACCGCGTATACGTCCTAATACGCGCATGTCAAGTCATGTGACTTGAAAAGAACACTTCCTATTGGTTCATAGTAGTTTCTATTCTGCAATTTTCCAGAAACCACCAACTTCCCTCACTATCTTTTTGGCGCTCAAGGGAGAAGAACCTTTTTCATCTTTCCGCAGAGTTTGCTGAAATGGCTGCCGCACGCAATTCATCTTCGGAATCTGAAGAAAATTTTCGTGTACCTTTAAAAAAAAAAAAAAGAATCTTTCATCTGGCAATTTTTTACCTATCCTCAGGATCAAAAAAAAGTAAATGCTCCAAAAGTAC
This sequence comes from Lissotriton helveticus, assembly GCF_964261635.1. Lineage (NCBI taxonomy): Eukaryota > Metazoa > Chordata > Amphibia > Caudata > Salamandridae > Lissotriton > Lissotriton helveticus. The sequence continues at coordinate 624,115,561 of NC_136059.1, read as the reverse complement.
CTTGCACAATTTGTGACACAGTACTTTCAAGAGGAAATCCTTCGAAAAAGTATTCCTTTTCGATTAATACGATGAAGAGACATGTGAGCCAAGTCCATCCTGTGCAATTTGCACAGGCAGCGACAAGAGCTCTGGCAACAGAACTACCACCAGCTGTGGCCAGTACTTCATCGAGAAGACGACCTGCATCTCCATCTACTGCACAGTTGGACTTGAAACCATTTTTGTCGAAAGTGCATATGAAATGCAACGAGTGTCATGGAATGATTGTGTACGGGGAGCAGAGCCTCACTCTTATAGAAAGAAGAATTAATGACCATGAATGCTTCGAATGAAGATAATTTTTAACAACTTCTTATGTTCCTGTTTTACAGTTCAAAAATTCGGCTCCAGTTTAACAAATCATAAACAATAAAAAACTTGTCAAAAAATTAAAAAAAAGTAAAAAAACTACAAAACCCCCCAAAAAAAGTTCTTTTCAGAACTACCTCATTGTACCAAAAAGAGCTCTATTCATAAGCTGAAGTATCGCCGCATTTTCAGAACAATTATTCAAGAATGCGGCAATACTTGGGGCATATTATGAAGAAGACGTGATAATTTATCGGTGCTTTTATCAGCAGAACACTGCTAAAAAAGCGACGATAATCGCCTTCATAATATTGGCCATATTATCAATGATGGGCAATACATTATCGCCGCTTTTATCGGCAGGAAACTGCCGATAAAGCGGCGATAATGGGCTTGATAATATGCCCTATGGAATTCCTATCGAAGCCCATGTTAGATGTCTCAACATCTAACATGGGCTTCGATAGGATTTCCATAGGGCATATTATCAAGCCCATTATCGCCGCTTTATCGGCAGTTTCCTGTCGATAAAAGCGGTGAAAATGTATCGCCCGTCCTTGATAATATGCCCCTATGTTCTACAAATTCCAATCGAAATGTATGTTAGATGTCTTTATATCTAACATTACGTTCGATTGCAATTCATAGAGCATATTATGAACGCCGTTTTCACCCCTATATCGGCAACTTCCTGCCGTTAAGGGCGGCGATAATGTCCTCCGTATCCTTGTAAATATTCCTCAACACCTTTGTGACAACGTCATAACAGCGCCTGCCGTAAGAGCACTTTGCATGTGTGCCGCACACACAGTTAATGACATGCATAGTAGGCGTACGTTAAACCACAAGCAAAATGTGTTTGGAGGCGAAAATACTATAACGAACACGGCTGTTGTTAGAAAAACAGTTTAAATAAGCTTGTTTATCGTACGACTGCCACGGCCTGCTTTGATCAAGCATTTGGCAGCGTTAACATGCGGGTGTGAAAAATAAAACTAAATCAACCCCCTCTCCTAATTACAAGGCACACATTAGTGCGTAAAAACAACGCTTGTTTTCACGCGGTAATGTTAACTGCCTCTGGCTGTTACAGGAGTACTATCACATATATATTCAAATTAATAATTACGTAGTTACACTGTGGAAAACTCTGGCGATAGCCGGCGAAAGTCAAATGTACGATGTTCAGGGCATATTAACAACAAGTATAGATTCACCAGGCGTCCCCGTTTTGCCAGGATGGTTTCCCTTCTTTTAACCAGCTATGCAAGCAAATTTCATTAAATATTGCTCATGTCCCCGTTTTTAGAGAGAGTCGACTGAAAATGGAAAGAAATATTTTTTATGTTTTACAAAGCAGTTAAAGTTACCTGTTGTTTCCACAATGCAATGTAATTGACAGGCAACGTACACAGATTAAAAATTACATTTTATTTATGTTCTTACTGCCTCTTCTGCAATTCTCTGCTAACGAGCACTCTCATCACTAGAAGTAAAATCATAGTCCTTCTTCTATTTTTCTGAAATGTCCCGGTTTTTGCCTTTAGAAATCTGGTTACCCTAAACAACTAGCGATAATTATCACTATGTTGGCTTAGTTCCAATATTTTTTTCGTCGAGCTGCGGCGATTTTTATCGCTTAGGAGTCTTGCAATTATCACGGTTTACTTCCCAAACCTGTGATTCCCAAACTGTGCACCGCGACTCCCGAGTGAGCCGTAATGAGGTGCCAAGGGCACGGCGCACACTAGGGTGACCAACCGTTCGTAAATTCCACGGACGTCACTACCCTGTTATGTGTAACTGTATCCATCTCAGAGAGCTGCGCGCTCCTCCCCTGTGAGAAGGCTCACACCCGCTGCTGGAATGGCCTTGGATTTCACTCCTCCAGCAGCAGCCCCTCCCGCCATTGAAATTCTCTATGGAACTCATTGGCACTTACTGAATGAGAATATGGCAGTCAAGGTTTTTAGAGCAGATAGCGCTCTTCCTGCCTCAACGAACAGAAGGCATTCTGTTAGATAAAAAAAGTAAAACCACCACCATGCAATATTAGAAAACACTTCCTTTAAAGAAGGCTATGAAAGAAAATTCAAAAAAACAGATTAACGTTCTTTCATTCTCTCATCATTTTTGAACAGCAGTATTTTCATTATTATATTCAACAATGCCATGGTTACTGCTTTTGTACTTAAAGGAACTAGCACCCATTGTCAAAGCCAATAGTCTTTGCTTGTTGTTGGTGTAAAGATAGTTGCTGTTCTACATATCTGCATGCAATGACACATACAACATAACACCAGTCGAGCACAACACTATGCTAAACGCATATTTGTACCTTAGGTGTTTTAAACTGCCCTTGGAATTACATCCAACACCTCCTTTGAAAAGACCCCTCCATTTTTTTTTAACACTGCTTAAAGCCATGGAAACAACACCATTTTACAGTAACCTCACATCCTGTTACTGGACATCATGTGTGACTGATAATTTCTACATTTCAGTCTGCCTATGTACGGAAACATTGTGAACTCTCCCCCACCGCACCCCACCCCTTGCTGTACTTTGTTCTTCATAGGCCTCTTCTCCCTACAACTTTGCAGACAAATGCTCACATTATAAAGTACAAAGCTGGGTGAGTAAATAAGTATGGAATGTCTAAATGGCTGGATCGATTACTAAAAGGATGAATGGATGAATGAAAAGAGATAGGTTAGATAATCAAAGAAAAAATGAATGAATAAATGAATGAGTGAAAGTATAAATGAGAGAAAAGATAAATTGATGGATATATGCCTAGAAGGGTGCATAAATGGCTAAAAGGAAGGATAGATGTGATAAAGGATGGATGCATGAGCAAAAACCACCTGATGGATCAGTGATTTAGTGGATGGATGTGTAAAAGGATAGATAGATTAATGAATGAAATGTACATGATGGGCAAGTGAATGCGTGGATGGATAAATTGATAACTGAAATGGTAGATGAAAGGATAAGTGGAAGGGTGATTGTAAAGATTAATTAGGGGGTAGATGTACAAAACCATGGATACATCAGTAAACTAAAAGGGTGGATGGATAAGAGACCAGATGGCTGGAACAGTGAACGGATGATTGCATGTGTGAATGAATGTGTACCAATTACTTTAAGAAAAATAATAGGACATACATACCACCTACCCACCGTTATAAAAAATGGTGGGGAGCCTCTGTAAACTGCTGAAGAGATCAAGGAAACCACAGATCAACAAACTTTGTAAACCACTGTCCGAAGTGATAGAAATCGATCCAAACACATAAATATTGTTGTAAAGTCAGCAATATTCATGCATTACCGAGCTATTGCTCTGAGTCATGTTATCTACCTCCCATTACATGACATAGCTAAGAACTGCTATGGGGCAGCTATTAGGTTTTGGACATTTTCGACCTTGGCACCAATATGTTCATAAGTGGGTAAAATGAGATAGCAATGTTAGCAACTGTTTCCAGTCACTAACATCTTGCAACGCTAACTTTGCATGTCAATAGTAATAAATAACACAGACAAACAATGCGGGTCACAAGATAGTCGTTATCTGCTAATAGTTGTCGCTAACTGCTGTTAGCATCAGCTACGTACTAAAGAGATAATTTTATCTCCGCTTTCTTTGCTTTTAAAGCCAAAAAAGCAGAGTAAAACCCCCTTGATAATTTGCCCCAAAGTTCTTTAACACACATCATTTACCTGCAATGTTTTGACACATCAGCATTAGTGAAGTGACTCCGAGAAATGTGGCTGATTTCTTAATTTAATTTTTAAGAGGCTCCTTGTGACAGTGCAGCCAATCCTCCGTGGAAGTGCTCACATAAAACACGACACTGGTATGACCAGGATACTCAAAGAAATGACACAGTGATGAAAAAGTATTTTTATTTTGTATACTTACCTAGGAAATAGTAATAAAGAAAACTTAAAATCTTTTAAAAACATGGTATCTGTGGAACAAAAGTAAAAATAAGGTTATAATTTCATTTTATAAAACAAAACAAAGTAGAAGTGAATGAAACAGAAAGTGAAAGAAAAGAAGACTGAGGGGCGTAAAGAGACCGAGACTGAATATGTAGTATATTAATCAATAAATAAAAAAATTAATTGAAAGAAATATTAGCATTGAAATAATGATTGTTTAGAGGAAAGTAAAGTGAGAGAGAAAATAAGAGTATGATCAGTGATAATACACAAAACAGTCTGTAAAATAAACAGACTAAGAGTACCGAAATGTCTTAAAGAGATAGTTAAAATAAAGGAAAAAGACTAAGAGTAACAGAGTGAAAAGGGATGAATAACAGAAGATGAATGGAATAGAAACAGACAAGGAGTGTAAGAGAGAGACATAAAGAGAAATGAAGTAGGGTAAGAGAACTAAACTATAGATTTTAGTTTGGAAATAAAGCATAATTAATGAAAACAGAGTTAAGGAACAAATTGTAAGGTACAGTAAAACAAAGAAATTAAGAATCAGGAAAGAAAGGTGATACAAGGTCAATAAAGGTGAGTCAGCATAAAACAACGTAAATAACAAACTGAACAGTTAGATAGACTGGATAGAATACTAACAGAAAAGATGTAAGAGAAACAGGTTTCGAAAATTAAAAAATGCAAAATGTGCATGAGTTAAAGGGAATAACCATGACTAAACACCACTTACAAAGGAAGAGGATGAAAGAAATAAGAATAAGAGAGAGGTACATGAAACTCTCACATATGATTAGTTGTACTTGCCTTATAAATGTAATATCTGTGGAAGACAATAAAAAAATCTGTTATAATACATATTTCTAAATCCAATGTTACAAAATTAATTTAGATAACATATTAAATGGTTTATTTTTGCTGTCCTCAGATAAATTGATTTTCACTATAAACAGTGATTTCAATAGTAATCATCATGTAACAGCGGGGAAAAAAAACACAATCAAAATGATTGTGTTTAAAAAACCCGTACAAGATCTCTATACATAATATAAATACCTAGAAAAAAACATGTCTTAAATGTTTTTCTCTAATTCGCAATTTCTTGAGTAAGCACAGCACATACTCCACAGTTACAAACTAATTAAAGTATACCAGTTACTTTTAAATACCTCTCAACAAATAACCGTGCAACTATGTTCTGAAAACATTTATCTCAAGTCAACATTTTGATATCTCATTCTTTTCCGCGTGGCCAAATAGTATGAGTTAATTCGTTATTTTTTTGAGTACCTCTCAACAAATTACCGAGTAAGTATGTTCTAAAAACATTTATCTCAAGTCCACATTTTGATATCTTATTCTTTTCCGCGTGGCCAAATAGTATGAGTTAATTCGTTTTTGTTTAGTACCTCTCAACAAACTTCCGAGTAAGTATGTTCTAAAAACATTTATCTCAAGTCCACATTTTGATATCTCATTCTTTTCCGCGTGGCCAAATAGTATGAGTTAATCCAACATGTCCTGTACCATTAAACATTAAGGAAACCTTACCTGATACTATCACTTTGCCACATAAAGGTTTCATTTCTAGATCTGAACACCCTCACATGATATTTCTAAACAACACAGTTTCATATTTTTACAGTATTAATCTGACTAGACCAAGTAATTTTACTGAAATTTTGGTTGCAAAAATATCAGATAAGAATTTGTTAACTCACAAGGCAAACGTTTCTTAAAACTTAATTGACTATCATTGCAGAGCGTCCAACCAGTTGGACACTTCAAATAAGCTATGTAATGTCCTGATGATATTGATGGCCCTTCATGAAAAATAATTGCTACAGTTACAAATGTTCTTCTAGAAATAGATATTTGAGAAGCCACAACATTTTTTATTGAAGTTGGCAATTTACTTCCATCAGCTCTGCATCGTTGAAGCATTAAAATTACATACTGTCCATATCTGTGGATAAATAATGTTGATAACATTTCTGAGTTACATTGAGAGCAGACCATGTTCTGATATGCATCTTTAACTAGTTTATTAAAGGACACTGTTTTACAATCTGGTAATATTAAATATATAAATTTTTTTGTGTGTATGTCAGTACTACTTGAAAATGAACAATTATCGCAAATATGTTCCCATTTATAAGAAAGGCCAAAAAGACTATCAATACCTACACCTTCTTCTTCCAAAACTGTAAGCATATACATAATAAATTCCTGACAATCTTGCTGAATATTCTGAGAAAATTGATTTAGTCCTGCACATATGTCTAAAACATTCCTTACTTCTGAAACACTTGCTACTTCACTATTACCACTGCTACATTTTTCAAACACAGAATTTAAGGAACAACAAAATGTTTGCTCCTGATTTTCTACAATCTGTTGCTGTACATTTTTTAGAAAAAAAAAACATTAACCACTACATTTACATAGCAGTTGACACCAGACCTGTTTTCAAATTTAAATCCAACAATCTCTGTAGTACTAACCTTTTTCTTACTGCTACCAATGACAGCCTCATCTTTTTTTCTTCGTTTCTCTACTACTTCACTACATTGTTCCTCATTTCTCCTTTTCTGACCAACCATACTCTTTTTAATTAAAGGATATTGAGGTAAACTTGGAGCATATTCTCTTCTTAACCTATTATACTCCTTCACACATTTTAAATCTGCACTGATCTTTGTCTCATCAAAATCAATTAGATAAAGTCCAGATAAAGTTCTAACTCGAGATAAAGCAACATAAGCCATACCCTCTTTGAATACACTGTTTCCAATATTTACCAAAGCACAATCTACACTTAAACCTTGAGATTTGTGAATAGTCACTGCATATGCCGAACAAATTGGAAATTGTTTCCAACGGACATACAAGTCTTTCACAAGCAAAAAACGAGTTGAACAGCGACTGAATTGTTGAACTTCCTCAATTCCATCAAATTTTATTCGTAAAAATTCAATCTCATCTCTATTTGGGTAATTTACAAAACCAACAATATTACCCATTGCTCCATTCACCAAACCTCTTTCTACATGTAAATTTCTCCGTAAAATAATCCGACAATTTAAACATACATACAGATTCTTCTCTAAGCCAGCAGTTTTAGATATAGATTTCTGAAGAGAATCCAATTTTAACTTTAATTTTTCAGAGAAAACAATAGTACTTCCCTCATGCTCTATTTTATCTTTAGCTTCCAGTTTCTTAATTTCTTGATTTTCCAACTTCAACATTTTGTCATTGAAAACTGAGCATTCTTTTAGAGTTGGTATCAAGCATATGACTGACTAATCTTCTACCTCTTTACTATATATTTTCTTAGGTACATTATCTTCATTGGGAAACAACTTACAAAGTAATCGTGTTCGTAGAGTTTCTTTCGCATCTTCAGTTAGTTTTCCAATCCTTATATCTTGAAGAATATTTCCATATTTAGTATCCTTTGCCTGTCGCATATTTTGAATCAGTTCAGTATATTTGAAATGTGACCATATATTAACATTTCCAATACTGCCGAGGCACTTTCTGGTGTCTTCATGTGTAACAGTTTCAAATACAGGTTGTCCTTTCACAGGAGTTAGTTGCAGTAGATCTCCAAAAACTATGACATGTTTCCCTCCAAATAACACATCATAGTCAGTTTTAAGTATCTGTTGCATTCTAAAATGTACAAAAGCAAGCATTAAATTGGATACCATGCTTACCTCATCAATAATGAGAAGTTTCATTTCTTTAAGGACTCTAGAAACTTCATAACAAGCGTCTCCAGATAGCTTGTGATATTGTAATTTAATTTCATGTTCAACTGGCAGCATCAGTAAACGATGTAAAGTAATACCTTTAATATTATGTGCTGCCAATCCAGTTGGAGCAGTAACAACACAAGACAGTGGTGACTGAGTTCTTTGCTGTAGATATGTAGTAATTCCTTTTATAAGAAAACTTTTCCCTGTTCCAGCTTCTCCACTTACATATAGTCGAATAGGTTCAAATGACATACATGAGCATTCTTTTTTGTCATGACGAAAACCATGCTCAATGTGCTCTGTCACTTCGTCATATATCTGTCTTTGCTCAAGATTAAGTTCCTTCTCCAGTTCTTCTAAGTTTATTATATCCTCTTGAGCTTGCTGCATTGCTCTTTCCACCTCATCCATGGCAGTGGCTGCTTCATTTCGGATAATTGGTTCTCCCAGTGGATCCTGACTCAACGATGCAGAACTTTGAGTGTCTTGTGAACTTTCTCTAGCAATCTCCGCTGCAATTGTTGCTTCCTGCTCTATTTCGTCGTTCAACATTTTGAGATAATTACTAAAAACAGGACATTCTATACTACTTTTAGATGCGTTAAAGGAATCTTCATAACTAACAAAGTCTCCAAGTAGTTCCTCTTCAGTACGCCATGGTTTAAAGAGTTGCAAACGAGCTAAATAGTAAAATTCTCTTTTGTCTGGATTTTCGTAACTCAGTTTTCGGTGATTAATCAAGTGTCCTTTTTTTTGTTTCACCAGACATCCTTCCTGTCCAATTACAGCGTATATACCTTTTTCAACATTCTCTCTAATATTCCTTTTAAAAGTGTATTTTTCAAGTACTTCATACAGACAAATGTTTTCAAGCAGAGTACTTCTATTTGGATAGTATGTTTCCAACATATTTGTTTTCAGAATGTCTGTACTGTTTGGTTCTTTCTGTGCTAAATATTCAATTTCTTGCACAGTTTTCAAAACACAGTTTCGTGTTCCTGCAAGACCTAAACTCACCCACAGGATACTTCGAGATTTCGCATAAAGACTTGCTGATGATAATCGATCACAACATTCATATGCTCCAATTTCTCGATGAGATAACATCTTTAAACTGTACGTATACAATTTCTTGCTTAGGCTCTTTTCATGAGAAATATCTTCCCACATCTCCTTCAGTTCCGTCTTTTCAGATTTCGTGATGTAAGACGTTACATATCGAGCCACAGCAATAGAGTTGTCCGCAACATATTGTATATCCATGTTAGCATTCCACATGGTCAAAATGACAGGGTTATAGTCATTTATATATTTGGACTCTTCACCTCTTCTTAAATTGTAGGTATTTTTGGGTGATCTTCTTGTGATATTATGTCGCAAAGATGACATCAAATTGTTGACTCTTCCTTTTGAAAGCACCGGTCGTGCAAATCCAAAATGACATTTAGTATAGAATTTATCCTTTGATTTGAATTTTCGCAGACAATATTTTCCACAACGATGTATTTGAAACCGTAACACTTTTCCTCTTAAGTCATTATCAGTTGTACTGTTAGGTGTGTCACAAGTGGCATATTGTTCAATAAAAGACAGTACAGTGTCATCGGAGTCTTTTCCAAATTTGGGAGCATCCTTAATTCATAGTAGCATATGAATATGAGGAACACCTCTTGCTTGATACTCTTTTCTCCAGAAGAAATCCAGAACTTCACCAAGAGGTGGATTTTTCTTGTTTGTAATAAAAGACATCATAGCTTCAAATCTATGATTAAAATATCTGCAAACATTAACCGGATCCAACTAACACAATTCTCCTGGTGTCTTGTAGTTTATATTTTCAATATTTGCATTCGCCTCTCGAAGAAATTCAAGTAAATCTTCCCAGGCATACTCTGCACAGCTTAGAGTTAAAAACCATGTAGGTGCTCCTAAGTTTCTTAGCATGCATTTTAAATCTCCATGACGACGGTACCAATACTCATTAGTACCACGCTGACATGCCATTAAATTAATTCGGTGAGAATCCAAAACACTATCTTTCTGTTGCACTTTATCCATAAATTCCTTTGCTGAAACATTTTGCAGATGCACTCCACTTTTTAAGATATGGTTTACTGCATAAGAAAGACCAGATAAGTCACTCTCAAACAGAAGATGAAACAAATATGGAATACATTGACGAAATCTCGGATATTCTGCATATAATCTTGTTGTCCGGTACTCAGATGCAGGAATCTGCATAGGTCGATCATCATATCGCGCACCTTCACCTGTTGGGAATAACTGTGGGAAACAACGACCTTCCAAACTTTCTTCCCATACACTAATAGGACTTCCGTCTGCTTTTTTCATCTGAAATAACTCAATAGCATTCCCCATTGCTTCTTTCGAATGCAGTGGATGAACACTGTAATGTTCATAAATTTCTTCACTTCTGGACAAGTCGACTTTTTCAATTTGTCCAATAGACAAATCATTATCCTCTTCTTCACTTACATCCTCTTCTTCTACGTACACATTTTTATAGTATTTATTATTTTTGACTAAATACAACGTTGCCTTTTTGACTTTCCTAACATCCACTAAATCTTGCCAGATTTTCTTACTCTCTGTAGGTACACCATTAACTAGAATAACTAGAGGTTCCTCTTCTACATTTTCAATACCAATTGTCTCCATATTTTTTTTTAAATCAAGTGGCAAATATACAACTCTACCCTTTAATCCTCTTTGTAAATCTGAAGGATTTAATTTCCCTGTCTTAGGCTCCATACGAACAATAGCCTGAAAAGGATGTACACATTGAATCAGAATAGTCTCATAAGTATTTAAATCCTTCAGTTCCAATGGAATATTTATCAACTCAAGATTATTATATACAGCTCTAGCAGGCATTCTATTTTCATTTAATTTATTATAACAATATTTACAAATACGTTGCTCAAAACCCAAATCAAAATAGTTTTCTACCAGCAAATAAGTCGCAAACTCTTTCCACTGAGTATTATCTTCATCTTCACTTTTTAAATATGAATCAACTAACCTAGTTTGACTTTTGTAATGAATGCGTCGACAACACACACAAGTTAAATTTGGTTTTTCACCTGCAATGACCTTAAACTTTGTTATTTCCTGTTCAAAATCTTCCGTATTAAAATGTCCAACATTTTCTAACACATTTCCTTCTATAACTATATCAGTTTCTGCATTGTCTTCATCTCGACCAAAATAACTTACCTCAATTTCTGCACAAATATTCTTCACATCTAATGCACATCCATGCAAAAGAGCACTATTTAACTCTTTAAGTTTAAGTGCTGGACTTTTTGCATAATACAACTTTCTCACTAATTTTCTCATTTTGGTATGATGCACTGCTAACATCCTGAAGTGATGAAAAACACTCTGGCATATTTTTTTAGAAACACAAGCCAGAGAATGACCTTGCAAACCTGTTTTTTCTCTCACTCTGCAACGATCTAATTCTTGCAACATTACAATTTTTTTTTTTTAGACTTTCCTTACTGTACTTACGTAAGAAATTGCGAAAGAAATCCATTGAATCCTGTCGTACACTGCAAATACTGCTACAATTCCAACTATAAACAGGAGCATGAACACGTCCCTCTAAAACTTCTCCACCTATTTCCCCTTCTGGATTTCTAACCTCAATTTTCTTTTTCTCAATAGGACAGCCATCCTTCACTTCATACGCTCGACCACTGGTGTCAACTGCATGCAACACATCGTTACTTTGAAAGTAACTCTCTTCATTAAAAAATGGCTCAGAATTTGAAGTATGCATCCATTTCCCAGAAAAGACTTTACAAAAATTAGTTCTATTTTTTGTGTCTCTTCCATTTACTCTTAGCTTTTAAAACTCTGATTGCCTTATTTAGTGTATTTATTCTATTAAGTACTAAAATAAAGAATTTTTTTTTGTCTCAAACGCATGATCCACAACTTCCTCTATATATTTTTTCTTCTTATAAAAAGCAGATTTCCTTTTAGAAACTTTTTCCTTTTTTAATAAATTCAAAACTACTCTCTTATGAAACATACGTTTCCTTAATTCCGCAAACTGATTAGTACGTCTTTTACTGTACATATTTTCCTCACCACTGATTTCAGACACATTTTTCTTTTTTCTTCCATTTCTCCTTGTAGATACTGAAAACTGTTTTTCCTTTTGAACATTATCCAATTGACTTTTCCTTTGACACAACTTTAAAAAAAATCCTTGCTGCTCTTACCAGGAGCACTCTTGTTTTTCTCCTTCCTTTGTTCATTATGTAAATCTTGTTCTTTTTTCCTCTTCAAATGGTATATCTTTTTATACAGCTTTCTTTTTTCATTTCTGGTCGGCATAGTGATTGATGTTTGTGATAAAAATGACAATCTGTTTGGAAAAAAGTAAAAAAATATTATAGACCCCTACTACCATATGACATACAAATTATAACCACTGCTTGATTTTATAACTAGAATAAAGACAAAGAAACAGTCTCTGAACAGAGTAGGAAATCCTATAGTGAATATTGGTTCTAAATATATGACAGCCCATACCTGTGTCATCATTATAGACGTATTTTATGAATCTAATTTTTCAGGCATATAAATACTATACTAATTTTCAAGCATTGTAGGTGTTCCTAATGCTTTTAATTTTTTTAACTTTAATCTGTTATACACTTCATGAAAACTTTATTCTCATTCTCAAAAAGGAGAACACCGACGAATAGTACAACAATAATGTTTTCAAGATTATTTTTTTAAACAAAAATAACTTTATTCATTTAATAATTCGTATTCTAAAAGCACTTGTAGCATCATTTCATCAGATACTTCATTAATATTATTTTCTTCTTCCAAATTCTCTTCTTCTTCCCCTTCCAACATTTCTAAGTATGCACTATCAAAAGTGCGGTCCATAAACTCCACATTTTCTGTGCCATTTTCCTCTTCAAATATTCCTTCTAATAAATCTTCTATAAGTTCATTTGCAATTTCAAAATGTACATTTATATTTTCTGAATAATGTTCCATTTTAGTACTTCTTTTCTGTCTTCTGTGTCCTTTTAAGAAAATAAAAAACTAAATTATATCTTTTTCATGATTAGATAACCAAACATTACCTTTACTAATCTTTAAACTACATACATTTTCATACTTTTTAAGACATTAACTACATAGATTAAGATAGCACCTTCCTCTTTATTTTAGAAAGAAACTGACACTATGATCCTAGACATTAACACTATCCCTTTTAATTTTTTTAATTGAAATTGTGCTGTAAAAACACATTTTAGTGTGACATTTGTTTTTAGGATTTGTGTGCTGTAGAACTATTTATACACTTTCTAATTTACTTGTAGGGATCTATTTTCTGAGTTCACCACTACAAACTGTGATTCAAACTGTATGCAAACTGAAGGGGGGACTCACAATATACCAATGAAAACATTCACTAAACAGATTGCTACTTCCCACAGAGACAGTTGCTTTTACCTTTAAACAGCATACTCAACATGTAAATCTCATCGAATGTACAACATTTCATCATAACCATAAGAAACCACATTCAGCTGCGGCCCGTGGAGGGAGTTACGGTGGGGCAGGGAGACGGGGAGGGGATGTGTAGGGTGGAGGGACCTAAAAACCAGCATATGGATAATTTCAGGTAAATACATAATTTAATTATTGAAACGAATTTTGTAGTGCGCACTGCATCTCAAAATGCGATGCTGTGTACGCTACAAAATTCGTTTTATTAATTGAATTGTATACTTACCTGCAATTATCCATATGCCAGATTTTAGATATCTCCACCCTACACCTCCCCCTCCCCGCCTCCCTGCCCCACCGTAACTCCCTCCACGGCCTCCGACTGACCACATCATAATACACCTGTGCAAATGCATATAATAGGGTGCAAATAGATAGTACAGTCACAGAAATGCACCAGAAATGCCCATCACGCCAACAGCCATATCATAATACACCTCTATAAATCAAGAAAAACAACTGTACACAAATGATACAGCATGAGTTAGAGAGATAATGATGACTTAGCAAGAATTAATCCACGTAAAGAGCAAACTCTTACAGTCAAAGAATAGATGAACCAGAACTGCATAGAAAATAACACATGGACCCGGCCCATAAAAAGATAGTACCAACAAACAGTGGAACCCTTTCTCAAAATACATATGTAGTGCAAGCAGGTACAGACATGTTTAAAATAGAAGATAAAATCCTCCTGCAAAAGAGAAGCAGTACAAATATTCTAAAAAATCTTGCTTATTATTGTAATCTGCACAAAAATAAAATGTCATTAAAAAAATTTCCACGCACCTGTCAAAAAGAATTTGATCGTTGTAAACTCTGTCACGTTGACTTCAGGCTGTTGCTTTTCAGCACCAAACACTCTTAAAAAAAAATAAACAACTGAATTTTAGTTAACATGATACAGACATATGTATTAGACAACATACACCCATTGTGCCAAATATCATGCCTAACAGATACATTCCCTAATTTTCTATCCATTATATATCCTAAAGCCTAACTAACTTTAATATTTCTTTATTAAACACATCCAATTACCAAATTTTTCACCCAGATTTTCTAAAAATCAATCATCATTTACAGTCTAATCTCCCACACATTGCCAGGATACTACATGCAATATTTATGATATGCACTGCTACACAACCTTACTTAGTATATTTGTTACCCAAATACATGTAGATTATGTGCCGGGTCTTTTCTAACAAAATGGCGGTCAACACTTCCTGATTTCCTCCGAATCGAATGTTGACAGACGTTAAACAGCAAATCACAATTCCGCTCGCGCACAGCCGCATAAGTAACTAAAAAGGGTAAAGTGTCTACGCGTTGAATGTGGAAAACCGAAAAAGAATCATGTGTGATGAAAAGGAAACATGGTTTGTAAATAAAATTTAAACGTGGAAAGGGAGAGGAGACATGAAGATAGTTTCAGGGCTTTAAGTTTTGCAATTTTGCCTATTTTTCAAAATTGCAAGAATTTTCAGTTTGCGGAATTGTGATTTGCTGTTTAACGTCTGTCAACATTCGAATGGGAGGAAATCAGGAAGTGTTGACCGCCATTTTGTTAGAAAAGACCCGGCACATAATCTACATGTATTGGGTAACAAATATACTAAGTAAGATTGTGTAGCAGTGCATATCATAAAAATATCAATACCGCACATAATCTACATGTACTTTCTGAACGTGTCTGTACTGCGCTCTATGTTTTTGCCCTGCCAGTTTTTCTTGAAGTACTGCAACACCATGCTGTCACGATAGGCCGGCCAAAAAAACAATCTACCTATGCCAGAGCTCAAAAGTGCACCCTGATACACACCCACCCTAGCTTTAAGAAACTGCCTCTACTGACACCCGAAAAGACCCGGCAAACTTAAAGCCCTGAAACTATCTTCATGTCTCCTCTCCCTTTCCACCTTTAAATTTTATTTTCAAACCACGTTTCCTTTCCATCACACACAATTCTTTTTCTGTTTTCCACATTCAACGCCTAGACACTTTACCCTTTATAGTTACTTATGCGGTTGTGCGCGAGCGGAATTGTGATTTGCTGTTTAACGTCTGTCAACATTCGATTCGGAGGAAATCAGGAAGTGTTGTCTGCCATTTTGTTAGTGCGAGTGAATATATTGTACAGAACAAAGGGTTAGAACATGGAAAGGGGAGAAGGTAGAGATTGTCTGACCGGGTAGGTTTTCTCAGGGGGTGCAGTATGGACCCTGAATGCGAAAACAAAATTATTTTTCTTTGAAAAAAGTTGCGGGGTGCGCGCACTCGGTCGCGCACCCCTATTTACAAGACTGTGGACTATTGCCTTTGACACAGATTGATAGCTGCACAAGTTAAATAAACCTTAATTTAGTCCTCTCAATAATGTTTACAAAACTTCAACTTACAGTCCGGCTGACACCACAACAATATTCTCATACCTAAGTTTCAGAAAAAATCAAAAGTATTCCACACTAAAAATAACTCTCTCTAAAGGTTTTCCGTTCCGTTACTACACTACACTCACCTACCATCATCTCATTGCGTCACTTCTCCACTACTCATAAGTACACAGTGTCAAAAATATCAATACCGCACATAATCTACATGTACTTTCTGAACGTGTCTGTACTGCACTCTATGTTTTTGCTCTGCCAGTTTTTCTTGAAGTACTGCAACACCATGCTGTCATGATAGGCCGACAAAAAAAACAATCTACCTATGCCAGAGCTCAAAAGTGCACCTCGATACACACCCAGCCTAGCTTTAAGAAAATACCTCTACTGACACCCGAAAAGACCCGGCAAACTTAAAGCCCTGAAACTATCTTCATGTCTCCTCTCCCTTTCCACCTTTAAATTTTATTTTCAAACCACGTTTCCTTTCCATCACACACGATTCTTTTTCGGTTTTCCACATTCAACGCCTAGACACTTTACCCTTTTTAGTCAGAAGCTGCACCTCCAACATGCCTAATCCTTGAATTAATTACTCTATCTTTCGCGCTTTTTCAATGTTTAAATTCCACAGATTTTTTTCACAAAAATACATACCACCTGCTCAGTAACTCTTAGTAACATGAAACCAAGTCGCTCCCTTTTACTTACTAATCCCTTAGAGATGGCAAAAAAATATATTTGTATAGATATCAGCGTACTGAAACATGGAATTAGTCATTCACATTCAGGCACTACCAATTGCATGACTTATTTAACAGGAAGCGCTGTAATGTTGTATGTGTTTTCAAAGGTACACCGGTACCTCCTATAATGCCGAATTTTACCTTAACACTCAGCAGTGATTATTTATTTTCAAGCAATGAGAATTACTATGAGTTTTTAAACGACAAGCCTTACTCTGTAATAGTCACTCTGCATATACCTCTCTGTAAAAATGTAGTTTATCCACCCCCGCATGGGAACCTTGATGTTTCCATCTGGCCGCGAAATCCGGCCTTAAATTCAAAGTTCCATCCCAAGACTTGAACAACAGCCTTATTGTCACAAAATCAAGCTACCCGAGCATCTGTTCACAAACATTTCTCATTCACTTAGCTAACACTCGCAGGAAACTGCATACCTTATTAAAGAGTGACCTTCCTTTACAATTTCCTGAGGTGACTCCCATAATCTTTAACGCTCCTCCACTTCGCAGCTGGCCTATTTTTTTTGCAACTACTAACCAATGGTTTGGTGTTTTTTTTGCACCAAATTATTTAAAGGCATTTTGCTACTCTTCACTCCATATTCTCTGACCTATGTTTCTGAACTTCCTGATCTACTACCAGCAGCTGCTACTTTTCTGTTCCTATTTTCTTTATTACAAAATGGATGTCCGTCCTGTCTTCGCAAACAAGCTGGAGCGCTTAGAACTGTTTCGCCACAGGATGCTTGAGTACTATGGCATCCTGCCACTCGCGACTTTCAGTGCATCATATGGATTATCATTTAGATTTTCCTATTTCACCTGTGTGTAGCCTGTATTTCATTGCCTGAGCTGTGATTTCATGTGGGCCCTGGACTTATGTCTCTGCAACTCGGTATCTCCTGAAGTGAATTACAATCATCTCATGAATCCGTTAATTGATCACAAACAGCTTTGTTCCGACGGAGGGATTATGGCCTTTGCAGGGATACATGGAGTTCTGAGTCATTGGAATATATTCGCAGCGGCACAAGATTTCTTGGCACACAGCTACATTGAAAATTCACCGAATTGTCCTCTGATGGTACTAGAGGCTCCGGTAATTAAAGAGCATGTATGTTCATTTCCTCTTTTCAATTGGATGGCTGACTTGTTTTCGGACGATAACACTGACTTCCTTTTAGAAGCGGTTGCTACTTACTTTGCCTACTCAATGGTAGGATGACTCTTATGCAAGCCATTGACGTCTTAATTGTTTTTTCCCTCCCTATTGTTCTTATTTTTTTTTTATTTTTATTTTTTATATAAACAGACCTATTGGCTTTACTAACAGTGGACATTGCAATTTCGTGCTGATAGCCGTTTGACGGAGCTCTCAATAATACTTCTATCACTGCAACCAAAGAATAATGGCATAGATTTTCTGTCAATACACACTCATATATGTCTCTTCAACCAATCATATTTGTTCCCGCACAATTTCATAATCAAATTAACATTTCAGTTGGTTATCCCTTTCAATATTTTCAAAGTCACATAAAGGTCACCCTTCAACCTCTGCCTTTTCTGGCTGTTACCATGCTAACAGCTCATTCTGCACCTGGCTGAAGGCACAGGTCAAAAGTTCATATCTCAACGTTCTAAATCAAAGCAAAAAGGCTCATTTCCCTCCAAACACACCTGCCTATCCACTGTTTTTTTACATTTCTTTTTTTTCCACGACCAATAGAAGATTTTGTTTTAAAAAAACAGTACCATACAACGTAGTCTTGAATCTTGAGGTATAACAATGAACCAATCATTTTCAGTTTTTCATCAACACCAAACCTCACACACTTTTTTATCGTGACTTTCACCATCTACTTGCCATTCCACTTCCAGAACCCATCGGAGTACTACTGCATCTGCCTTGAAAATGAAGGTTTGGCTTGGAGGACACAGTTATATTCACTGGAGTGAAAAATATGCGCAAACAGACGAATTTCTAACCTTGACTTACCAAATGTGCAAATTATGTGGATTGGCCAAAGAGGATTAAGATGTCACCAATTGATACCATTGGTGAACACTTTTATGCATCTCCCTGAACCTAACCTTATTATTGTGCACTGTGGTAGGAATGATCTAGGCACATTAACTGGGGTAGGTTTGGAAATGCTTCTAAAGGACACCTTTCGTCAATTGATGACACTTTTTCCTCGAACTGTCTTGGTGTATTCCAATATATGCCAAAGACAAAAATGGAATTGGTCCAATCAACGTTGTCCACAGATTGAGAAAGCAAGGAAACATGTAAATAAATCTGTTTCTGCTTTCCTCAGAGAATATAGCATGGGTTCTATATACAACAACAACTTGCGTTCCAACATGGAAGGCATCTATCGGAGAGATGGTGTTCATTTCACGGATGAGGGAAATAGAATTTTCCTCTGTAACATGAGACTCTGCATCGGAACTTACTTATAAGTGCAGAAAAAACTCAATTAACACAAGGGCTCTTTTAAGAGCCACCTTAGATCTAAACACTCAAACTTGTAATTTATCTCCATCTTTCTTTATGTTATTTGTTCGCCGTGCGCGACCGGGTGCGCGCACCCCGTAACTTTTTTTGCAAAAAAAAAGCTACTTTTAGACTTTCGGCATCCTTAATAAACCCCTCAAGGAACCTACGAAATCAAACAGTCTCCACCCTGCTCCCTTTCCATTCTCTCCACTATAGTTTTTCACAGTCTTGTAAATAGGGGTGCGCGACCGAGTGCGCGCACCCCGCAACTTTTTTCACGAAAAAAAAAAATTTCTTTTCGCGTTCAGGGTCCATACTGCACCCCCTGAGAAAACCTACCCGGCCAGACAATCTCTACCTTCTCCCCTTTCCATGTTCTAACCCTTTGTTCTGTACAATATATTCACTCGCACTAACAAAATGGCAGACAACACTTCCTGATTTCCTCCGAATCGAATGTTGACAGACATTAAACAGCAAATCACAATTCCGCTCGCGCACAGCCGCATAAGTGCGCGCACCCGTACGCGCTTAAAGATATATAACTGATTTCAACTTTAATTTTCTCAGCAACTACTGAACGGATTTACACCATTTAAACAAAAGCGTGATCTGCGACCCAGACTCTACCTTTCTACCAAATTTCTTATAAATCTATTCAGCCGTTCGAGCTGTAGCCGTGTCTAAACGTCCTATGGAAAATAACATGGGAAAAACACGTTTTGGGACCCCCCTTTTATCTCAGCCCCCACTTGACGAATCCCCCTAAAACTTTCACAGAAGGAGCGCAGCGGACCGAACCATCTTCTTTGAGAAATTCGCAAAGATTCTTCCACCGGGGCCAAAGTTATTCCCAATAGAATGTTGTGGATTTCCTATGGAAACTAGGTCCTAACTATAACTACCAACTGGCGACCGCCAGTAGGTAATATATATATGTACTTGGGTGCAGCCCTGTTGAAACGCCAACTTTGATGCTTCAATTCAAGGACGGAAGGTGCCTAATGGATCGTCACTTCGAGTATCACAAGCGTCAGGAACTACCTTTGCCACCCACTTGGGGAACACAGTCATTTTACTAGTGAGACTCGTGACGGCGACTCACCTGAGTAGCAACATGAAGCACTACAACACCCAGAAGTCCAACCAGTGGCCACGCCCACGATGGGCGGGGAAATGAACACTTACCAGTGCTTCAAATAGACTGCCGTGAGCTGGTCTCCACTTTCAGCCTGCTGCCCCTGACGAAGTGCGAAACTGCATGAAACGCGTAGGGCAAGACTTTGGGAGAATCTTTGTGAGCAAGGCTTTCCTGGCGAGATTGTGAGCTGTTTATCCATTAAATATTGTAGGCTAATCATCACCCTCTGTGTGGCGCTTCCTCATTTCCGGGCAAAACGTGTGTTTGATAGTGAGCGGCGCAGCCTGAGCCGCGAGTGAAGCCCCGCTGTACTTGGGTGCAGCCCTGTTGAAACGCCAACTTTGACGCTTCAATTCAAGGACGGAAGGTGCCTAATGGATCATCACTTCGAGTATCACAAGCGTCAGGAACTACCTTTGCCACCCACTTGGGGAACACAGTCATTTTACTAGTGAGACTCGTGACGGCGACTCACCTGAGTAGCAACATGAAGCACTACAACACCCAGAAGGCCAACCAGTGGCCACGCCCACGATGGGCGGGGAAATGAACACTTACCAGTGCTTCAAATAGACTGCCGTGAGCTGGTCTCCACTTTCAGCCTGCTGCCCCTGACGAAGTGCGAAACTGCATGAAACGCGTAGGGCAAGACTTTGGGAGAATCTTTGTGAGCAAGGCTTTCCTGGCGAGATTGTGAGCTGTTTATCCATTAAATATTGTAGGCTAATCATCACCCTCTGTGTGGCGCTTCCTCATTTCCGGGCAAAACGTGTGTTTGATAGTGAGCGGCGCAGCCTGAGCCGCGAGTGAAGCCCCGCTGTACTTGGGTGCAGCCCTGTTGAAACGCCAACTTTGACGCTTCAATTCAAGGACGGAAGTTGCCTAATGGATCATCACTTCGAGTATCACAAGCGTCAGGAACTACCTTTGCCACCCACTTGGGGAACACAGTCATTTTACTAGTGAGACTCGTGACGGCGACTCACCTGAGTAGCAACATGAAGCACTACAACACCCAGAAGGCCAACCAGTGGCCACGCCCACGATGGGCGGGGAAATGAACACTTACCAGTGCTTCAAATAAACTGCCGTGAGCTGGTCTCCACTTTCAGCCTGCTGCCCCTGACGAAGTGCGAAACTGCATGAAACGCGTAGGGCAAGACTTTGGGAGAATCTTTGTGAGCAAGGCTTTCCTGGCGAGATTGTGAGCTGTTTATCCATTAAATATTGCAGGCTAATCATCACCCTCTGTGTGGCGCTTCCTCATTTCCGGGCAAAACGTGTGTTTGATAGTGAGCGGCGCAGCCTGAGCCGCGAGTGAAGCCCCGCTGTACTTGGGTGCAGCCCTGTTGAAACGCCAACTTTGACGCTTCAATTCAAGGACGGAAGGTGCCTAATGGATCATCACTTCGAGTATCACAAGCGTCAGGAACTACCTTTGCCACCCACTTGGGGAACACAGTCATTTTACTAGTGAGACTCGTGACGGCGACTCACCTGAGTAGCAACATGAAGCACTACAACACCCAGAAGGCCAACCAGTGGCCACGCCCACGATGGGCGGGGAAATGAACACTTACCAGTGCTTCAAATAGACTGCCGTGAGCTGGTCTCCACTTTCAGCCAGCTGCCCCTGACGAAGTGCGAAACTGCATGAAACGCGTAGGGCAAGACTTTGGGAGAATCTTTGTGAGCAAGGCTTTCCTGGCGAGATTGTGAGCTGTTTATCCATTAAATATTGCAGGCTAATCATCACCCTCTGTGTGGCGCTTCCTCATTTCCGGGCAAAACGTGTGTTTGATATATATATATATATATATATATATATATAATGCTCAAATTCTTCCAATTTGTCAAAGAATTACCCACACTCATGGGTTGATATATCCAGGGTTGCTTTTTATTCACAGACAAGACAGACACCCTCGCGTTTCGGCACACAGCCTTTCTCGATGTCGGTAGCCACCAGACATCGGCATGTTTTTAAACAATATCCTCCCATTAAAGGAAGGACTACTGGCTAGCTGATGTTCACCAGCGCCATCTTGGAGTGGTAAGTTATTCACAAAGATGTAATCACCTTCTATGCATATTGTCGTTTAAATATACATGTACACACCACTTTATACAAGCAATTCAAACTGTGAAATGTACTTTTTTCTAACCATTCCATATATACAGTTTTTTTGTATTTAAATCCAGTTGTATTGCTTGCTTTACAAACACAATTGAGCCGTGTATCGGCCATTATCCTCCCTTAGATGTTATTCAGGTCTGTTTTCAAATCAAATCAACCATTATCAAATCCTATTCTATATACTATTTTTATACTATTCCATCATGTGTCAATTTCATACTTCATTTTTTTCTTTCATTTTTCAATGCATTAATCAAATTCAGATTCAAATTCATGTTTTTGCGGTTAACGGACATCAAAGCTTATTTCATAACTTCATATCAAATTTCAAAGAGTCATAAATCAATCATAAACCCAAAATAAAGAGTTGATTCACCCAAAAACAATCCTGTACCACTTATTCCTACCTACTTATATACATATATATACATATATACAAGTGAAGGTATCATGTAAAGGTATCATCAACATATCCTTGCAGTGCCATCGTACGTTGTTACCATTCCTTTAAGTACCAATGTGAACCATAAGGTCTTCGCCACTATTCATACCCCAAGGTGTTTTAGTATGAAGGTCAATAATATACCTTGATTCAAGCCTTCGGAGTTTCTTATGTCTGTCCCCTCCTCTGATAGCACAACAACTGGTTCCGATCACTTTGATGTTTTTCCGCAAAGTGTCTTGCGACCGGATAGGCTTGGTCCATCTTGTCTATCGCCCTCATGTGCTCTAATATTCGGATTTTGAATGGGTGCACCGTACTGCCTCTATACTGCAGCCCACACGGGCAGAGGAGACAGTACACCACATACGGTGTACTGCAAGTGATAAACTTGCTGATTTTCCTGACCATACCAGTGTCTTGAATGGTATATGTAAGCGCCCTTATGCTGTTGCAACACGCTTTACATTTATGACAGGGGATAAAACCTTTCATACTCCTTAAGGTGTTAGTTTTAGGAGGAATTTTTTCTAAGTGGCTGCGTACCAATTGGTCCCGGATGGACCTAGCCTTTTTGAATGTGACCAGTGGATAATTAGGGACATCCTCACCTATGACATTATCTGCCTTTAAAATATGCCAGTTTTTTCTCAGCATTTGTTTTAGGTGACTCGCCTCCACTGAGTAGGGGGTAATTAGTCAGAATTTACCTCCTTCAATTCTTTTGTCCCTACTGTGTTCCAGTAAACTCTCCCTGGTCATGGCTCTTACTTTGCAAAGTGTTTTGTTCAGGGTGATTGGATTGTATCCTCTTACAATGAATCTGGCTACACTCTCAGTGGCTGCTGTATCGAAATCACAATCGCGTGTGCAGTTTCTCCTGAGTCTAAGCAGCTCCCCATAAGGGATACTTTGCACTAGTTTGGGGGGGTGACTGCTTGTTGCATATAATATCGAATTCCCAGCAGTGGGCTTCCGATATAATGAAGTTTCGATCTTGCCCCCAACAACTTGTACTCTCAGGTCCAAATAGTCCAACGAGGTTGGACTAATCGTTCCCGTGAAATGCAGGTTGTGATCATTTTCATTCAGGTGTGCGATATACTGCCTTGCAGTTTCTTCTGTGCCTTGCCAAATGATGAATAAATCATCGATGTATCGATGCCATTGTACCACTGAGCCACTAGATATGTCATCCCTGTAGGTTCTGGGCACCCGCTCCTCCCACCAGCCAACGAACAAGTTCGCATACCTGGGAGCGAAGCAGGTGCCTATCGCCGTACCAGACACTTGTTTGTAATAATTTTCTTCAAAAAGGAAAATATTGTTGTTCAAACAAAATTGCAGAAACTCAATTAACATGCAGTTATGTTGTGCATATCTTAACTGTGTTTTTTTCAAATATACAGTTACCGCTTCTATTCCTTTTTAATGTTCAATACAAGTGTAAAGACTTGTTATGTCAAGGACGACCAATAAGTAGTCAGATTGCCATTGTACGTTTTGGATTTTAGTTAAAAAGTCCTTGGTGTCCTTCACATGGGAAGATAGTTCAGTTACCAAGTTCGCTAGAAAAAAGTCAAGAAACCTTGAGACATGTTCTGTCAGTCCCTGAACTGAAGAAACAATAGGTCTTCCGGGGGGTGCAAATTATCCTTATGTAGCTTGGGAATGTGGTAGAACGTGGGGCAAATGGGAATGGAGCTGCGTAGATAGAGGTGTTCTTCATTTCCAAGCATTCCTCTTTTGTACCACTTGTTTATGAGTTCATCATATGCCTGGATACTTTGTTGGTATACTTTAAAAGTGGTTTTCTGATAACACCTACCATCCGATAATTTTCTCATTGCCTCCCGGTGGTATTGTTCCCTTGTTTGCACCACCACATTCCCCCCTTTATCCGAGGGCTTAACGATGATGGAGTTGTCATTAGCCAAGTTATTTAATGCTCTTTTCTCACCCTGGGATATGTTCGATCCATTCTTACCAGCCTGCTGTTTTTTGCGAAACTGTTGGAGATCCTTTATCATTGCTTCTGAAAAGGTATCCAGGGCATCAAACGGCATTTGTGGGTTAAAGGTCGAGCATGGTTTATAAGGACTTTCTTCTCTGTCCTGTTCAATCCCCACAGTGATTGCACGTTGTACTACATCTTGGCTAACTGCTTCATCCAACATCACCTCATTTCTCAAATCCTCAAGTGCTTCTATTCCTGGAAGATCATTAACTACAAGACTATCAGTTGCCGTTAATCTTGCTGCTGGCTTCTTGTTTGCCTTTAGATGAGTCCTAGTTTTGAAATATTTATGAAGCTTCAGCTTTCTCATGAAACTGAAGAGATCAATTCTAGTCTGTGTATATTCCAGACGGGAATCAGGGCAGAAAGTTAGGCCCAGGCTTAGCACTTTGTGTTCCGCATCGGTCAGTGGTCTAGTTGTTAAATTTACCACCGTCAGATTCGTTGTTCCCATTATCTTCTGTTGTTCCGTCTGCGGTTGGTCCAAGTTGCGCTTTTGGTTTTCCTGCCGCCGGCAGATCTTCGTGTCCTACTGCGCTTGCATTTGCGGTTACCTCTGGGGGCTTGTTCTCCCCCCCCCCCGTAGCCAACAGTGTTTGATGACATGAAATTCGGTCTGAAAAGGGGTCTGTTTATTTGATCCACTTGCGACCCGTGCTGTTTGATCATCGCTGGATTCATTGCCCATCAAATCAGATTCAGATGTTTCCACTGTCTGGACTGGTGAGGTTGTTTTAGAACTTAGTTCTTTTCGTGAAACGTCAATTTTTTTTGCGTAGGTTAGTACTCTGCCCTGTAGGTAATCTCGTTCATCCCTTTGAAACTTCTCTTGCTTGCGAGTTTTGATTTTCTGTTCATATTTCAATAATCTAGGTTTCATTTGCTCCATTGCTTCAGTTATTTTCTTATCATCTTCCTCTTTATGTAGATCCTCTTCTAGCTGTTTAATCTCCACACGTGTTTTATCGCGGTCGCTTCATTTTTTTTTTTTTTTTTTTTTTTTTAAATTTTATTATTTTATTGCAAGGAAATACAGCAGTACATGGTTACCAGAATAAATCAGTATCCTCTTAAGGTACATAACAATTTATAACATAGATTTAATTCAAACAACATAAAAAGTTTAAATCCATTCGGCAATTGGTGCCCAAATTTTCTCCCCCAATATTCTCTTTTTAATTCCTTTTAACTTATATATAGCAGATTCCATATTGTACATAAACAGTAATTTTTCCCGCCACATAAAAAAAGACGGCGGATCTGAACTGATCCATTCCTTAGTAATACAGGATCTAACTGCAGCCATACATAAAAATAGAAAATAAGAGATTGGTGTCGACCTAACAACAGTATGATCAATACCCAACAGCACTAATTCCTCCGTTAACTTAATCTCACTTTTAAGAACAATAGTTAAGAAATTTTCCACATGTTGAAACAAAATAGAAAGTTTGGGGCAAGAAAAAAACATATGCAGATCATCAGCTGCATATAGCCCACAGCGGCTACAATTCGTACCTATCGTTGTACTCCATTTAGCAACTTTGTTTGGGGTGTAATATAGATTATGAATGCACATAAAATGTTGGGATTTCATCATCCCTGTCATTAGGCAATCTGAAGCCATTTTAATCGATAACAAAATATCCACATCAGATACACCTAAACTGTTAGCCCATTTCCGCTGACATTGTCCCAAATCATCCCCAAATTCCTGAATTAAGCTTGAATAGATAGCACCTATACGGGGTTTTTTTTGCAAGATTTCTAACAATGAAATTTTCGTCATTTTAACTGGGGAAAGTAAGGATTGGTTCTGTAGGAAGCTTCGAATTTGGAGAAACTTAAAAAAATCATTTCTACCAATAGAAAATATATTCATTAAATCCTGAAATGACACAAATTGATCTTCACTATATAAGTCTCCCAGGTACCGTATTCCTTTCTGCTGCCATCTATACATAGTTAAGTCACAAAAAATTTCAGGTAAAAGGCCATTTGATATAAGGGGAGTGTAAGCATTTAATTTATATAATTTTATATGTTTATGAATTTTTTGCCAGACTCCAAAAGCTGTCTTAAGTATCTTATATTTTGTTTTCTTGTAATAACTGGGCTCTACAATCCTCAAGAAGCTGCCTTTAACTTGCTCGCCCAAAATCATTTCATAAATAGAAGGAGTTTGACATTCCAGAATTTCTACCCTATCTCCCATAATTAAAGGACCTATGTATTGCAATGCAGCAGATAAATAATAAAAAAGAAAATAGGGAACATTCCACCCACCTTGTTCATTACTTAATATCATTTTCTTTGATGCTTTCCTATGACGTTTATAGCCCCATAAAAAGCGAAAAGTACTTCTTTCTAAATTTTTAAAGCAAAGCGGCTGAAACTCTAATGGTATTGTGCGGTAGATATACAGTACTTTTGGTAAGATCATCATTTTTAAAATGGTAAGTCTGCCATATAATGATAAATGTAGATGATCCAAGCGCTGTAGTAAAGCATTAATTTGAGTTATTATGGGATTTATATTACGTTCTGGTATCTTCTCTATGGGGAGGCAAATCTTTATTCCTAAATATGTGACCTCTAAAGTAATAGATATGTTTGGAGATAGATTATCTCCAGAGCATAAAATTTGTGTTTTCTCAAGATTGAGCTTGTAGCCGGAAAAAAACCCAAATTGTTTAGCAAGATCATCTATCACTGGTAAAGCTGTCTGAACATCAGTAGTAGTTATCACTATATCGTCAGCGTAGGCTAAAACTCGATAATTAATATTGGCTAAATAGATAGGTTTAATTTTTTGTTCCAAAAAAACCGATTAATTAAAGGATCAATATAAAAAGCAAAGAGTAAGGGAGAGCAGGGACAACCTTGTCGAGTGCCCCTGGTCACTGAAAAAGGAGGGGAGATTTGTCCATTAATTTGAATACACGCTTTAGGATCGATATACAAAGTTTTTAAAGCTTTTATAATTCCTGGGCCCAATCCCTTCCTAGAAAGAATTTCCCACAGATAGTCCCAGGCAACTCGGTCAAAAGCTTTTTCAGCATCTAGAAATATTAATCCAACATTAGACCGAGTTGCTTGGGACCAGTCCAGGAACGAAATCACCCATCGAATATGATCAGCAGTGTCTCTAGCAGGGATAAAGCTGTGTTGATAACTAGAAACTAAGGGGGAAATAATATTAGATAATCTTAAAGCTAAAATTTTTGAAAAAAGTTTACTATCAGCATTTATGAGTGATATGGGACGAAAAGATGAGGGTAATAACGGAGGCTTCCCTTTTTAAGAAACACAGTTATTATTGAGTCATGCCATGATTGAGGGGCAATACCTTGTTGAGCTCTCAGACATAAATCTACTAATTCTATTCTTAAAGCACTCCGAAACTGTTTAAAGAACTCTAAAGGGATAGCATCTGGACCAGCTGCTTTTCCTGAGGCTAAAGACATTAGAGAGAGTTCAATTTCCTCCCAAGTAAAAGGTAAATCTAACTTCTCCTTCTCTTCGCTAGATAAGGTGATATTTAAAGTTGATTCGATAAATTGAGTAGTCTGATCTAAACAATCTGGCCTTGCATCCTCAGTATATAGTTTAAAATAAAAGTCGCTAAATACTTTAAGAATATCCTCCATTTTATTAACTGTTGTCCCTGTCAAATTATTTATTTTATCAATGCTAGCAAATGCCGCTTTCTGCCTAGCCCTCTTAGCCAAGTGTTTGCCAGAATTCTCACCAACTTCGTAAACCTCTGTCTTAAAGGCAGTAACTTGCTGAGCAAACTTTGTCGCATACCCCTGATGAATCTTAGCTTTAAGAATCACTAGCTCCTTTATAATACTTTCAGTAGCTAATCCTCTATTACACGCCTGCATCAGCTGAATCTCTAGCACTCTTAAATTTTTCATTTCTAGTTCTTCTCGCCTTCTGACCTCCTTTTGTTTTCTTATTGAGTAGCTCAATGTTTCTCCCCGAACCCCACATTTAAAAGCATCCCAAACTATTTCAGAAGGTGCAGTGCCTTTATTATTAGAAAAAAATTCGGGGATCCAGATATTCATGTGGTCAACATAGGGTGAGTCATACAATAATTTGCGGTCAAATGACCATGCTCGAGGGGTACATGAAGTAGTTAATTCAAATTTAAAAGAGATAGGATTATGATCCGAAATAATTTTGGGTAACACCCCATATTCCACTTGTGTAAGTTCATTGTATAAGCACTTAGATACAAAAGAATAATCCAATCTAAAAGATTTTTGGTGCGGGGCAGAAAAAAAAGTATATCCAAACATTCCCCCCCTTTTCTCATACCCTACATCTAACATTCTATATTCTTGAATTGTCTCTTTAAGTGCCCTGAATACCTTTTTCTTCCTACCTTTATATGGGGTACTACCATAAATGTCAAACGTTTCCTCCATATGTAAATTAAAATCTCCACATAGTACAATGTTGGATGACCATTGAGCTAGCTCCACACTTAGATGGTTAAGGGCAGTGGGGTCGTCAACTACTGGTGCATATAATGAGCAGATAGTAATAGTCAATCCTCCAACTTTAAGTTCGGCAATGACCCATCGGCCTAATAAATCTTCTTTGACTTTTTTAATTTCCCCCAATCCAAATCTCTTAAGAATTGCAACTCCTCTTATTGTAGAACTCTGACGAGAGCACCCTACAACTTCCAATCCAAGATCTTTTAGCCACCCTCTATTAGACCAAGCAATGTGAGTCTCCTGTAAACAGACTACGTCCATCCGCATAGTTTTTAGCATCTGAGCCATTATTCCCCTTTTATCGTTTAACCCACAGACATTGATGGAACATATCGACAGCTTAGCCATTATGATCTTTTAGTGATTTAGCGCAGCAAATCATATAACAGTGAATTACAAAATACGACACCTGCCATAGATAACTCATAACCTTAACTGAAAACATTTTCTTGCTGTATGTCCTT
Organism: Lissotriton helveticus; assembly: GCF_964261635.1. Classification (NCBI taxonomy): domain Eukaryota; kingdom Metazoa; phylum Chordata; class Amphibia; order Caudata; family Salamandridae; genus Lissotriton; species Lissotriton helveticus. The sequence continues at coordinate 624,085,568 of NC_136059.1, read as the reverse complement.
GCACCCCCAAAAAAAAGAGATGTTCCCACCCACAACCCCCCCTGCTAAGCCCGCCCAACCCACCCTTTCCCCAACACCCCCCATCAGAAGCGTAAGGGCTAATGCCCTCATTGATGGTAAGTGAGTAAGGCTGTTTGTTCCGCCCAATCCAGCCCGACATGTAAATAATATACATCTAGCACCAAGAAAGACAAAAAAAAGACTTGAAAACAATCAAAGCTAGGAGGGTCAACAATTCAGGCCACATTCAGATATTATCCTTTATCTCAGTCTTCATCTCTAACCTGAAAAACCCTGTTACATTGTTTCTAAAAATTGTTGTACTTTGTTCTCCGATACAAAGTAGATAGTTCTCCCCTTCTGCACAACCTTAAGCTTAGCCGGATTTAATAAAAAAGCTTGTCCCCCTTTAGCTTGTATAGGTGCAATTAACTGTTTAAGTCTCCAGCGTTGTTGAACTGTTGCAAAGCAAAAATCTGGTCGGACAAAAAATTCATGCCCCAAACCCTTTCTAGTTTTGGATGGCCTTGCCAAATCATATAGAATCTCACGAAGTAAGTAATTCTGCAAACTAATCAGGATAGCTCTTGAATTTTTACTTCCCCCTTCCTGGCCATTTTTTAGATTAAAAGGAAAACGGTGAGCTCTTAAGACTTCTTTATCCCAGTCCCATCCTTTAAGATCCTGAAAGGCATCTGAGAACATCTCAACAACAAATCGTCGAACGTCCTTTCCCTCCGATTTTTCTGCCACTCCCAGTCATACGTAGGTTGTTACGCCTTGCACGATTTTCCAAATCGATTAACTTCCAATCGACATCTTGTCTAGTACTGTCAAGATCTTTAATTGAGGTTTTTTGTAAAGTTAGTTCATCCTCTATTGCAGATATGCGAGTCTCCGTCTCCTGTACTCTTAAATTGGTATCTGTATTTGATTTGGCCAACCGACGAACAACATTCTGGAGCTTTCGCACAGCTCCTTGAGTACGAAGCCCCTCTGCTTTAGTTTCCTCTCTGTGAGTCATAATCATTCTGTACATTGATGTTTGTAATTTATAGATTGACTTCAGTGTGACCTCTTCGTCTCCCTCCAATATCTCTAAGGATTCGGAATCAGTTCCAATGTTCGCGCCAGCTCCTTCCCATTGCGGCTGATTTATAGAGCCTACATTTTCACCTTCTTTAGCCTCTATAACCCTACGCACGGTATTTGGGGGTCCTTCTTTCGATAAAAAGTCTGATCCGAGAGGGTCTTCTTCTGAATCATCATTACGATCCTCCGCCCAGTCTTTTACAAGTAGATGACTGTCATTAGATAGCTCCTCGTCAAGATCCCCTTCAGATGCTAGCGACACATCAGACATGGAGAAAAATTGGCCCCCTGATTCAACGGAAACTGCATCATATTGCTCATTCACCCTGGGTGAGACTCCAACTTCTTCCACATCATGACAGAGTTCAGCTAGTGCATCTTCTATAACTCCTGCTCCTGCTCCCACTGCTTCCTCAACTGCTCTCGCTGCTACGTTTACAGGAGATTTGACTGATTGGATTGCATCAGGTTTTTTTGGGATAGCACCAGATAGGGCTTTAGGGGAGGTCTGTTCGTTAGCACTGGTTTTAGAAGAGTTAGCTATATTTTTCTTTCTAAATAGATCAGGTATTACAGGCTCTTTGGTAAGAACCCCATTCACCTGATCAGCCCGGTTTTCTAATTCTGGCGCTGATGTAGTTGCTGTTCTCTCTGTAACTCCTGGAGCGGTATTAGCGGAGTTAACTGAGTTGACAACATTTTTTTTAGCTCCTCTACCTTTGGGAGCCATGGCTTTATTACTTTATGTAACTAATTAGAGAAAAAAGAACACTCTACAAACAGAATTTTAATCCTGTAGAAATTTCAGTAAGCCTCCAAAGCTCAATCTTCTTGCTTCACTTATTATTGCACTTATTATTTAATTCAGTTCAAACACAAAAGCTTCAATTCTGGCTCCTTCCCTTTTTTTCTGTTTGTCACCACGTTTTTTTTTTTTTTTTATATGTTGCAACTCTTACCTACAGTTTCTGTTTCTGTGAATATGTCCTGCCACGTCACATTATATCGGGCTCAGTAATAATTATTCCTGCCAGTAGTGAAGCAGCTCATCTCTCGAGCTGAGCACAGTGTCCGACGGTTCCAGCAATCCCTCGAGCAATACAATGTAGCAAAAATGTAGCGAAGAGAACAGCACAATGAACGATAGACTCAATCCACCGGGACCTGCCTGTGTCTCTCACTTCTCCCACAGAGACGCCGTGAATCGCATCTCCACTCGCAGCAAGCAGGTTCCACACCACACTGGTCCCAGCCTCGGCAATAACAGTAGTGCACACAGAGAAGTGCTGCGAGAGAACTTTGCTCGTAGCCTGTAACAGCGCCCAGCTGCCGCTCCCAGCCGCCGCTCCTTCCAGACGGCAGCAACGTAGAAGGGAACACACGCAGCGCCGACCTCACTCCTGGTCTCAGTCTCGGTGAAGTGCCGAATCTCGGAAACCACCTCCGTGGACAACGGAGTTCACACCAAACACCAGGTAATTATTGTGGCCAAAAGCAATTGCAAAACGACGGGAAGCGGGAAGCAACGCCGATTCGAATCAGGTCCAGGTCGGGTCGGTCATTAGGCAGAGAACGCCACAGCTCCTCACACGGCTGCAGTAACAGCCGCCATCTTGCTTCTACAACACAGTCCCCTATCGCGGTCGCTTCAAGCGTATTTCACCAGCAATCCCAAAGTCCCTTTACAATAGTGGGCCGTGTGTTCCGGCCAATCCGTTAGAAGTTGAGGGTCAGGGTTCTCATAAGAGGGGACAGTATATACTCGTAATCCTCTTGGGACTCTATCCACCTCGATATATCCCTGTAGACTGGTAGCCTCTCACCACTTTCTAATTTCGCGTTCATACAAACGTTCCAATTTTAACATTGTATCATTAAACTTAGTCTTTGGTTGCTTGGGATCCGGTGCACTGATCTGAGCACCGCCCGCATTGAATTTTTTAAACATGCCTTTTGCATCTTCGTGCCTGGTCGATTCACAGAACATGCTTGCGTCTCGTGGCTGTTGTCTGGGACACTGTAATTCTTTTGTTGCGCAACCGCTTCTGGAAATATCACCCCTTACGTCGCACTGCCACACATTACTGTCTTTTACTTTTCAGAACAGAAGGAGAAGAAGACGTTCTCGCTCACCCAATTGCAGATCTCGCGACTCGCTGCGCCTCTTCCGAAGCGCCGCTCCTCGTTTCTCCACAGCTGGTACGGCTTGTACGGCTTAGCAATTCTCTCCTCGTGGCTAGCGCGGTGCACCGCTTCACGTCCGTTCCGGACACAGCTCCGTTGTTCCACAGGTCTCAGTGCACTCGACAACGGGTGCGGGTAGCGGTTGTGGACGCCGACAAATATTATGCTCAAATTCTTTCAATTTGTCAAAGAATTACCCACACTCACGGGGTTGATATATCCAGGGTTGCTTTTTATTCACAGACAAGACAGATGCCCTCGCGTTTCGGCACACAGCCTTTCTCGATGTCGGTAGCCACCAGACATCGGCATGTTTTTAAACAATATCTTCAAGGACTACTGGCTAGCTGATGTTCACCAGCGCCATCTTGGATGGTAAGTTATTCACAAAGATGTAATCACCTTCTATGCATATTGTCGTTTAAATATACATGTACACACCACTTTATACAAGCAATTCAAACTGTGAAATGTACGTTTTTCTAATCATTCCATATATACAGTTTTTTTGTATTTAAATCCAGTTGTATTGCTTGCTTTACAAACACATATATAGCTGCTCGCAAGTCCTGGGCGCGCATGGGAGAAAACCGCCTCAGCAAAGGGAAAGAGCGAACCGGACAGCTTCTAGAACCTTTCTTTCACGGTAGTGAAAAGCTCTGACCCACCACACCCGCCCTCGTTAACTGGCCACTGCAGATTGCGGTTTGTGACTTCACAAAGGAATCTCATTCATTGCATTCGAGTTTTCCAGGCCTCTTCCAGGAGCGGACCCGTGTGGTTTGAGGCGTTTTGGGGACTCGGGAGGGAAGCTTTGTTTCAATTACCCTGACAGCTACAGCCCTTAACAGCGCTCCTGTAAAAACCTGATAATTACGGACTACACCGTTGTTGGGAGGAACACTTACCTCACATGCAGTGGCAGTGCATGCTGGGATCTGTGGTTTACCACATAAACTACAGGTCTGTATGTGATTCCAGCTGACCAATCAGGATGACCATGAAAGGCGGAGCGACTGGGGGTATTCAAATGGACTGCTGCTATGTTGGGGTGAGAGCTGGCATTTGATAAAGGCAAAATTCCGAAACGCGTCAAGCCATTGCTCGAGTAATAAAGCCCCTTCTCACAGTACCCCATGGTGTTTCTCCGTTCTTTTCAACGAAAGGACCATCCTTGGCATATATATATATATATATATATATATATATATATATATATATATATATATATATATATATATTACCTTCTGGCGGTCGCCAGTAGGTATATATAGTTAGGATTTTTTCTCTATGGGATTTTTGAAAATTCTATGTCTAATAACTTTGGCGTTTGTGGACGGAATTGGCTGAAATTTTCAGGAAAATGGAACATTTTGTTTCTGAGCAGCCCCGTAAAATTTGGGGGGGTTTCGTCAAGGGGGGGCCGAGAAAAAAGGGGGTCCCAAAACGCGTTTTTCCCATGTTAATTTCCATAGGGCGGTTGGCCTCACTTTTAGCTCGAACGGCTGAATGGATTTGCACGAAACTTGGCAAAATTGTAGGGACTGGTAGCCCGATGTGCCTTTGCTAGGTCTCAATATATGTGCTCCAGTGGATTTTGAGAAATTAACGTTCAAAAAAATATATATATCTGTAACAGCGCTCCGGGTAGCGCTCCGGTTCGCGTACTTGACGCGTAACGGAACTTCGCGAAGCGAAGCTGATTGGCTCTCCGGTGTCTGTCAACATTCTAAACAGTCCGGAGCGGCCGCCATCTTGTCTCTCGGTAGGATCGAGAGACAAGAGGAGGCCAAAACAAAGGGGGAAATGACCATAAGGGGGCATAGTAGATCCTCCCTGACCCCCTAGGTTTGATGTGGAGGCTTTAAAAGGGCCCCGCGGGGCAAAAAAAAAATATCGTTTTTTTGCGTAGGGAGCGCTCGGTACGCTTTTGTGCAATGGGCGGTGGTAATCTAAATGATGAGGGGGGGCAGCGTTCAAAGCACATCAGCGTGCATAAACACGAAAATGTTTTTATCTACCACGTACTTGACTTATCTCTCTGAGATGCATTCCCTTGTGTTTCGGCAATGGTAGTCTGTTCATTACATAGATCGCCCGAGGGCGGTAGTACAGACCGCGCGTAGGAAAGGGTCAAAAGCCAGGGGTATAGGAGTATGTAACAAGCGAGCCATTTAATTGAAAAAACTAAACGTGACAAACGGTTGCAGGATCAGTGAAGGTTGATTTTATAATTGAAAGTATATAGGGTTGTCCGTATTCCTAGTCAGTACCCTTCCCCGCCCGCCATGTGCACAAAGACCGCATACATCCCCCATAACGTCAAGGCTAAGTAACTAGAACGTCATAAGGAGTTGCAAGTCGCTCCCATACTGGCGCCATTTTGGTCTAGGCAAGGCAGGTCCAGAGTATAGTTCAATGTCTCCAATAAGTAGCGGCAGGACCAGAATCCCTTTCGGCAGTTCTGGCTTCGTCATTACGAGCACTAGAAAACAAGACATTCTGGGCAATACCACCCTTGACGCAGCCCTTTATTCTACAAGATGGTGTCTTTCAAAAGCCAGGGGTATAGGAGTATGTAACAAGCGAGCCATTTAATTGAAAAAAATAAACGTGACAAACGGTTTCAGGATCAGTGAAGGTTGATTTTTTAATTGAAAGTATAACAGGATCAGTTACAATAAAATCGTCCATACGCATACCATGGGCGAGTATCATGGGTAACATTACTTCGAAGCTTTATTAATACAATAATCAATAATGAAAAATCGACATCAATAGGGTTGTCCGTATTCCCAGTCAGTACCCTTCCCCGCCCGCAATGTGCACAAAGACCGCATACATCCCCCATAACGTAAAGGCTAAGTAACTAGAACGTCATAAGGAATTGCAATTCGCTCCCATACTGGCTCCATTTTGGTCGAGGCCAGGCAGGTCCAGAGTATAGTTCAATGTGTCCAATAAGTAGCGGCACGACCAGAATCCCTTTCGGCAGTTCTGGCTTCGTCATTACGAGCACTAGAAAACAAGACATTCTGGGCAATTCCACCCTTGACGCAGCCCTTTATTCTACAAGATGGTGTCTTTCAAAAGCCAGGGGTATAGGAGTATGTATCAAGCGAGCCATTTAATTGAAAAAACTAAACGTGACAAACGGTTGCAGGATCAGTGAAGGTTGATTTTATAATTGAAAGTATAACAGGAATAGTTACAATAAAATCGTCCATACGCACACCATGGGCGAGTATCATGGGTAACATTACTTCGAAGCTTTAATAATACAATAATCAATAATGAAAAACCGACATCAATAGGGTTGTCCGTATGCCCAGTCAGTACCCTTCCCCGCCCGCCATGTGCACAAAGACCGCATACATCCCCCATAACGTCAAGGCTAAGTAACTAGAACGTCATAAGGAGTTGCAAGTCGCTCCCATACTGGCGCAATTTTGGTCGAGGTCAGGCAGTTCCAGAGTATAGTTCAATGTCTCTAATAAGTAGCGGCAGGACCAGAATCCCTTTCGGCAGTTCTGGCTTCGTTATTACGAGCACTAGAAAACAAGACATTCTGGGCAATACCACCCTTGACGCAGTCCTTTATGCTACAAGATGGTGTCTTCCATTCAGAAAATATTGTTGGCAGCATTTTGAAAGGAAAGATAAACGGCCGTTCTCCTAGTGAGTCTCACATTGTTACATTTATGAAGAATGTTGAAGAGTAGTATGTTGAAAATCTGAAGCCATTGTTCTACAAACTCTCAACCAGCCTTGGATGGAAAAATCCTGAAGAATGTACAAACTGAAAACCAGTTTTTGTCTGTATAGCATCAGCAGCAACACTTGAGTCAGCTTTGTGTGAAGCCGCCATCTTGATCCAATCAATACCGTCCCCCTGCACACATTCAGGGACCAGGCCGCATTGCGAGGGCACCGCAGGACGTGTCTTCAGTTCAAACGGATTGTGGGACAAGGTCCAGAATGGAAGAGTCACCAAAAGGCTCAAAGTCCCGCCGGACCCCGGGAGCCGCCCGCCTATGTCGGGGGCGATCTCAGGCCACACCAGGGCAACAAGACTTGGGGAGGGGGCAGGAGCCAAGTGCCCCGTCCCAGTCCGCGCCACCACACCGCCCCTCGGGGGCCTCCGTCAAGCGGCTCGGGGAGGCACCGCAGGCAGCGGTTCTTCAGATCAGTGGCTCTCACCGGCAAGGCTCCCCTCCGTCAGCAGCGATCGTTGGCGCTGTGGTTGCGGCCGGAGGCCCCGCCTAGTCAACGCCCCGGCCTCTCCATCTCGTAGGCCGCAGAGTAGTCGGGGAGAAAAGAAGAGTCACCAAAAGGCTAAAAGTTCCGCCGGACCCCGGGAGCCGGCCGCCTATGTCGGGGGCGATCTCAGGCCACACCAGGGCAACAAGACTTGGGGAGGGGGCAGGAGCCAAGTGCCCCCTCCGAGTCCGAGCCACCACACCGCCCCTCGGGGGCCCTGAAGAATGTACAAACTGAAAACCAGTTTTTGTTTGCATAGCATCAGCTGCAACACTTGAGTCAGCTTTGTGTGAAGCCGCCATCTTGATCCAATCAATACCGTCCCCCTGCACACATTCAGGGACCAGGCCGCATTGCGAGGGCACCACAGGACGTGTCTTCAGCTCAAACGGATTGTGGGACAAGGTCCAGAATGGAAGAGTCACCAAAAGGCTAAAAGTCCCGCCGGACCCCGGGAGCCGCCCGCCTATGTCGGGGGCGATCTCAGGCCACACCAGGGCAACAAGACTTGGGGAGGGGGCAGGAGCCAAGTGCCCCGTCCCAGTCCGCGCCACCACACCGCCCCTCGGGGGCCTCCGTCAAGCGGTTCAGGGAGGCACCGCAGGCAGCGGTTCTTCAGATCATTGGCCATCACCGGCAAGGCTCCCCTCCGTCAGCAGCGATCGTTGGCGCTGTGGTTGCGGCCGGAGGCCCCGCCTAGTCAACGTCCCGGCCTCTCCATCTCGTAGGCCGCAGAGTAGTCGGGGAGAAAAGAAGAGTCACCAAAAGGCTAAAAGTCCCGCCGGACCCCGGGAGCCGGCCGCCTATGTCGGGGGCGATCTCAGGCTACACCAGGGCAACAAGACTTGCGGAGGGGGCAGGAGCCAAGCGCCCCCTCCGAGTCCGCGCCACCACACCGCCCCTCGGGGGCCTCCGTCAAGCGGCTCAGGGAGGCACCGCAGGCAGCGGTTCTTCAGATCAGTGGCTCTCACCGGCAAGGCTCCCCTCCGTCAGCAGCGATCGGTGGCGCTGTGGTTGCGGCCGGAGGCCCCGCCTAGTCAGCGCCCCGGCCTCTCCATGTCGTAGGCCGCAAGAGTGGGCGCAACTCAGCTGGCCGAGCGAGACTTGGGGAGGGGGCAGGAGCCAAGCGCCTCCTCCCAGTCCGCGCCACCACACCGCCCCTCGGGGGCCTCCGTCAAGCGGTTTTGTGAGACACCGCAGGCAGCGGTTCTTCAGATCACAACAGAGTCTCATGCTCGATCGATTGAGTTGGCCGAATCAGGCAACAAGAAGGTGGGGGGGGAAACCTCTTGCTCAACCACCACCTGAGGAGGTGGTACTCTCTTCCTAGGAGGTGGTGGTGGTGGTGGGGATGCACCAGCTGAACCTACAACACTTGCCATTGCTAAGTGATGAAAAAAGGTCTTCCTCTCACAAAGATGAAAGTCAGAGTGAGGAAACAAGGAGGGGTTTTCATCATTTGGGACAAAAAATAGTTCTAAACCAAAGAAAACTGTTATTTTTAGGTCACATGACCTAGCCTTACATCATTAGGAAACCAAAAGTGAAATGAACCAATGAAAATTTTTATTAACAAGTCACATGACCTGTTATGCTTACGTTACGCGCTCCGCATCGCTTCCGGGAAGCTGCGCTTCGCGCCTCGCTTCGCGCCTCGCTTCGCGCATCGGGTGCGCTAACGCGGCGCGTCATATAATGCATTAAGCGACAACGCGATACTACAGTGTTTCTGGATGTTTCAGACTGAAGCTGGCGTCAGCATGAGAGCACCCCGTGGCTACGTCGTGGCCATTCCGCGAGCAATCATGGCAGTCGCTCCCCACCGGAAGTCTGCGCGGGAGTCGGGGGCCCGGTGACTCTTGTAGAATCTTCAAGGCTGAGGGGACGCTTTTGGGAATGGGGCCCATGCCCTAGCAGTCAAGCGTCCGAGTTCCAGGGTTGCCCAGAGCCATCCTTGCAGGCCAGGCCCAAGTCTGTGGAGCCGACCGCCATTTTGTGAGCTCCGTGGCAGCCGCCTGTCGCTGTACCGCAAGAGTGGGTGCAATTCAGCCGGATGGCGGGTGAGACGATGTAATAGCAAGAGCAGGCGCAACTCAGCTGGCCGAGTGAAGCGCTGGGGTGCAGCTGAGAAACCTCCACCTGGGGAAGCTCGTTCGCGCCGCCTCTCCCTTCCAGTGCACCCCACGCCGTCTCCTGGCGCAGGTATATGTGATGGTCGGACCAGGGCACCGCAGGACGTGTCTTCAGGTCAAACGGATTGTGGGACAAGGTCCAGAATGGAAGAGTCACCAAAAGGCTAAAAGTTCCGCCGGACCCCGGGAGCCGGCCGCCTATGTCGAGTGAAGCGCTGGGGTGCAGCTGAGAAACCTCCACCTGGGGAGGTGGGGGAGGCTCGTTCGCGCCGCCTCTCCCTTCCAGTGCACCCCACGCCGTCTCCTGGCGCAGGTATATGTGATGGTCGGACCAGGGCACCGCAGGACGTGTCTTCAGGTCAAACGGATTGTGGGACAAGGTCCAGAATGGAAGAGTCACCAAAAGGCTAAAAGTTCCGCCGGACCCCGGGAGGCGGCCGCCTATGTCGAGTGAAGCGCTGGGGTGCAGCTGAGAAACCTCCACCTGGGGAGGTGGGGGAGGCTCGTTCGCACCGCCTCTCCCTTCCAGTGCACCCCACGCCGTCTCCTGGTGCAGGTATATGTGATGGTCGGACCAGGGCACCGCAGGACGTGTCTTCAGGTCAAACGGATTGTGGGACAAGGTCCAGAATGGAAGAGTCACCAAAAGGCTAAAAGTTCCGCAGGACCCCGGGAGCCGGCCGCCTATGTCGGGGGCGATCTCAGGCCACACCAGGGCAACAAGACTTGGGGAGGGGGCAGGAGCCAAGCGCCCCCTCTGAGTCCGCGCCACCACACCGCCCCTCGGGGGCCTCCGTCAAGCGGCTCGGGGAGGCACCGCAAGCAGCGGTTCTTCAGATCAGTGGTCTCAGTGACAAGGCTCCCCTCCGTGAGATTGTCATCAGTGATGTCATCAGTGATGTCATTTGAGATGTCATCAGTGATGTCATCAGTGATGTCATTTGAGATGTCATCAGTGATGTCATCAGTGATGTCATTTGAGATGTCATCAGTGATGTCATCAGTGATGTCACTGACCATGTCATGAATGATGTAATATGTGACATGATCAGCAGTGGATTGCGGGTGCGCGATATATAGTTAGTGCAACTAACTATATATGGAATTTCAATGGTTTTGTGTGAGTAAAATAAGGTTTTGTAAATGCTAATTCCTAACTATATATGGTCTATAACCCATGGTTTTTTCAGTGAATATATATATATATATATATATATATATATAGCCTTAGTCATAGCCTAAGCTGACCCAATTCTCCGGCTTCTGCAAGGCCCTCCCCCAATCCTCCACAAACATCAAACCTCTACTTCACACATTCACAAACCATATGTAGGACATGTTTAACACAGGGCTTAGTCTGTGGCCTCGGACCTGCATCCACTGTTCCACAAGCGGCCAACCCCACTATGCACAGACTTTTTGACATGCATAGTAGAGATTGTCAGCAAGGCCTGTTGTTACACTATATTCTGCATTTAACATGAAATAGGGGTGGGGCAGTAAAATTCTCCTATGGGCATACCCTACACCTAGCAGTCCACATGCGAACAACTATGCTGTCTTTGGCCTTTGGCTATGCTCTGAGTATGTTTGGCCACAGAACCTCATCTGTGTCTAGGCCCTGACCTCACCCTTTCATGACCACCTAATGCTCTGCCGTCTCAGCATTCGGTCCTTCACAACAAGTATCACCCAAAGGAGCTATTGTTCAGTGATGTTCAGCTGCCAGCACTACGTAAGTGGCCTATCATCAGTGCACCCATCCTTTGGATAAAATTGCAAGGATGTCCATTAAAAGTGCTTCATTTCTGAAATATTCAATTTCTTGTGCATGAAAGCTTACGGACAAGCGTTCAAAAATATAAACTTTGATTTAGATTGTTGTGTTACTCCACATTCACAAAGCTTATAGCAGTCTCTCAATTATTGGTTGATCTCATTAGCAATTCCAACAATGTTGTTATTCAAATATAATTGGTGATGTCATTGATTATGCCATTTAGCGTCATGAGTGGTGCAATATATGAGTTTCATAAGCAGTGCGTGATGAGGGTGCAAACTGTAGTAGGTTTACTAAAGTATAAATGCTGTGTCAGTGGTTTTGGGATTTTTAAAATTTAGCTCATGTATCATTCCAATAGCCAACTATAACATCACTTTAAACTTTAAAAGTTGTTGTTTCACAGTATATATAGGCCACACTCGATCAGGGAATGAAACTCTGTGAGTTTATTTCACTGAGAAAACAAACAGAACAGGACGCGTTTCGGCTTCGCGCTTTTTTCCACTGTGGACACAAACAGGTAAACGCTATATTTAAATTCACTAAATGCAAGTATTTCCGGTTCACAATATACATAGAAATAAATGTAGGACTGTTACTTTCACAGACCAAAAGCACCATCTTGGGAAGGAAAAAACCTTTAAAGCAATATAAATCCATCGGTGTGAGGCAATACATTATGCCTACGCATGGCGAAATTCATAAACACAATTATGCAGCTCTGTATGAGCTATTCATTTAACAAAAAGTGATACGGCTAAAAACATAACTATAAGGCTCAGTTGATGTTGGTATAAACCATGATCGGAGACTAAGTGTTTAAATCCATATTGTGGCATGTGAGACATAATCAATTAAACACCTACGTCTACGCGGTGATCCGGAAACAGGCAAAGGAGTGAGGCCGCTCCTACGGAACAGTTGTGCTTCTGGGAGGCCTTCCTGCCGGACACCATTTCGAGTTTGTATATCATATAAACTTGTTTGTGTCTCCCATAATATTGGGAATATTCTCAACACATGACGAAGGAGCTAGGATCTGTTCAGACCGGCCCGTTTGTGGTGACCCGACCGAAGTACGGTTGGGTCAGAAGTGGTACTGGGAGCGACACTTGTCCTAAAGAAGACCGGGGTGACCTTTTTGTGGCACAGTAAGTCGTTCGAAACATGTTGACACTAGCAGTACCAGGAGGGGTGTTTTGAGATCCCTAATTTTCTCTCTTAAACACTACCCATCCGATTTCTTTTTTATCCTGGTTGGGCAACCTAGTAATAAAGATTTGGGCCCAGATGTAGGTAATAGCAATTTACCGAATGGTAAATACCGAATTTTACCGATTCGGTATTTACAATTCGGTAATTGCTATGTAGGTAAATAATACGGTAAAAATACCGAATCTGTAAGATTCGGTAATTACCGATTTGTTAATTACCGAATCGGTATGTGCCATTGATTCCTATGGGCCTTGAAGCCCATAGGATTCAATAGCAAATACCGATTCGGTAAATACCGAATCGGTAAAATTACCGATTTTACAAGGGGAACAGGGTGTCACTTTGACACCCTGTTGCACCCCTGTTTCGGGCTTGTGTGCCATGTGACACACAGACATGCCCTTAGGGCATGTCTGTGTGCCACATGGCACAGGTGTACATGCACAGATGTGCATGTACACTGTAATTCGTTATTTACCATGGAATAGTATTCCATGGTAAATACGATGCGGTAAGGGCCTGTGGCACTGATTACAGTGCCACCTACATATTGATTTACAGAATCGGTATATTTACCGATTCGGTATTTTACCGATTCTGTAAATTTACCGAATCGGTAAATATACCGATTCTGTAAATAATATGCCCCCCACATGTCAATTCCCAAATACCGGTCGGTAACGGCCGAAATCGGCCGTTACCGACTGGTAATTGGCGAGCTACATCTGGCCCTTGGTTGGTATCCTCAAACTAGTTTTAAATCAAATCCCTATAAACTGTACTTTGTCGTATCACTAGTCCCAATCACATGCTGATATGCACTGATTTATCACTTTATATGTTACGTATATTTTGTGTCGAGTATTGTGGTCTCTTGTTATTACTTGTTTTTATTATTTTTACCCCATCCCCTATGCTCCGCCCTGAGTGTGGCTACACCAGGGCGTTTTGTAAGCAGGCCCGATGATGAAGCATGTCACATACTTCGGTATGTGAGTGGGGGCAGTTTTCCAAAACAGATGAATTTTTCTGTTTTTGTTATATGTGATGTTTTGTTCTCTCCACCCCTCTTTGTGTGTTTAAGTGGGATTTCTTTGGGGGTTCGGGGTGGTGGAGTTGTATATATTATAGACCCTCTCCCCTTCTTTCTGTAAAGAGACATAATCATTTAACATCTTCAATATGACAATATTGATCATGATTGAACCCTGTATGGGCAACCATTCACAATTGCCATGGAAATAGTTAAAAGGACTGTTACTTTCACAGCCCATAACCACCATCATGGAAAGAGAAAGAACCTGTAAAGCAGTATGACTCCAACTTTTTCTAGGCAATACATTATACACATACATGATGAAAATTCATAAATTCATTTTTCCATTCTATGTAGCACTGTATGAGCTGTTAATTTTCGAAAAATCATATAACTGAAAACATGATTATAAAGCTCAATTGGTCTAAGCATATTCAATCATAATTCAATTCCAGAGAATTAATTCAAGAATCATTCCTAATACCCAAATCCGTCTTATGGACAATGGAACATAGTTGATTAAAATCAGCCACTACAAAGATCATATTACTAGCTTATCTCATGCACAAATCAAAGGACGTCATAAACGTAACAATAATAGTCATAATATATATGTGCAGCCGGATGGATATTCAATATTGTTCACATCACTACTGTGAAAGGACACCGGTTGGTAAGTTGAAGTCCTTTATTAAGATGGAGATGACAGGACGAGTCAGCACAGCCGACTCCAAGGAAATCCAAACCCCCAATTTCCAACCGACACACCCTACATTCTGTTCCCATGGTAACCCAAGGTTCTTCAAGTAGAACTCAACATACTGTAATAACTGTTTTTTAATGTTGCTTAACTCAACCTCATACCTCCTCCTTTGACCTAAGCAATGATTGTTCAACTATAAACCACCCATAAAGTGAAGAAATGTTGAAAGCAGTGGCGGCTCTTCCGCTAAGGAGGAGGATCGTCACACCACTGCTCTCGGAACAATTTCAAAACTAAGACTAAAATGATTATAACTAACGTCATTGGCATTTTTGTTTTCCTTCCTGCTTAAGTGCAGGGCAGGCAGGTGAGGCTGGGCTGACCAGAGCAGGGTTAAAGAGTGTTAGGCACACTCTAAAGTGCGCAGGACTGTTCGGCTGGCTCTCTTGGGCCAGCCAAGCAGTCGTGCACACTTTGCATGTTCCCCACCAGGATGCATTACACGGCCTGGTAGGGAACGTGTAGAGACACAATATTGATGGACAGAATGCAGAGCAAATGAAACATTCACCCCCAGTCAACAGGTCTGAGTCAAATCCATCATTCTTTGGCTCACCATACCACCCCAGTTTAGACACAGCCATTAGTACATAAGTCTTCACCCTGTTCCTCACTGGAACAGTCCATTACAAACTGCCAAGCCGGGTCCACCCTGGACCAGAAACAAGCATCCTGGGACCAGTTTCGGGATATTACCCCTCATCAGCCAGGCTGGCTAGAATCCAGTGGCAAAGTGAGCCCAGGACCCATGTCTTGGCATACCTAGCGCATTTAGGGCAAGACAGCAAAAGACACACAATTGATGGAAGGAATGCAGAGCATATTAAACATTCACCACTAGTCAACAGATCTAGGTTAAATCCATCATTCTTTTGCTCACCATACCACCCTAGTTTAGACCCAGCCATATGCAAATCAGTCTTGACCCTGTTCCTCATGGGAACAATCCTGCCCGATCTGCCAAGCTGGCTCCTCTATGGACCGGAAATAAGCGTCCTGGGAACATTTTCATGGTATAACCACTCATCAGCCATGTTGGCTTCAAACCAGTGGCAGAGTGAGCCTGGGACCCACGTCTGGGCATACCCAGCGCACTTAAGGCAAGACAGCAAAAGACACACAATTGATGGACTGAATGCAGAGCACATCAAATATTCACCCCCAGTTAACATATCTGGGTTGAATCCATTGTTCTTTTGCTCACCGTACCACCCCAGTTTAGACCCAGCCATATGCAAATCAGTCTTGACCCTGTTCCTCGGGGGAACAGTCCAGCCTGAAATGCCAAGCTGGGTCCTCACTGGACCGGAAACAAGGGTCCTGGGACCAGTTTTTGGGTATTACCCCTCATCAGCCAGGCTGGCTTGTATACAGTGCCACAGTGAGCCCGGGACACACGTCTGGCCATACCCGGCGCACTTAGAGCAAGAAAGCAAAAGACACAAAATTGATGGACAGAATTCAGAGCACATTAAACATTCACCCCCTGTCAACAGATCTCGGTTAAATCCATTGTTCCTTTGCTCACGATACGACCCCAGTTTAGACCCAGTCATATGCAAATTAGTCTTGACCCTGTTCCTCGTGGGAACAGTCCTGCCCAAACTGCCATGCCGAGTCCTCTCTGGACCGGAAACAAGTCACCTGTATTACACCATAACAGTCATGCCAGCTTGAATCAAGTGGCACAGTGAGGCTGGCACCCACGTCTTGGTATACCCGGTGCACTTAGGGCACGAAAGCAAAAGACCACGGCACTCAGACCAATCACAACACTGCATTACAGGTCTGTGATTGGCCAAGGGAGTCTGGAAGGCTGTGTGCTTCCTATTGCGGCGCGGAGACGATGTTGGAGCAGAGGCGGCGTCCAGTGGCACCTAGGTATGTCTTTTTATTTGATCTTTTATTCCCTCCTCCACTCCCCCACTCCCCCTGCCCCACTACCACCACTGTTCACTTGCAGCTGATACTTGTTGAAAGACCAACTTTCCATCACAGACCGATTTGCCTGTGTCCTGGTTTGCGGGGAAATTCACATCTGATGTTACTTGTTTGTTCCTGAAAATGTAGTGATCTCAAACATTCACTGCTTTTTTTTTTTTTAGAAAATTCAGGAAAACTTTTAAGTTCCTGTTCTGTAGCAGAAATCCTAAAATTCTAACAGCTGAATTCAGCCCTTAGGCGCCTTTATTGCGGGAACAATGTGTTTCACAATCAAAATGATCACACATAACCTACAAAAATATAAACTAGTGTAGAGAAATGTGAACAAACTTAACATAAGCATTAAGAATCCCAAGCGATCATCTCTCTCAGTCTTCAGTGATCACCAACAATTATCAGCAACAACTTTCAGCTGACAGCAAAAATAATCAGCAACAGCCATCATTCGTGACTGACAGCCATTATCGATAATGATCCTTAACTGTCATAGTTTTTTACCTTCAGATCTTATTATTGGTGACCATGATCATCAAAGCGGCAGCGGAACCTCTTCCTATTAATTCGTGCCCTTATTTCCACTAATGCTTCAAACTCTTTCCCGGGCGTTTAATTGCTTTAGCTGCTAAAGCCTATCTATGCTTAGCTTCAATATTTTCTGTTTCCTTAATGTGTTACGATGAACACTTCAAAGTAATCGATGCGGTGGTTGCAGGTATCACCAGGACTGAGATATTTCTGCTCATTTGTAATGCAGTGATGAATGATTCAACAGCACCGGCCAGGGGATCCTTCTACTTACAGCTCACTTTCAGAGTTAGATTAGGTTTCACTCTGTGAGATCAATACATAACCTGGCAAGTCAGCTGCACAGCACTTAATGCCAACAGGGAACGTTTCCAAGTGATAAGAAATTACAGTTTGCTAACTGCATTAAACTGAGAAGGATGCCATTGAATATTCCCACGTGGAAACTGATGCTCATAGGTCAAAAATGTCAAACGTATTCGCTAAACAAATGTGGCATAGAGGAAGAAACCTATGTTTCATCACTTCTCGTGGAAATTAGTAAAATAGATTTTCTTCATACCTTGACAACAGAAACCGCACTTCCAAACCTTTACAGCCATCTTTAACTAATCCTGTATTATATCGGTAACATGCTGAAAGTAATAATGGCCGACACTTTCCCTTCTTTGTGTATAACTGTTGTTTTGGTAGCGTTTATCTACATGCAATAGCAAATAATGTGTTATAGTAATATGTGCTTATGCAAGACATTTGCGTATTTGTAATGTAATTGTGTATTTTGATTTCGTAATATAATCTTCACATGTAAACTGCAGGGAAACATCCTTTACAACGAAACTTTTACAACGCAGTGCTTTTACAACGCAGGTTTTACAACGAAAACCGTTACAACGCATTGCGCTGGGGGGCGCTCTAGGATAGGGAATAGATTTAATTTACTATCCAACACCTTCCCTAGTGTCCACGGGGACTGGAGTTGGACTAGTAAATTAAACTATTCACTATCCAGCACCCCAAAGCGCTATGCGTTGTAAAGGTTTGCGTTGTAAAAACTGCATTGTAACAGCATGCGTGGTAAAAGCATGCGTTGTACCGTCATACATCCAAACTGCAGTATGTAGTAGTAACTGTTCTGATGTAAAGCAACCAGACACCCTTTTGGGACTTGTTTGCACTGTATAAAATTGCAGAATAAATAAGGGCCTTATTTATCAAGGGATTCAACATGGTGCAAAAGCAACGCAACCCCAAAGATGCAATGTATCAAGCCACACAAGGCCCCCTTGCATGCCCTGAGTGGATTGATAAATCCAGAGGAACACAATGCAGCATTGTGTTACTCTGCCCCAGGAAGGTGTTTCATGGGTGGTGCATGGGTGTTCCCACAGTTGAGGCATAATGAGAAGAAATATCTTTATTTATCGTCTTTACTTCCTCAGGTCATTGTTTTTGTGCAGGAAGGTGCCCCTTCCTGCAGAAAAACAATCCTGCTTTCAACGGAGGCCCCCTTGCACCATGGTGGGTCTTGCTGAGCAGAGACAACATTTTATAAATATGTGCCTAAATGTATAGTGACTTGGTATTTGGTTAGTCATTTCTGAAACAGGATGTGCAGTGATTTGCGACAAGATTGACCAATACTATGCAGCAACTATGGTATGCAGACTTAAATTAGGAATATTTTACACAGAGCTTTCACATTTTCCAGTTCTAGATGCAAGTAATCAATGCAGGCCACGTCTTTATCTTTGTATTCTGAAATTTGTAGTTCTGTTTATCACATGACAGCCATGATTTTGGATACCAATGCGTGAACTTCATTAGTCTATAGTTCTCAGTATTAGTTTTCAATGTGATCTGTGGCCCTGCTGTCACAGTTGGTTTCATAAAGACAAATGCTGACTTAACGCTACAGATTGGAAGCTTTGGCGTAGCAAGGGTTCCTTGATCCCTAGTGCAAGCTGAGAAAATGAAACCCCTCATCTGTTGTTTGGGTAGTAACATACAACAATATTCAAGATGCATTGGGCTGCTAAGTCTTTAGGGCCCTGGTGCCACAGCACCTGCTGAATCATTGACAATTAAGAAGATGTTTGTAACAAAGTTAAGAGCCAAGTATGTAGCTCATCCTTTTACATCAGCTTATCTCTGGGGTATTCAACAATGGTACACGAATGCCATTTCCATATCACATATTCAGGACAACTAAAAAACTGTAAAGGATTTTTAGTTTGCAAATTGATCCCATGTGCATTTCTTGAAATTCTGCCTTGTATAAGACTCTAAAGAAACAGTGTTTGAACAACTATTTTTAACCCGAAGGACAGCTTTGATATCCGAGGCATTGAACCAATAAGATTTAATTTCTTTGAGGAATAGTCAGCTATCTGAAGCCTGAGCCTATAAGATCTGGGTAATCTGAAGGAAAGCCTTGCTGTCTTTAGTATGTGCCTTATGGTTTAAAATATGAAAGACTTCTGCCACTGTGGTTCTGTGGATTTAGTAGCTATGCTGACTCAATGGGTATTGAAGGCTATATCTAAGCATATGATAAGGGTCAATCAATCAAACAATCAATCAATCAATCAATCAATCAATCAATCGGGGGAATTGTAAGTGCACTACTCACCTGTGAGGGTCTCAAGGCACTGGGGGAGGGGAGGGATAAGCAGCTCTGTTCAGTCGAAGAGCTAGGTCTTGAGTGTCTTCCTGAAGATGCTCAGAGAGGGGGTGCATCTGATGTCTTGGCTGCGAAGTAGGAGAAAATTCTTTTGCCGGCTCTGCGGATGCATGGGGTTTCGGCGTGGTCAGCGTGGTTGGCGTGGTCAGCGGGTCGGAGGTTTCTCTTGGGTAGGTGGAAGGAGATTCTTTCGTTGAGGTATTGGGGTCTGGTGTTGTGGAGGCATTTGTAGGGGTGGGTGAGCATCTTCTCAATGGGGAGCCAGTGGAGGTTCTGCAGGTGTTGGGTGATGTGTTTGTGTCGGGGATGCCGAGTATGAGTCTGGCTGCAGTGTTCTGTATGGTCTGGAGCTTGCGGAGCAGACATGTGTGTTGCCGGCGTACAGGGCATTTCCGTAGTCGAGTCTGCTGGTTATGAGTGCTTGGGTGACGGTCTTTCTTGATTCGGGGGTTCCATTTGAAGGTCTTTCGGAGAATGCAGAAGGTGTTGAAACAGCTGGAGGTGACGGCGTTGACCTGTCAGGTCATGGAGTGGGAGGAGTCGAGTATGGTGCCGAGGTTTTGGCCGTGGTCAGTGGGGGTGGGAGGGCTGCCGAGGGTGGTGGGCTACCAGGTGTTTTCCCATGCTGAGGGGGAGGGTCTGAGGTCGAGGACCTCTGTCTTCTCCAAGTTGAGCTTCAGGCACCTGCTGATCATCCAGGATGTAACATCCTTCACTCCTTCTTGGAAGTTGCGTCTGGTGTTGATGGGGTCTCTGGTGAGGGAGAGAATGAGCTGGGTGTCGTTTGCGTAGGATACTATGCTGCGTCCGTGCTGCATGATGATGTCAGCGAGGGGGGCCATGTAGATGTTAAAGAGCGATGATCCTTGGGCTACTCCGCAGTTGATTTCTGTGTGTTTGGAGACAAAAAGAGGAAGTCAAATTCTTTGGGATGTGCTGGTGAGGAATGAGCAGATCCTGTCAAGGGCAGTTCCTTGTATGCTGGCGTTGTGGTGTCTGGCGGTAAATGTACAGTAGCAGACGGTATCAAATGCTGCCGAGAGGTTGAGTAGGATCAGGGCCGAGGTGTGTCCTTGGTCGAGGAGGGTGCGGATGTCGTCTGTGGCGGCGAGTAGAGCATCTCGGTGCTGTAGTAGAGCGGTCTCGGTACTGGGGTAAGGGTCACTATATACACAACTTTCCTAAAAGGCCTAAGAGTTTATGACTGGGCAAATTCCACAGCATCAATATTCACAAATATGAGGAAGATATACAGCTGTACTTACAAGTGTCTTCAGCGCCAGTCTTCGTCTAGACTGGAATATCCAATATCTATATGAAGCACACCTCCAAAAAAAGCCTTTGCTAATTGTAAAAAACCAGCAGTCACAAGTTAGATCTACGCCTAACTTAATGAACCTGAATTCGAACCCAAACTATCACGCCATGTTACGTCACTCAGATTCACCATGGGTATCAACCTCAAATCATGGTCCTTAGCATGAAGGAAATCAAGGTGTCCCAGTACCACAACTCTTTGCTAATGAAAGGGAAATTGCTTTTTCCTGTGAGGGACTCCAGAAATGGTGCTGACATCTGGAAGAACTGCTCCACAGTCTCACAGACCCCACATTGGCCCTCTAGCATACATCACCAACAACATGAAGAAATATGATGAGATCACTCCGGCCCTGTTGGAACTCCACTGGCTTCCATTCTCAGCTGCACTATCTTCAAAAGTAGCTGCATCATCTACAGAGCTATTACAACCAGTGCCTCTGCCTATTTGGCCAACAGGTTCACCATCTCTGACGACTCTTGGCACTCCTGCTTCTAGGAAACCATCAGACTTGAGACATAGAAGGGCAAACATTTTAAAATAAAACAGCAGGCCTTCTATAGCTAAGCACCCAGTGTCTGGAACAACATCCTATTTCCATCAGGATCGCCCCAACCCTGCTTTAAAGAGCTAAAGACACTGCCAACAGAGAACACTTCATAATTACACATGAGGACACGATCAGAACCCAGCTGTCCTTCCAACCATTTGTTGAACTTATCTTTGCCTTTTGACCATTTATAGTGCTACACTGCCTTTCAAATCTATTCATGCTATACAATAACAATCCATACACACAAACAGCCTGGACATTTTAGACAATGACTGATGCTATGATGACTGTGCTTAGGCAATTAAGAATGTACCTATATATAGAATCAGGGCAGCACAGCATGTGTTGCCTACCCTCTTTGTCATATCTTGGCTGCCTCACTTACACCTTATGGCACAACCCTAGTTGATATAGGATTGATCTTGCAAGCAGATCTGCTTTATTAAATGTTTATTTTAGTAATAGTGAACTTATTTGAGCTTTTCATTTTCAACTGCCGTGATATTTTCTGTGATGTCATTAAAGTCATGAGTCATGTGACAAACTGCTGTGATGGTATTACTGGTAAAATGTCCCATGAAATCACTTCCTCTGATGTCATTGTTCACATCAGGTGAACAATGTGATCCTGTGATGCTGTTGTATGTCAAAATGTGCATGATGTCACTTCTGCTACCCATGGTGCATTGTGAAATTGCATTCCTTTTGGTTTCTCACAGGACAGCCATTTTGCACCTCTGTCTTCTTTGACCTTGAAGATCACCTGTTTTTGTACCAGATTCTAGATTGCAGTTTCTGCTTCAAGAAGAGGGCCATGGAATTGTTACAATGGCTCAGTTAAACAGCAGAGTTTCATTATGATCTATGTTGGTGCTGTCCATTCAACCCTCACAGTGCAAAATAACCTTTAGCTCAACCTCCATGTGTGATCAGCAACAGGAACCTGATGAAACCACTCTTCCTTTCTGACTAGAACAGGAAGCTCATCAGGGAAGGAGGAGTTTGGGAGGGGTTCCTGCCCTGGAAGAGAGAAGGGAACTGTAATATGCTTCAGCAACATGAATGAACAGCGATAAAGAATAAAGGTGCTTTAACTTGTCCTCCCAGTGTCTGCCTCTTATTCTGGGACACAGCAGCTGGTGATGAGGCTGCAACGTGACCCAACTGTGCCTTCTCAGATTTCCCTCCATTGCCTACACTGCCTGATCCGATGGTGTCCGTATCAGTGTGGCCCCTCTAGCAGGAGTTGGGTCCTCACCCTCTGCTTCCCGTCTGCCCATGCCTCCTGTCTCTGCATCCTGTGGAGTTCCTCTGTCGCTGAACTGGCAAACATGCAATGCTGTCAGGTTTTGGGCCCCACCCTTGGCCTCATAACTGTGCATCCTTCCTGCCCCAAGTCAAAATTAGGTGCCTGAGGAAAAGTATTTTTCGATCGACAATCATTTTAACAGGACTCCGTTGGTTTTTTCATTGCCATCTCGTGGCAAACACTTTCACCCGACCCACCTGGTCGTTTTTCCTGATGTACGAGGAAAATCTATCGACACAACAAAAATCCATTTTTGTAGGCCTGCATTTCTGACCAGGAACCGTCACCCGCCCAACCCCCTGTTCTCTGCAGATTCATCAAAAAGCCACATGACCCTCACCCCGAGTAAATGAATCATTCTTCCTCTCCTACTCCCAGCCTGATAACACATCCTTGACATCATGATCACGTTATCTGGACAATGGTCTGACTGCTGAACTTTCATCCAGACAATCTGAGAATGGCTTGTAAAGCCTAAGCTTTTGATCAAGGCACCTGGGCAAAGAAACCTGAGGACATCAAGCCCCGATCAAAGCAGAACTAACATTTGACTGTGTACCTTGCCTTGACCAGATCACTAACTGCAAACACCACCCGGATCCGGCTAATCAACAACACACACTGCCCTGATTGGACAATGGTCTTGCAGCCAAAAGGCTGGAATATGAAACGTATATAAGGCTTGTTAGCTACGGATTTAAGTAGCAGCCTCCTCTGTCTTGTCTTTGACTGGCTTTGGACTCTGTTCCATAGCCCTGGGTATTGTAATAAATCTGGGTTCCTCCTGCAGACGAAGGCTCCTGTGTCTCCTTTTACTACGTATGAAGGGTATTGAAGATTTGAGCGGTTCCCCCGCTGCTGAGATCCTGTAAGTGGGTTATTCCGGTTCTTCAGTACCCACACAGGGAGGAGCACGCAGCCCTCAAAACAACTCCTGCATCGGCCACAAGAAGCTGACGTGA
The DNA here is from genome assembly GCF_964261635.1 of Lissotriton helveticus. Classification (NCBI taxonomy): domain Eukaryota; kingdom Metazoa; phylum Chordata; class Amphibia; order Caudata; family Salamandridae; genus Lissotriton; species Lissotriton helveticus. The sequence continues at coordinate 624,061,809 of NC_136059.1, read as the reverse complement.
CCTTCCTTCCTTTCCAGGACTCTACACTTGTGATAAAGCACACATAGCACTCTAACTTGTAAGGGTGCACTATAATCATGTTTATGACGCACCCCTATATAATCGTGGTGTTAAACTGTATTATGTTTATATGAATGCATTTACTCTACAAGATCAATAAGAAATGTAATGTGCACTTTAAAAAAAGAACGTGCACGGTTTAGAAAACACCATCATTTCGATATGTATAAGTGTGCCTTTAATTAGTATATTCATGAAAATATATCTGTATGTGTTAAAGTTGCCTGCAGTCTAGCCCCACAGCTCAGTTTTTTTACGAACTGTTCTCAGCTACTAAAAAAATTATTAAATGTATTTCTGGATGTGCCAGAACAGTGTGTTTTCCTCCCATTGTAGGTATAAAGAATAACATCATTATTTCCAACTAGGGAGATACTTGAAATGTGTTTGAACAAGCCTGAGAAGTGATGGGGTGTATATCTGCTGTGCCTGGCCTATCTACACTCCAAGGTCATACAAATCAAGATGATTTAATTAAAGAAGTCAAGGAAAAACACAGAACCTTTGGAAACTTTGGAGAAATCAAAACAAAATCGTCACGTGATACTCACAGGAGGGGTCTAAAATTATCCTCTTTTGTATTATGCGCAGCTTCAGAAACGGCATACGTCTAGATTTTGGAGAAGAGAGAGCATCTTAAAACGAGCGCAATAGCTTTAAGCTATTTGACCCACTTTAACGTGAGTACTTCTTAGGAAGTCTACACGTGCTGACACCTTCGAAAGCTGAGACAGGGGAGCCACCTAGAATCATCATTAATAAGAGTAGTGTAGGGAGAGATATTTCATGCTTTCTTTCCTGATGAAAAGGGATTTGGACTCTGCCTCTTTCTTGGGTTGCGTGCTGATCTTGGAGTTCTTCATTTTGTGTCTCTTTTGCCGAATTAATTATATGCACAGATTTGGCTCTGTACTGATTTTTCTGTACCTATATTCATTGATAATAAGGTGTGTTTATATAAAATTATTTTTGGCCTTATAATAAAAATCCATAATTGGAATTCAGAGTTTGTGGTCCTTAAAGCATTATGAAATTTAAGTATAATTTGACGTGTTATGTTTCCCCTTGACAATTTTTAGCAGGCAAATAAAAAGCCACCCGAGCCAAACCTGAGTAATAAAACTAGGTCTGAGTTTGGCTCTATCAAATGGTAGCAGAGGATGGTTTGCCTCTAATTTGAGGGGAAATTAAGGAATTTAGAGTAGAAATAGGGATAATTCTGGCACCGGACTCGGCGGAGTGGAAGACGGCGGAGGAGCGGCGACCGATGGAGTTTGGCAGATGTTGGCGGTGCGGCGGAGCGAAGGAGAAGCGGTGTGAGTATGAACGACAGCGTGAAGAGAGTTAGATTGCAGTGTATTTCATGGGTATGGTGTCTTGCGAAGTGAGAATGAGTGTTGAGTGAATGTGGGTTATTTGGTTTACTGGTCTGAACACGTGCAGATCAGGAAGTTTTGGTGCGCGAACTTAAGTGAAGTCCAAAATCCCTTGATAGTTGTTTCTGTAATTGTCCGGCTAAAACGTGGGCGTCATGAAGTGCTATTGATGGTCCACTTGTGGTAGGGAACTTTGTGTGAATGTGTGAGTGAAGTTACAGTGGTAAGCCTCAGGTACCGGGGGTGAATCACAGTGATTAGGTGATCAACGCGGGTCGGGGGGTCACCGCGATTGATCTTGTGGAAGTGTCCTATTGATCTGGTAGAAAACAGACAATTACTTGTTTATGTGACTATTAGTTATTGTGGCTGCAGTAGGAAGCAGCTACTTGGTTAATAACTTTGGTTATACAGTTGCTTATGTATGATTGTGTGAGATAGAGTGCAAAGAAAATTGTAAAGGAGGGTGAGCCGCTGTGAGGAGGGAGTTGTGACGTCAGAGAAGCGCCACGCTGGGATTGGCCAGTTGGTGTAGCGCCATGCTGGGATTGGCTGACGTTCGTCCCCAGTTTAATACAGAATTTAGAACCGATTTGCAATAAGATGTTTTAAGGTATTACGCGATATGTGCAGAGGTGATACAGGAGTAGTAACTCGGGTGGGAGAAGAAGCTCCACCAGAGGATACCTCTGCCCATTAAATGGCCACTAATGTAGGACTCCATACAATAGTGTGGTTACAAAATTGGCACAAGCTAACAGAGAAAGAGGGTGAATTGGCTTTTCCTTGTTATGGGTCATTTAAGATGGAGGTATTATATTAGCTCAGATGAGTAATGAATGCTCTGAAGCCTTCACCCAGACCAACTGAACTTGAAGCTCTAGATGCATGGATGAGGGCAGCAATGGCAAAAAGAAGGGAAGCTACACAAGGAAGAATAAAAAGAGCAACAAAAGCATATAAAGATGCTAGGTGGGATGCGCAATTGAAAAGGTGGAGAGTAGACACCAGAGAGGGAAAACGCTTATTTCCATTCAGATTGTTAAATGGAGGATCTGGAGGTCAGAGCAAAACAGGAGAGGATATTGATACAGATGACAGATTCCTAGAGAGACTATTGGCAGATCGCCCTCCCCCTATTGATTCTAGGCCAGAGCCAGACAGGATGTAGCAACCGGGGAAAGCAGTAAGAATGGATCAGGTAGGTTCAGAAGACCAGATGGTTGGAGTGCGAGGAAGAGTGGAAGTGGGAGTCAGAATCCCAGGAGGCTCTGGAGGGCCTGCATTCAAAGATATCGAGCACAGTGGCAGTATCAATGTTAGACAATTGCCAGATTCATTAACAATACCAATTATAGTAGGACCTGTAGTGTCAAATTATAATCCCATGGAAGGAACAAAGGAAAGACAAACTCAACAATACCGAGAAAGGGAGGAGACCATAACAGGGGGAAGCCTTACTATGAATGGGACAGGCATGGTGCAAGGGCCAGTAGAATCTAGCACTCTACTACCAGCTACTGCTGATCTGTCAAGGATGGATAGTGGGCCAGAACGAAGACGTACTGGAGCATTGGCAAATTCAAGATCAGATCTTAGAATTTGGGTTCAACCAGTAAGAGAGTCAATGTTACCTAGAGAGGAACGGGAAATGAGACACGAAGCCCCTAGAGTAACGTTTCCTCCCATGTCAACGTGTGAGTCAAATCATTGGAGAAGTCATGAAAGAGAAAGTCATCCAATAGTGAGGGAAGAAGGAGGTGCCATTCCAATGAGGACACAAAGTTGGGAGAGGGAAGAGTCTGGGAGTGAAAAAAGTCAGAAAAGGATACAATTGGCAATAAGGGCACCACTGTTAGCTGTGGTCATATTGAAAATTGAAATAGATGAGGTGATAGATGGGAATCTACCAATAGAAAGGACTGAAACATACAATCCCCGTGAGTTGTTATTTTTAGCTAAAGATGTTACGAAGAAAGCAAAGCTGCTCATGAGGCATTGGTGCAATTATCAAGACGATATGAGGTGGATTTGCTGAAGACAAAAATGATGCAGGCAAGTTGCAGATTAAATTACACTGATCAGGATTTGGAGGAAAAGCGAACCACAGGGCTAAAAGCACAAATCAGAGACTTGATAATAGCAATGAGACCATGGAGAGCTTTGGATAAAAGGGAAGAAAGGTGGGCCAAACAGAAAAGCACTAAGAAAGTGATAGGGGATACTCCACCTCCGTGTGGAGGAGAAGGAGCAACAGGACAATTCCCCTTAAGAGAGGTACAGAATGGAGGGTATGTACATGTACTGTGGCTTAGGGGAGACTTGTCAGCCTTTACTAATGAATTTCCTCGGCTGAGGGAAAAGCCTGCTGACTGGTATAAGCAAATTGATTGGTTTGTCAAGATTTCAAAGGTGTTGTGGATAGATCTGAACACATTGTTTAATATAGTGGTTCCTGGTGATTTGTGGACTGCATGTAAGGCTGCTCTTGATTGGCCGACTGCAGAACCTGCCAGAGATACACTGACAAATGGCCCTTCGGCAGAGGTGATGAAGAAATATGAGCAAGTAATAACTTGGTTACAGTCTAAAGTTGTGCCGCAGGCCGTCGATTGGCTTAAAATCGATCGTACCACTCAAGACCCTAAGGAGTCTGTGCATGATTATTATGAAAGACTATTAGTAGCGTTCAAACAACATAGTGGATTGGATACTGTTGAGTCAAAAGACATGGGAAAGTTTGTAGGGTAGCGGAAGAGGTGCTGAGGTTGGTATGGGATCTGAATGGGTGGCCAATCAAAAGCGTGTGACAGTGTGTCATTATTGACACAAAATCGGACATTGGAAGCGTGAGTGTAGATCGAATCCAGCAAACCAGATGCAATACATAGGAGAGGGACAGACGACAAAGAACGTGAATACTGTAACAAGACCCAGATCTATGCATGAGGGCAGCTGTGAGTCCTAACTCCACATACCGCAACCACCCAGGATATCCATGAATAATTAGACATATAGACAAATGCCTTATTTTGAGATTAAAGACAGATTGGAGCAGCCACAGGCTCCCTATGAGTATCAGAGGGGGGCACAGGGAGAATGCACTTTGAGTGCTACCCTGGAAATAGACCAAAGTGGACCCTTTGTGGATGGAAGGGTGAATGGACATCCTGTTACCTTTTTGTTAGATACTGGATCCGCCCGTTTCACGGTTCGAACAGAGATGGTCCCAGACTTGACTTTGTCAGGAAAATCAATCCATGTAATAGGAGTATCCAATTTGAGAATGACTAATCCTTTAACAACTTGAATTGCCTGTGACTATAGGACCTTTTCAAGATAAACATCAATTTGTAGTGTGTGATTCCAGCCTGGTTTATCTATTAGGATATGATATTTTATGTAAACTAAACTGTAATATCTCCTGCACCCTAAGAGGTGTGGAGTTGCATACCTATGATGATGATGATGCAGATTTTAAGATGGCAAACATGAGTTTGTGTTCAGAGTTGTTTGTAGTTCTCACTATAGAAGTGTTGCCCCATGACTTAAGAGATTCTGTATCATTAAAGGTATGGGATCTTACTGGTGAAGACATTGGATTGATCAAAGGTATTGAACCTGTAAAGATACAGGTCAAACCCAATGTTGAATTTCCTCGAATTCCACAGTATAAATTGACCCCTGAAACTATGGCCAGAATACGACCTGTGATTGAATCCATGATCACACAGGGTGTTTTAAAAGAGATAAGAGGGAGTCCCTGTAATTCACCTATAATGGGACTACAAAAGCCTAGCAGAAAATACGGAATAGTACAGGATCTGTGCCGGGGTAATGAAATCGTGATTCCATGTTGTCCTGTGGAACCGAATCCAGCTGTCATCCTGTTTCAGATACCGTGTGAAGCTGAATGGTTCACAATCATTGACTTGTGTCAAGCTTTCTTTTCTGTACAATCGCATGAAGATAGCTAATACATTTTTGCATGTAGGATAGATGACCGTGTATTAACATGGTGTCGTGTTCCTCAAGGGTACACAGAAAGCCCCTCCATCTTTAGCCAATGTCTGAAGAAGAATCTTGAAGGATTGATAATGCCCCAAAACTCAGTTCTGGTGCAATATATTGATCCTATTGGTCGCATCAGAAACTGAAGATAATTGTAGAATCGACACAGTGGCTTTGCTTAATCATCTGGCAGAAAATGGACATAAGGTGTTCCCAAATAAGCTCCAATATTGTCAACAAGAAGTGCAGTATTTAGAACATCGCATTGAAAAAGGAAAAAGAAGGGTGTCAGCAGATCGCATAGAGATGATTCTGCAAATGGGAACCCCAAAAACACAGAAAGAAGTCTGCATGTTTTTGGGAATGGTCGGCTATTGTCGACAATGGATCCCAAAGTTTTCTGTGCAGGCAAAGCCACTTTTGTGATTGACTTGAAAAGATATTAGTGATCCGGTACCATGGGATGATGACAGCTTGAGTGCCTTCCACGAGCTAAGATAGAGCCTATGTCGCGCTCCGGCACTTGGAACGCCAGATTATAATAACGCGTTTTTGCTCTTCTGCTGTGAGAAGGAAGGATGTGCATTGGCTGTTCTCGTACAGACACACGGAGGTGCCCGTAGACCAGTTACTTATTTTTCAGCCACATTAGATCATGTGGCTTCTGCATTGCCCGGATGTCTCAAATCCGTTGCTGCAACGGGTGTTAGCATTGAAAGGTGTGAAAGTATAGTTATGGGTCATCCACTTGTAGTGTATGTGCCTCATTCAGTGGAATTGCTAATGACAAGAATGTAAACACAACACCTCACTAACAACAGACTTACAAAATATTGACAATTCATATTGGCTGCTGAAAATGTTACTTCAAAGCGTTGTATTACTCTGAACCCTGCAACATTGTTACCCCTTCCACAAGAAGAAGGAGAAGATTGTGAGGAGCATGACTGTCTAGATGTTACTGAACTATCGACCAATCCCAGACTGACATTGTTGATGAACCATTATCCGAACCTGATTTGATTCATTTTGTGGATGGTTTATGTTTAAGAGACAATGAAGGGTACCTGCGTGCGGCTTTTACTGTCTATACTATTTTAGGAGTAGTTAAAGCTGCCTGTCTAACAAGAGTATATTCTGCTCAGGTGGCTTAAATTGTTGCTTTGACATGTGCCTGTATTATTGCTGATGGAGTACGAGTAACCATTTATACAGACAGCAAGTACGGGTTTGGAGTGATTCATGATTTTGGACAGTTATGATCCCAGAGGGGATATCTGACATCCTCAGGATCTCCCATTCGCAATTGCAAATATGTACGTCAATTACTGGAGGCTTTACAAAGACTAGAAGCTATAGCAGTTGTTAAATGTGCCGCTCATGGGAAAGGAGATGATTTTGTTACCAAAGGAAATAATTATGCCGATGAGGTTGCTCGTTTCTGTGCATTACATGTTTGTATTTTCAATGGTGGGTATGTAGGAGAAAGTGCTGAAGAGACCTAGCTCAGCATGATGCTAGCTTTAGCCGATACATGGGATGATGTTAAGAGACTGCAAGATGAGGCCCCAGAAGAAGAAGCAGTATCCTCGGTTAAATCAGGTAGTCAAAAGAGAGATGATGGCATTTGGGTGTCAGCGGATGAAAGGGCAGTATTACCTAACTGTTTATTAAGTCAAATGGCAAGGCAAATTCACGGAGCAGTTCCTCTTGGAAGAGATGCCATGGTGCGAGTGTTTAGGCAAACATGGTTTAACCCTCGATTCCGTGTACATGCTGAAGTAGTTTTTCACAGGTGTGTTACGTGCCATCAAATGAATGTGGGAAAGAGGACTGTGGTGGCAATGAGCCACAACGAGAGATCAGGAGGTCCCTTCAACAGAATACAGTTAGACTTTATAGAAATGCCCGATGCAATAGGTTGAGATATATCCTGGTGGTGGTCTGTATCTTTCCACGATGGGTTGAGGCATATCCAACTAGGCGGTTCGACACTCTCACAATGACAACATTGCTTTTAAGGGAACTGATACAGTGGTTCAGAATTCCGACCTCGTGGAAACAGATAGAGGAACACACTTCCACAATGAACTCATGCAATTGTTTTGCGCAGCTCTGAAAATTGATCAAAGATTACATTGCAGCTGTAGGCCCGAGGCTTCAGGTCTAGTGGAACAAGTGAATGGTACCCTCAAAATGAGAATGTCCAAGGTGTGTTCATCAACTTCTTTGAAATGGCCTGATGCGCTCCCTCTGGTGCTGATGAGTATGCGTAGTACACCTGATAAGAGAACAGGGCTCTCTCCTCATGAGATATTGATGGAAAGAGCAATGCAACTGCCTTTGGTGCCAGCTACTGCATTAGTAAACATCACTGCTTATATGGTTCTGGATTATTGTAAATGACTGACTGATGTAATTACTTCTGTGTCTCACCAGGTCGAGGCTGCAACTGCATCCACCTCGAGTGACCTGCTGCATGATTTAAGCCCTGGAGACTGGGTCCTGGTTCGAAAGCACGTGAGAAAAAGTTGTTTTGATGCCTGGTGGCGTGGACCCTATCAAGTGTTGTTGGTCACAAGTACAGCAGTGAAGTGTGGTGACCTACCAAATTGGATCCACGCTTCACATACTCGCAGAGCCCCAGAACCCATGTATAGAACAACGCCTCCGATTCCAAGAAAAGCAATCGAGAATGCAATTGAAACAATTTCAGCATCCCCTGAAGTGAATACTGAGCCTGAAATCAATGATATCGTAGAAGTGAACTTTGACTCAGAACAAAGGGAATCATCTGGCGCTGAAAGATCAGATCAAGAGAAAGGACAGAGAGCAGATGTAGCCACAGCAGCGAAGTGGCCAGCAAAGAAAGACAGGCTGAATTTACGGCTTGTATCTGAGGAAGATCTTGCTCCAATTCCTGAGACATCTGAATCTGATATAAGTGATACCGAAGAAAGACCGGACGGTCTGAGACGATCAAGGAGGTAAAGAGTGGCATCTAGAAAGTACACATCTCCTGAGTGGATGTACCTGGCTGCGGATGCAGAAGCCAGGAGAATTTCGGAGACTAGGAAAAGGCACAGTGAGTCACAGTGGCAGTACCCTGACAAACAATCTTCAGTTCATAGTTCCTGGAATTGATGCATTTGAAATACTGACTTTGACAGTTCCTGATCCACCAAGGCTAAGTGGATTGCGTTTTCTGATCCTCAACCAGGTTCTTTTTCCTACCTTTGGTCGTCAGCCAACTGCCCAAGAAATGGGAGAAATTTGTGCTGAAATATTGCAACTTGTTCTTACTATGCTTGGGTCAAATATCATGAAGGATGAAGAGTGAACTTTAAAGACACATTTATTAGCCTTAGAAAGAAGATAACCTAGACCCGAGAGGAAAGAAGATATACATTTATGGTCTTCCATTAGAGAGAAGAGCTGAGTGTAGGGTTGACTACTTCTCTTCAATAGGCTTAGTATTATCGAACTGAACATTGAGAAAAGAATGAACCGATAAGGATATTAAAGACATTGTAAATAATCCAGTAAATATCAATTTAGTCAAATTTCATCAACAATCAAGACAAGAAGAGAAACAAGATGGTGTCCGAAAAAGCAGGTGGAAAAATAAATGTCTAATTGGTCCCCTTATTGTAGTAATAATTATTGTCATAGCAGTGGTGATTGTTGCATCGCTGATGGTCTCTCCCGATTCTGAAAAGAATGACATACCGCCTACCTCATCTACTGCAGGTTTAGATGAGTGCGCAACTGCCAAGGATAGGGATATGATTCGGTAAACCAGCCGAATGCTACATGTAGACCTATCAAAAGGAGATTTCACACTGAATGCCTATGCTCGGTTGTTGTATGAGTATTGTGACACCATGGAAGCGCTAGACTATAATGTGTGTATGCAATTACCCACATCTGTAGAAGAGGGCATTCGATATCACCACCTACCTTTGACCTATGGCATTACGTATAGTGTGTTGCTAAGCATGCTCTATAGCAAAGCCCACTTCGAGTAATATTTTTATAATTATGATGTGGTACTCTCAGAAGTCCCCGTTCTCAAATATATGAATAAATATGACTCGTACAAGGAGGTGGAAAGAATGTCTACATACTTCGTGCCCACTATTATGCTAGATACTTCGTACGCCCATAGACATAATTTAACCTGTATGCTGATTGAAATTGAGAAGAAATTCATAGATCAGATAGAAGATCGACATAGACAGATACTATTTAGACCAGACCCAAAGCTTAAGGTTATATGGACACAGGAAAAATTAAACCACAAAGCAAAGGGAAGTTCAGGTCCTGGAGCCTTAGACTTTAAACAAAAAGGGAAGTTATGTATTAGACACCCGTCCACTTATTATGATAAGATTTTTGTGGGTGAGAGTGATTGTGAACACATTTTCTTGATTGAAGAAGCAATTAGAAAAGCATTATTCAATAAATTGATCATAGTGCCAAATGTTTATTTTGTGTGTGGACAAAGTGCTTATGTGAAGTTGCCTAAGAATTGGTATGGTGCCTGTTACCTAGCAGTAATATTTCCCAAAACTGTCCATGTAGAAGATTTATAGCCTTTAGAGGGAAAAAAGGTTCACAGAGGAAAACGTGGTGTAAGTGCTGGAGAGGTTGTTGGTGATATATTTGGGGCCATGATACCAAGTGTGGGTGTGATTTTGAATTATGTGAAGATTAGAAAACTGGCAACTATAGTAGATAAACTCTCTGTGAATACAGCCCACATTTTATTGCTTGTAGATGGGGAGATGGTTCAATAAGGGTATGGTTCTTCAAAATCCACTTGCTTTAAACGTCCTTCCAGCAAAAGCCGGAGGAGTCTGTAGATTATTGAAAGTTCAACAATGCTGCTAGTATATTCCAGACAATAGTCGGGATATACGCAAATATATCAGTACATTCTCAGAAACCCATCAAGATTTGAGTGATCTAGCTGCAGATGGTCTGTGGGGACAAATTGGTAAGGGTTTTGGAAAGATTGGGAGCTGGTTTGGAAGCCTGGGACAAGGAATAGTGGGATTCATCCTAAAACCCATCATAATTGTAGGTATTTGTATCATTGTATTATTGGGAGCTATAAAAGCTTGCAAGTGGCAGAAAGCACGACATGCTGAAAACTCCTTGAAAAAACAAGAGCAGCAGTTAGAAAGACTGCAGGACAGTCATTATCTGCATCTTAAGGAATAGAGAAATTCAGACAAGAACGGCAAGCCACAACTTCCATGTAAATTGCTCTTTTGTAAGAGTAAATGATAGGATGTGTAATGTTGGTGTTATGACACTAGTCATAAGAGGGGGGACTGATAAAGTGCAAATAGCACACTAACTTGTAAGGGTACACTATACTCATGTTTATGACGCACCCGTATATAATCGTGGTGTTACACTGTATTATGTTTATATGAATGCATTTACTCTATACGATCAATAAGAAATGTAATGTGCACTTTAAAAAAAGAATGTGCATGGTTTAGAAAACACCATCATTTTGACACGCATAAGTGTGCCTTTAATTAGTATATTCATGAAAATATATCTGTATGTGTTAAAGTTGCCTGCAGTCTAGGCCCAAAGCTGCAGGTTGTTTATGAACTGTTCTCAGCTACTGAAGAAATAATTAAATGTATTTTTGGATGTGGCAGAACAGTCTGTTTTCCTTCCATTGCAGGTATAAAGAATAACATCATTATTTCCAACTAGGGAGATACTTGGAATGTCTTTGAACAAGCCTGAGAAGCGATGGGGAGTATACCTTCGGTGCCTGGCCGATCTACACACCAAGGTCATGCAAAGCAAGATGATTTAATTAAAGAAGTCAAGGAAATACATTGAACCTTTGGAAACTTTGGGGAAATGAAACAAAATCGTCACGTGATACTCACCGGAGGGGGCTAAAATGATCCTCTTTTGAATTATGTGCAGGGTCAGAAACGGCAGACTTCTAGATTTTGGAGAAGAGAGAGCATCTTAAAACGAGCTCAATAGCTTTAAGCTATTTGACTCATTTTAACGTGAGTAATTCTTAGGAAGTCTACACGTGCTGACACCTTCGAAAGCTGAGACAGAGGAGCCACCTAGAATCATCATTAATGATAGTAGTGTAGGGAGAGATATTTAATGCTTTCTTTCCTGATGAAAAGGGATTTGGACTCTGCCTCCATCTTGGGTTGTGGGCTGATCTTGGAGTTTATCATTTTGTGTCTCTTTTGCCGCATTAATTGTATGCGCAGATTTGTCTCTGTACTGATTTTTCTGTACCTATATTCATTGATATTACGGTATGTTTATATACAACTATGTTTGGCCTTATAATAAAAATCCATAATTGGAATTCAGAGTTTGTGGTCCTTAAAGCATTATGAAATTGTAAGTATAATTTGACGTGTTGTGTTTCCCCTCGACAATTTTTAGCAGGCAAATAAAAGACCATCTGAGCCAAACCTCAGTAATAAGACTAGGTCTGAGTTTGGCTCTATGACCTGCACCTGCTTCACACCCCTGCCACAAGAGTCCCTCATGGCCAGCCTGAGAATCCAACCAGAATCCACCCCCATTCCACCATAGCACACGGAGGGTGGTACCAAGTATGATGCGGCAGCCTTCCTGAAATTGCATCCTCCATTTGACACAACCAAAAAGCAACACATTGAGGCCCAAAGGTCTGCATGGTTCAAACAGTTTAACTTCATGGATACCCTGGGGCGAATTATGACATCAAAATTATTGAGTACCTTAAGAATTTAACAGTCGAGGGAATCAAAGAAACCCTGTGTCATAGCCCAAAGTCCAGAAAGCCCTCACCAAGAAATTTGACCAGACACCAAATGCCGACTATGAGAGTTAGTTCTTTCACAAGGCTCAACAAAAGATTGGAGAAACCATGGACAAATTTTTAGGAATGCTAGTATCTCTCATCAAACACTGTTATTTTAATGACTTCAATGATGAAGAAGCCAGCACCTGCGGATCATCAATGACTGCCTGTCAGACTCCTTTCGGAGATTGAGGCTAAAGGAAACTCATGGCCTAGACAATATGCTAATGGCTGTCATAGCTGAAGAGAGGGTGGAACACCAGACAGCTGCCTTGGAAGCTAGTTCCACTTGAGATGAAACAGCACTAGCCATCCGAAGCCACCTGAAGACACACCCATACAAACAAAAACCCACGCCAACCCTAAGATCAACATCCTGCTATCAATGCCACCTTGCATTTCCACATGATGGAAAGTACCCTGCCTTTGTCCAAACATGCAAAGTGTTTGGAAAACACAATCATTTCAAGGCTATCTGTTGCGCACAAAACAGGAAAGAGAAGTCTGGTGGCAAAGCACAGTGTTGAGCGAGAGTGAATGTGATGAATTCCTCCTCATTATGTCCACAGATGACCCAGAGCCCCACATAGTGCTAATGTAGGTGAACCAAGAAGACCAGATCTTCAACTTCAGAGAGGATAGTTGGGCTTCCATAAATGTCATGAGCCAACAGAGACTGGCCCACCTGTATCCCAGAACAAGAATACAAAAGTTAAAAAAATTCACACATGGGAGGGAAGCAACCCACTGATCTACATTGGGAGAATCAAATTTCTCCTCCACTACCACGGAAAAAAACAAGCATGTAGATCCACATTCTTGAAGGTCGCCCATCTGGCGTCAACATACTGTGCCTGGAAACACCAGCCCCACTAGAAATGGCCACTATATATGACAGATAGGAGGAAGCCTTGTATATCAAGTTAGACGGTGCAGACAAAAGATGCCCGATGGCTCATCTGAAGGTCAATGGACACCCCACACCCTTCCTAATTGACAGTGGAACCCCAGTCAACATCATGCCATTAGAATGCTTTTGAGACATCCAGCCGCCATCTACTCTCACCTTATCGAGCAAACAAGTACATACCTCGGATGCATCCAAACCATTTGACAGCTGTGAATCCTTCATTGTCAAGATACAAGATAAAAAGAAACAATAGACACCACCATCCATGTGTTAAAAGGAAAAGTGTCAGGCATCCGCCTTCTCAGTTTCGTGACCGCTGCAGAAATGGGACTCTTCTCCATCAATTACCATATTCACTCTTCACCTGATCAAGCACAACAATTCCTATAGATATTTTGAGGCCTGGGCAAACTCATAGGCATTCAGGTCCAGCTCCACATCAATGAGGACCCTATGCCTCCAAACTGAACTGCATAGGCAGGTCCTCCATGGAACCCAAACGAGAATCCTGGGCATTTTAATCTTCAGTACTCCAAAACAGGCACACGACAAAGCACTCTATCATGTGTGTCATCTCTTCTCAGAGGCTGGATTCATATTAAATGCCAACAAATACAAGTTCACACCTTCAATTCTTCAGGCACATCTTCTCCGTTGAAGGCATGACTCCTGACCCGATAAGATAAAGGCCCTCTCAATGACTGAACCTGCAAAGGATGCCAGCATGTTGCAATCCTTCCTGGGCATACAAGACAATGTTACCCTACATACAAGACAATGTTACCCTCCGTGCTCCGCTGTATGACCTCACCAAGCTGCAAGTGGGTTTCCTCTGGTGTCCAGAGTGCAAACGCAGCTTCCAGGACATCAAAACTGCAAATGAATCAACCACATTAATGGCCTTTTGTGACCCATTGTTATGCATGAAACTCATGGTGGATGTCAGCCCCATGGGGCAAGGCACCATACGGTCACAACACAGTGGCTGTCCAGGTGCCCAGAGACACATTGTCAACCAACCCAAAGGAGCCTCTCCGACTAGGAAAAAGCGTACTTACAACCAAAGAAAGAAAGTCTCAAAGTCGTCTGGGTGTGTGAACATTTTCACATTTTCTTCTACAGGAAACATTTTACTGTTGTCACGGATCATCAAGCATTACTCACCAGTTTTGGAAACTCCAATGCAAAGATGCTCCCATGCATCAAAGGGGATTTCACCTGCAACAATATGACTTTGACATTGTTCATAAACCAGGTAAGGAGCACAACCTGTCCAATTACTTCTCTAGAAGCCTGCTACACGTGACCAAGTCAATGCCATCAATAGTGGATGAACACCTCAACATCATTTTCCATACAAGCATTCCGCCATCTAACTCTCTAACCCAGGTCACCTCTGCCACTAACGACAATGCAGAACTTGCCATACTTAAACAGCTTATTGCAACAGAAGCATCGTCGATCAAGCAAAACAGAGGGCAGACACTGAGGACCTCTACAAATACTACAACATCCAAGAGGAACTAACAGTAACCAAGGAAGGAATCATTTTAAGAAGGTCATGCCTAGTGATCCTACCTATCATTGATGGAAGGCCATTGTGCTCAACCATGAAGTTCACTGTGACACTGTAGCTACCAAGCATGTTCTATGAGACAAAGTATGGTTCCCACGGCTGGATGAACAAGTAGAAACCAAACTAAGGGTCTGCCACATTTGCGCCTGCCTCTCACCAACAGCGAACAAACACCCGCTGATGATGTCAGACCTCCTGAACGTGTGGGAACTGGTAGCCATTAACTTCTTTGGACCTATTATGAGTGGCAAACACTTGCTGGTTCTTTGTGGTAAATAAATAAATAATACCCTATTTTTGACTAAGCATATAGTATAACAGATAGCTCAATAAATAAGAGTCAAGATTCGAGGTAGTAGGAGTTTCTGCAGGTTTATTACAGCATAAGGACAGGATCAGGACAACCTGCATAGGATGACCCAGCAGCTGCTGGGGCTTGGTCTGGGATGAGCGCGCTAACTTTTAATAACAATACATCAACTTATATACATAGCGCAAACACATAGCATTACATTGCAGTAGGCGTAGCAGTGGGTGGAGCAGAAGGCGGGACGCGTAGCAGTCGCGAGAGATAACAGTAAAAGTAGGTATAACTGGGAGTATACATAGACATGTGATGCAAACGTAACAGAATATGTCATGAATGGGCGGAAACATTGGAGGGGGCTACCTAAGGAGCCGGGACCTCTAACCTAATGGTGCGCGAAAATTGGCAATGGCGTGTTACTAGGAGAAGCTGGGGGCTATGAACTCTGTGCTAGGAGCAGAGACTAGAGTCTGGAGGGTCGGAGCGACATGTACCTAAACCCTATCTGGTATCTGATGTTTAGGGAACATGTTGATATAAACTAGGAGTCATGAGGGGAAAAGCTAACTTGATTCTAAGACTGGACCATGCATTATTCTACAGGTAGTGCGTGATGAAGAATACTAAATGACCATTAAATACAGTATTTCTCTAACATGGAGACGAGAAGGCTAGACAATGACGGAAACTATTGATGCAGTTCAGTAGCTTAGGAATGCAGAGAAGAAGGACTGAACTGATAGCTGGAATCATAACATACTCTTGGCAGACTCAGAGGCAGAGCCAAGCTGCACCGGGCACTGCGAGGCAGGAAGTAAGTGAAGGGTCGAGGATACAGGTGGGGGCTGTACCGCTCCTTAACGAGGCTTCAGGAGACAGGAGTTGAATCTGTGGTCCGGGCCCTTTTGAGGCCTGGAAACGGGGACTTTATAATGGAATAACGTGCACACTAAGAAACGTGGCAACATAACTTTACCTAGGCCTGATATTCGTAGTATTCACGAGGACTGGAAAACTGGCATACTAGAGGTGGACACGACTGTAATTGCGTCATTAATCAGACATGGGGAATAACATATGCATATTGGTCATGCACACATAACATATGATGGATGAGGCGTAGGGACACAGAACATGGCAAAATTTACTTTTCCACATTCCCTCCTTGTTACTACGTTTCCATCAGGAAACATCAATATTCATGATACCGTCTATCATTTCATACAGTACCATTTGCTCGTCTCGAATTATCCTGGAACGGGACTTAGAACGGGGCTTGGGACTAGGAATACAAGAGGTAGCACAAATGCCGCAAATCGCAGGGCCACATTGTATACAGAGGCAGCAGCTAAATATGATCGCTACCGCAATACCTAAAAAGGACAGGACTTTCCATCCCCAGGCGGAAATTATATTCCAGAACCAACCAGACCATGTCCAGGTGCCTGGATCTTGGTGTAACAGATGGGCAATTTTATGGAGTCTGGTTATAGCTGAATAAACAGACGGCGCGTTATTTGGAATGAAAATGCAGCAACTAGATCCGATGACTCTACAGGCCCCGCCCCTATCGGCCAGTATGACGTCAAGGACGAGACGATTTTGCAAAACGACAAATCTCATAGCAGATTGTTCTTCGGTTAGGTTACCTAGAGCAGAGGCAGTCTCATTTACTACAGCTTCAAGGGTTCTTGTTAACCTACGGATCAGTTTACTATTCTGGACAGGTCCTACAAAGAAGAAGAAACCTTTATTGAAATCTGTATACTGTTCTAGAGTAGTTTCAGTATAATCGACAATTGGGGACTCCCTTCTATGTCTAATGTGTACTAGATGTGTGTTTCTGTGATAATCAGATGGGGCTAGGAAAACAGGTGGCAGTAGGAAAGCAATGTAACAGGTTCCCTCCCAATCGAGGGGCAGACGGACATATGCGGTTTGACCACAAATAAAATAAGAATGACGTGAGGCTTTGAAAACAGATTTCCCACTGTCACTATACTGGATAACAGTAGTACAGTCACTATGACCTACATGTACAGAACCATAATTACGGACACATAATTCGCCTTTGACAGGTAGTACTGAAATAGCAGGTAAGTCTGGAGTAGTATCAGACTGAACATTCAGGACCATGAAATTCGACGAATAATTACCTAAATGATATACTACGTTTTCTAGATCTAAACCTGTTCTGTGGGGAAGACCTTGCTTGTCTGGGAAACAAGTACTGTTAAGAAAAGACATATCTGTTGAGGATGACGTTAACGTGGACCATGCTCCACACGAACCATTATGTGAGAATGGATAAGGAAACAGTGGCAGAACTCCCTTCGGTGTCTGGAAAGGGGGGAGTCGACCACACACCCAACAATTAGTGGCATTGCTGGTCTGGTGTGAATAATGTAACATACGGATGAAAGAATTGTTGCGCATAGCAAGGCGGTAAGAATATTCGTGAGGAGGCAGATCACTAAACGTGTGCTCTACTGTAGCATTAGCAGACATATTTACATGAGAAACTGGAAAATACAGATAGAATGCATAGCTGGTGCAGGAAATCATTATGCTGATGAATAATACGAAACTCAGAAAAACGATACATCGGTTTGCGTTTAGACTGACTCTCTCACTATGGGGGTCTATTTTATACATGTCAGAAACAATCTAACCGTTTCACCTAGGGGAGGACTTATACAATCAAACTGACTGACTTATTTTACTAGACCTGAGCTTTAACTTATACTCCTGCTGCGGAGTTTTCTCTAACAAGGAACATGCAGCCCTCGATCTCTTACATTTTGGCACCTTTTGATCGATTGGAGGAGGGATAGTTAGCCTACCCGGGGTTTTTTTTTTTGTTTTTTTTTTTGTTTTTTTTTTTTTTTCCCCCGGGTCCGATGATTAGGCCTAAAATCTCTCTGTCCAAAAGGGTGGTATCGTACAGCAACAGGACATCTGGCCGAACTGGTCTGAAGGGAGTACGTCTATTCAAGCTCTGCTGGAAGCATGGGGGCCGGCTCTCTGGGCACCTGGGGCTCAGCATTGGGCTCCTTGGTGCTATGGGGGGGACGGTCCTCGTGTCTGAGAGGCTAAGAGCATAGTTGGATCGACTTTATGGCTAATGAGGACAAAAAAAAAAAAAAAAAAAAAAAAAAAAAAAAAAACAAGGGAGGGGTTGTAATAATGTCTTTTGCGGGACAGTCCTTTAAAACAATGTCTTGACAGTTTTTAAAATCCTGGGAATCCTGGGAAATGTTCTTGGAGACGGGTTTCAATCCATTGAAAAGTTTTACATGAGAAAGATGGACCCACCCCTTCCTGCCTTCCAACTTGACGGCAGTACGGGTGGTCAAGAGGACCTGACGTGGCTCCTTCCAACGTGGTTCCAGCGGACTTGATCTGTCAAAATTTCTGATCATCACTAGGGAGCCTGGAACGATTTCGTGCGGTGCCACCTCGGTATTGTCTGGAAATGCGGCGGCAACCTGTGAACGACATGAGTTGAGGGCAGACATCAAGGAAGCTAGGTAATCTGTCAGCATATTACATGGAACATCGGTAATACTTCGGGGTCTAGGAGTACCCCACATGTTAGGGGGGCGGCCGAATACGACCTCATACGGGGACAGACCTGATCTGGAATGTGCGACCATGCGCATATAAAATAAAGCGACTGGCAGAGCTACTAGCCAGTCCACACCTTTTTCCTTACAGATTTTTGCAATGCGGATTTTCAGAGTCTGATTATGTCTCTCGACCAGACCGGCTGCTTCAGGATGGCGTACACAATGAAACTTCCACTGGTACCCTAACAAAAGGGAAACGTGCTTCATGAGTTCAGATGAGAATGGCTGACCGTTATCAGAATATACGACTCTAGGGAGTCCGTATCTAGGGAAAAATTCACGAACCAACTGCTTGGCAGTGGTCGCGGCTGTGTAATCTGGGACTGGATATGCTTCTGTCCATCTGGACAAAGCGCATACAACTACAAGGACATACTTGAAACCTCGACATCGCTCCATCTGAATATAATCCATCTGGAGGACCTCAAAAGGGTGGTCAGGGGGCTGGAAACCACCTTGTTCCACCGGGACACTTTTACCTGGATTAAACTGACAACATATCATACAGGTACGGACTTTCTGCTTGGCTGCAGCCCGTAAATGCTTGTTGAACCAAATGTTCTGGATACTGTCTAACATAGCTTTTTCTCCTAAATGTGCTGGACTATGTGCGGTATTGATAATGACTTGAACCATAGAGTCGGGGAGAAACCATGTGGCTCTACCCTTCGTTAACCATCCTTGATCTGTCTGGACCCCTCCTTGTTCAGACCATTTCTTGATTTCATCGGGGGTAGCATGTAACTGGATATCTATGACGTCTTGTGTGGGGTCCTTAACTGTCATGCATGTAATCGGATCTGGAGTATGTGTCATGTTAACTGGAATGTCTGGAGTCTGTGCTGTAAGCTTGGCTGTGCGGTCTGCTAGATCATTACCTTGAGAAATAATGTCAGTAACTTTCGTATGTGCTTTGCATTTCATGATAGCGATGGATGCCGGTAAATGTATGGCATCTAACAGGGCTTGAATAAGGAGACCATGCTGAATCTTGGTTCCATGAGAAGTCATGAAACCTCTCTCCTGCCAGAGCACTCCGAAGTCGTGTACAACTCCGAATGCGTAACGTGAATCTGTGTAAACATTAACTTTCAGGTTCTTGGCGTGTATACAGGCTTGTGTCAGAGCAACTAGCTCTGCTGCTTGAGCGGACAGGGTATCAATACGGTGTGTTTCAATAACTTCAGTGTCAGTAGTCACTGCATACGCGGCGACTAGTTCTCCTGTACTAGTTCTCATACATGAACCATCCACATAAAGTGTCAGGTCAGGATCTGGTAACGGAATGTCTGTCAGGTCTTGTCTTGGCTTTGTCGTAATATTAACTACTTCCACACAGTCATGTGGGTCAGAATTTGAACTAACTGATGGTAACAGTGTAGCAGGATTCAGGACGTTGCAGCGTCTAATTTCTATGTGTGGCTGGAACAGTGTCAATTCATAACCCGTTAAACGTGCAATTGTCAAGTGCTGAGTTTGTGTTCGGTTTAAAAGAACTTCTACTGAATGTGGGACTTGTACTGTCAGGGAATGTCCTAAAACTATGGAATCACTTTGTCTGATAGCTAGTGCTGTGGCTGCAACTGACTTGAGCTAGGCGACTGGATCTAATGTGCTCGAAAAATAAGCACAGGGCTTGTATTGTCCTGCTTGATCTTGTGTGAGAACAGATAATGCTGTACCTTCGCGTTCAGTAACGAAAAGTGTAAAAGGCTTACTGTAGTTCGGTGTAGCTAGAACTGGAGCTTGACATAGGGCTTTCTTTAACTCGTTGAAACTAAGTGTATGTTCAGATGTCCAAGGGAGGACAGTCGATACGGCTGCCTCCTGTGTCGTTAACTGTATCAGTGGCTTGGCTAGAAATGCATACTGGGGAATCCATTGTCTACAATAAGAAGTAAGGCCGATAAAGGCACGTACCTCCTTCTGGGTTCTGGGCTGGGGAAGACTCGCTATTAACTGGATACGGTCTGGTGTCAACTGCCTACCCCTCTTGGACAGCAAGTGTCCTAAGTATACCACTTGCTGAACACAGAATTGAAGCTTCGAAGGTGACACCTTGTGCCCCATCTCGGCTAGAAAATACAGAACTGTAAGTGACGCTCGTTCGCAGTCACGTTCAGAACGGGCTGTGATCAGTAGATCATCGACATACTGGAGCAGGGCAGTGTCAGTTGGCATGTGAATGTTGTCTAGTTGTCTCTTAAGTGCTTGACTGTAAATACTAGGGCTTTCTGTGAAACCTTGAGGAGCGCGTGTGAACATATAGCTCCTTCCATTTAAACAAAATCCGAAAAGAAACTGGCTGTCTGGATGAATTGGAACACTGAAAAATGCATTCTTGAGGTCTATGACAGTGAAAAACATGGCTTCGTAATCAATAGCGGTTAACAGGGAAGAAATATCTGGGACAACTGGGTACTGAGGAATAATACATTTGTTAAGCTCTCGTAAATCAATCACTAATCGATATACTGGGGGTGCATTTGGATCAGTACGTTTCATGACTGGAATGATCGGAGAATTACATACATTGGAGTCAGTTTCTACAATTACTCCTTGAGCCATGAGCTCATCTATAATTTTGGATAAGGCTGCTACAGCCTCAGGTGGCAATCTGTACTGTCTGATTCGGGGTAACACTACACCTGGTTTGAGAGTCACACGATGGGGTGTGATTTGCATGTAACCTACATCAGTTGGACCTTGCGCCCATAAGTGCTGCGGAACATTAGACAATCTTGAATCAAAATCTCGTAATACATAGTGACCCTTAAAGTCACGTAGGAACAGACGTATTCCCTCTGGGGAACAGCAAATAACTGCACCTAATTCTTTCAGTGTCTTAATGCCTAATAGATTTTCTGGACATGACTTAGTAAGTAACAGATCAGTAGTACGGGACAATGGACCTACTTCTAGAGTGACTGGCTTTGATATCTCGTTAACGATGGGTTTTCCTGAAAATCCAAGGGAAACATTTCTTGAGCCTGAGAGCGGAGCCCCTGGAACTTCGGCATGACTAATTGTGGTCCTACTTGCCCCTGTATCAATCAAAAACTTTCTGTCTTTCCCTAATACTTGACTGTGAACATAGGGACCTTCTTGATCTACAGGTATCTCGATGAGAGGCAAGCCTACCTCCCTCTCTAGGCTGTTTCATGAATATGGCTGGTACTCTGGATACTCAGACTGTGCATACTGGTACATCTGTGATGTGACATGCTGTGTTGCAGCAATAGGCTGCGGTACTGTAACTGTCTGCTGTGCATTCTGTGGTTGAGGAATCTGTGAAACTTGTTCTTGTCTAGGCGGACGTGGTCTTTCTTTAGTCTTACCAGTAGCTATGTTATGTTTCAGAACTGCACACTCATTTATAAAATGACCTGGCTGTTTACAATAATTGCAGTTCCCTTTAACGGGAGCTGCAGGATGACTGGCTTGATTCGGACCCCTCTTCTGACTGTCTTGAGGAACAGATTGTGCAACTAGCACTTTCATTTTCGTGTCTTTCATACGTTTTCTTTCATGCTCTTGCTCTTCTCTGATTCTATTCTGGTGGTACTGGAGCATCTGGAGCATCTGGGACGGAGTATTTGCTTGCCAGGTGCTTTCGACCTTCAAAACTCGATTTTTAATTTGTGGACTTGAATTCTCGACTAATTTGGTAACGAAAAGGTGAGGGTATGACTCACTACTTGTCTTGAGACCACTATTGATACTGAAACATTTCTCAAATCTAGAATAAAAATCACTAATATCTTCATCTTGTTTCTGTTTACAGGCTGAGATTGCATCCCAGTCTTCTTTTCTCGTTGTCAATAATCTGGGTAAAACTTGAATCAATAATTCTGGTAATTCTTTACATTTATCTCCAAGACCGGTACCTGGTACTCGTGCCTTGTCTTCAGCTTCTAGGGCTGTCCAATCGATCTTTTTCTCTCCCACCTCCCATTCTTTTTCCTTTAACTTTTCATACACCCCTGCGGGCAGCAGGACTTTTAACATTTTAATGATATCTGGGTAAGTGTATTCTCCCATACGGAGCATGTCTTTTAATTCTCTATGGAACCCTGCTGGATCTTTGTCATGACAGGGAATTAATTTCTTCATTTCAAGAAGTTCCATCTTTGAAATCGGAGTGTATACAAACACTCGTTGCATTTCGCCACCCGCCCCTTGGACTGGGTGGACTTCTCGTAACGGATTCTGTCTGTCTATGTAGAATGGCTTATTTTCTGGGGGTGAGACATGAACAAAATGCGGATTCAGGAACGTTCTATATTTGTGGCGCTGTTCTAGAATGACACTAATTAAATCGGTACCTAGACCTCCCCATCTATACTGGAGTAACTCGTTCAGGACATCATGTAACGGACCTGGATCAGAGTGTTGACCCTCATACAGAGTAATGAGGTACTGGATCATATACATACCCACCAGTCGTTGCTCGGCTGGGGGCAGTTTCAGAAACATCTGTGCCACTATTTCGTCTGGAAAAGTGGTAGAATCAGTAATCCATCGGACTGCTGATCGGGCTAGTTCTTGTTCATGCATGGTACTTAATTCGCTATAACCGATTCGTGATTTCAGAATGTGATCGGTAGCTTGAAATACTTGTTCTAGAGAACCTTGTTCTGGTGCTGGATGATGAAAAATAGACTTGTGTTCTAGACGTAAATGGCGATCTGGAAATCTGGATTTTCCTACATACGCTATTCTGGCGGGATTCTCGTCTTCCTCTTCAGGATCAGAGATACTTTCTTTCTCGCTTACTTGTGCTGCTTTACGCTGTTCGTGTAACCTTATTATTTCTTTACGAATTTTCTTGTACATACTCTCCATGGCACTGACGGTCTTGTGCTTACCCTCGGCTATATTATCACTCCACCTTGTCAGGATTCTCATTTCGGCGGGATCTTTAGACGGGTAATCTTGTTCTCTTATTAGACAATTGATCAGGAACTTTAATATCATGAGCTGGATCTCGGCTTTCCTTTGAGACATAATCTCGCCAATACTTTCTGGATCATCCCCTGTACGGATGAAACGATATATTCTGTCTAGATCTTCTTTCATATTCGGTAAGGTGACTAGATACTCGGTCACCCTCCTTACACGTAAGGAATATAAAACCATATTATACTCGCCTGGGACTGGATCATAGACACATTCGTTAAGGGCTTGTCTGATTTCTGTGACAAACTTATTACTTTTAGGAGTACGCTGTGATGCTTGAGCATGTAATTCGAGTGCTGATAAACGTTTGTGTGGCGGTGGGGTTTGAGGAGTAGCTCCTCCTGCGGCCCCTAGACTGGAGTCGTCTACTGAGGCTCTACGTCCTGGCAGAGTGGGAAATGGAACTGTAAGCTGGACCGGGGGTACCGTAACAGGTACTCCGGTGTCTGGAGGAGCGGGAAGTGCCTGATTTGCAGGGACTGGCGGAGCGCGAACAGGATTTGCATATTCGGGGACTGTGTCGTCCAGATAGGACGAAATAAAAATATCAGCTGCGGTCGGTTTGTGACGTAGCTTGGTCGGAATTAATGGTGGCGGGAAATTACTGGATGCCTCTGGGGTTGCTTTTGGCAAGCCTTCGGCAAGCAGAGGATACATACCCTTAATAAGGGCATGCCTCTGTCTGTCTGACTGTTCGGCTTTGACTTGTTCACCTATCTCGATTAATTCTCTTTCTTGGGCTCGTTCTTGGGATTCTCTACTTAACTCTGACTTTCTGACTTCCTTTTCGGTTCTTTTATGAGCTTCTTTACGCCATAACTCGATGGCATCTTTCTGTGACTGTCTGGCTTTCTTTTTCCATAATGCTTCTTCTACTCGCATGATACATTCGGCATCCCATGTACCCGATACGGGCCATCTATACTTTTCTTCTAACTGTTTGGTATACTCTACCCATAAATCTAGATACAGTATGGCGCTTATGCCATGTTTCTGATACATAAAATGACCTGGACTGTCCCTAGGTGGGACAGGAACCGCTTCCTCTAACAGACCCTTTCTAGTTTTTAACTGTCGTAATCTTGAAAAGAGCGGCATTGTAAACTTGAATCGGAACACAATACAATACACGAAGAACAATAACAATTGGGAAAACAATTCAGGCATACCACGACATTGGAAATACATTAAACAATATCATAACATAACAGTTCGAACAGAATATTACCTGAAAATACTGAGAACAGAAATACAAGAATTTTCTCGAGAACGGAACAGACTAGAATTACTGGATGCACTGCTGTAACAGTACGGAACATACCGGTCCCATAAAGGGACGCATCAAGACCCGTATCCACCTAGGTGAACACTTCGTTTGTGAGTCTGGGCACCACCAACCCACGGACCAGGAGTCAATTTAGATTGGTCCTGTCTAGATACTACCCCAGCAATGGTACTCACCGGGCAGCACGGAACGGAAAGCCTCGGACGGGACTGGACTGCTACAACGACGGACTTCGGACTTCGGACTTCAGTTACGGGTGGGCCTCCGGATACCTCGGACCTTGGACTCTCGGCTTGGGCTCTGGTCGGGACTCGCCGCGTTCCTCCACCGTCTCGTTTGGATGCTGGACCGCCTCCTCCGTCTCCTCCGTGGGCCTGAGGGATACTTGAAGCAGAAATATCTGCACGTGGCCGGTATGGTTCCGTCACGGCTGCAGAGGGTCAGGGGGTCGGCGTGGCTTCACCGACGCGTGGGGAAAGGGCAAGTCCCTATTCGGGCGCCATTATGTGGTAAATAAATAAATAATACCCTATTTTTGACTAAGCATATAGTGTAACAGATAGCTCAATAAATAAGAGTCAAGATTCGAGGTAGTAGGAGTTTCTGCAGGTTTATTACAGCATAAGGACAGGATCAGGACAACCTGCATAGGATGACCCAGCAGCTGCTGGGGCTTGGTCTGGGATGAGCGCGCTAACTTTTAATAACAATACATCAACTTATATACATAGCGCAAACACATAGCATTACATTGCAGTAGGCGTAGCAGTGGGTGGAGCAGAAGGCGGGACGCGTAGCAGTCGCGAGAGATAACAGTAAAAGTAGGTATAACTGGGAGTATACATAGACATGTGATGCAAACGTAACAGAATATGTCATGAATGGGCGGAAACATTGGAGGGGGCTACCTAAGGAGCCGGGACCTCTAACCTAATGGTGCGCGAAAATTGGCAATGGCGTGTTACTAGGAGAAGCTGGGGGCTATGAACTCTGTGCTAGGAGCAGAGACTAGAGTCTGGAGGGTCGGAGCGACATGTACCTAAACCCTATCTGGTATCTGATGTTTAGGGAACATGTTGATATAAACTAGGAGTCATGAGGGGAAAAGCTAACTTGATTCTAAGACTGGACCATGCATTATTCTACAGGTAGTGCGTGATGAAGAATACTAAATTACCATTAAATACAGTATTTCTCTAACATGGAGACGAGAAGGCTAGACAATGACGGAAACTATTGATGCAGTTCAGTAGCTTAGGAATGCAGAGAAGAAGGACTGAACTGATAGCTGGAATCATAACATACTCTTGGCAGACTCAGAGGCAGAGCCAAGCTGCACCGGGCACTGCGAGGCAGGAAGTAAGTGAAGGGTCGAGGATACAGGTGGGGGCTGTACCGCTCCTTAACGAGGCTTCAGGAGACAGGAGTTGAATCTGTGGTCCGGGCCCTTTTGAGGCCTGGAAACGGGGACTTTATAATGGAATAACGTGCACACTAAGAAACGTGGCAACATAACTTTACCTAGGCCTGATATTCGTAGTATTCACGAGGACTGGAAAACTGGCATACTAGAGGTGGACACGACTGTAATTGCGTCATTAATCAGACATGGGGAATAACATATGCATATTGGTCATGCACACATAACATATGATGGATGAGGCGTAGGGACACAGAACATGGCAAAATTTACTTTTCCACATCTTACAGATGAATATTCACATTTTCCTCTTGTCAGGAGAGTCTCATCCACAGGTGATGCTAAGGTACTCAATTACATGTTTGCAAAATGGGGATATCAAAAATCCTTAAGTCGTACAATGCCCACGATTCAATGGGAGAGAGTTCAGAGACTTCCTGTCTCAACTTGGGGTGGAGCATTGGGGCATCACACCATTGTGACTCCAGCCCAATGGAGTGGTGGAGCACTTCATGGCTACACTCAAAAGAACTGTAGAAAAGGTACAATCCAAAGGAGTAACGACTGACCAGACTTCGTGTCAAGTCTATAAGCCTACCAAACAACTCTGCACTCCCCAAGAGGTGTCAACCCTGCAATGCTCATGTTCAGCCAGACAATCCACACCAAGGTGCCTCCTTGGACCAAACAAACTCAAGTAGATATGCACAAACTACGAGCCACAGATGCCGAAAAGAAAGAAAAGATGAAAGCTTATGTGGATGTAAAGAGAAAAGCATGGAATTACCCCATTGGGGAAGGAGAGTTGGTGGTCATTAAACAAAGCCAGCAATGGAAAGCAGATCCTCCTTTTGACATGGAGCCCCTGCAAATAACTGAGAGAAAAGGAACTGCAATCACCACTGCAAGGCCACGGAAACCAATCACACATAACGCATCACACTTCAAATGGTCACAGCTGCCACCAAGACCATTGACCAGGGCTCAATCAAGAGTATTTTTAAGTCCACCATCTGGGAACAAATGGGAAAGGAAGAAAGTCTGCCCGCGAGCCCAGCTGTGAATACCTAGAGTTTGAGTATCAGATACATTGTCCAAAAAGACTGATTGAGGAGATCTAGTAGTAATACCAAGTACTGACTAAACAGTTAACTTGGGGGGTGGTGTGGGTTCAGATACAGGATCTGAAGACCCACTCCTCCTTCCCGGAACAAACATGAAGCTCATTGGGAAAGGAGGAGTTGGAGAGGGGTTCCTGCACCAGAGAAGGGAGAAGAGTGCAATATGCTTCAGGCACAAGGTTGAACTGCAATTACGAATAAAAGTGTTGTAACCTGTCCTCCCACTGTTCGCCTCTCATTCTGGGACACCACACTGCAGAATAGCAGATACCTGTATTCAAACCATACCACCCATTATTTTACCCTTTGCAGTACCAAGCCTTCCTCTCAGCAGCACAATTGAGATGTAAAGTTGTGGTGGGGAAGCCTAAATGTGCCATTTGCATTGAAAAAACTTCAGTTAAGAGCACATGGGCATCAGTAGCGCATGTTCCTGCAAGCGAAAAAAACGTTTTTAAAATGATCAGACAGGCAACGAGACAGCTGCTGCTTTTGCAATTATAATTTTGGGACAAAAAGAGGGTTCATAGGTATGCAGAACACATAGCACTCCTTTCTGTCTAGAAAGTGAAAAACATGATCACAAGTTAATTCTGGGCAACGCTGCTTTACGCCAGTAACTAGGATGCAATGCCAAGACAGAAGACAGTATGACCAAGACCTGGGAAAAGAAGTTCAGGTGGTCCCTTTGCTGTTTTTACTTCTAACTAGGGTAACTAGTCGCAACCAGTATTTTTGCAACCAATGTGGTATGTGTGAACAAATCTATGTAGTACTATGTCGGTTTGCAAATTACTGATTTGTTGTGGTTCACAATTTGACCTACTTCATGAATATTAATGAGGCAAGTCGCAAAAGATTGCAGTCATAACAGGGATGGTGGCCTGCTGGGGTCAGCTGTCTCCTATGTCTGGGTTTTCTTTTTAATAAAGCAAACTTTTCTTTTGTTATATGCAGCCTGTTTCACTCAAAGGAAATTAAACTGTGTTTAAAAAGGAAAGTTTCTTTGTTTCATTGTTTGCTTCTTTGTTTAAGAAGATGCAGTGGTCCTGTGTACTGCTGCCTCCTCTTATACAAACCTTTTTTTTTAACATTCACAAAGGAGAGGGGGTCTCCAACGGAATTTCTTCTCATTTGCTAATGGGTTACCACTACATGCTTGTAGTCGGGTAAAGTATTAGTGCCTTGATACCGGAACTTGGTATAAAAATATTAATACATACCATTCCGATTCAGAATTTGGAAAAGACGTTCTATTTTGAATTGGTATGTTATGCATTGATACATACTAAAATGCTCTTTGCAGTCACAAATGGTCTGATACGACCACAAAAAAGAGTTAGTGCATCTTGCCCTCTGACTTCCTTTTTCCTCTGCCTGTCGCCCAGCTCTACTGCCACCTACAGTCATTGGCATTCATTGCACTTCCTGCAACTTGCACTGACGCCTCCAAGGCTTTACCTTCGGCAGGATTTTATTTTCATACTTCTCTTGTCCTTCATGGATGTCCTGCCTGATATACTGAAATTCCAGTTTTTTCCAAATGTAAATATAATAGTTACTGTATACATTTTTTTTAAAGTATGCTAAATTAACAAAGAAATCAAATGAATCAATGTCTCTATATATTAAGTAATATATAGTATGTAGTAAGGAAAATATTTCATTTTTAAAACATATCATTTTACGTCCATATTCACAGTGTTACATTGGACAGTCTCGCTGAAAGCATATGGTAGTAAAGTCAATTAAACAATGGCAGATTTCTCCCATTCCCCTTGCACTTTCCTCGCCGTGTTTATGTACAAACATGCTTTCTTTCAGCTCATCAGGCATGGCTGCCTCCTTGGTATCTCCTCTGTCTTCTTCTGCAAACAGGTTTATTATAGCCTGTGCAAAGAAAGCGCCACTCTCTTGGAGTTCCCACACATCACAGGTTACAGTATCCCAGGACACCGATGGCCGGCACGGTTCCCTTCTCCACTCAGGGGCCTTCCGCAGAGGAATCCACGTTTGAGCACACAGCGCCATTGAGCCACAAGCATGTCCTGGTATCACCTTTCACCCCAGACATTCCATCACTTGATGACTGACAGGAAGCTTTCTGGAGCTGCGACGGGCAGAGACTTACTTCCCAACACGTTATCTCTCACAACAGCACGGTAATATCGTTTGTTGCATTTTCCTTTACTCTCAAATCATGAATGAACTAAACACATCACATGGTGTGTAACACTGTGTTGTCAGCACTATGTAGGGGCAGTGGTGTACATGATCATAACTTCTTCCCTGCACTGATCATTGAAAGTTCAGCACTTTCTTCAAATGTTGCTACATATTTCGGTTCACAGTAGACACACTTAAAAAAAAAAATGCAAATTTGACATGTTTCTGAATGATATCGGAAAATAAACAAGCCTTGTATTCAATGTTAGGGGATTGCTTGTGCGGTGTTAGTGAAGTTATTAATTTGTGTGTAAGAGCCAAATGCGTAACTGACTCACTAAATACCAGGACTGGGCTCGTCGACTCACTGAATAGTAAAACCAGGCCCATTTGACAACCAATGCGCATGAGAAAATCATCAAACAAGTCGTAGTTTTCAGTGGAGATTGTGTGCATATTTTAAATTAATCTGGTACCCTGGCTGCTCGATTGGACGGATCGAGGAGTACAGCTTAACATTGAATACTAATCCATTTCCCTCCTGTAGCCTGAAGGTAAGATCATGTGCTTCAGGGTTCAGGTTCAGATATCAACAACTGTGGGACAAGAGGAGCCATTGAAAGTTACACACTCGCCAGGGGTCACAATTGGTCCCTTTGTGCTACACAATTAAATAATGACAACTATACATGGGCACAAAGGAGCTTTCAATGCCGGAGTGTGCAATTACAATGTCGGTCCCTGTTGGAAATGACAGTGGCAGACTAGTCTTCCCCGGGGCGCTACGTGCTGACAGGGACAGAACAGGGTGGGATAGGTTAGTTAGGGAGAAAGAGCGGCTAATTAGAGACTATACAGGTTTTAAGAAGGGTGTGTCCGTCCTCTTTCTGACACATAGCACCACCCAAGACACTACAGGCAGGACAGGCTGAAACCTTGTACATCTGGCCGTTTTGTTGTCCAGAAGAGGTGGACCATGTCGGCGTCGGACAACGCAGCCATGCAGGCAGTGCTCCAGACATTGGAAGCAGCAGGTAGGCAATACCTACCTGCTGCTTTTTCCGGCAAAATTAAAAGTGATTTTCAAGGGTCAGACAAAGTTTTTTCTGTCGAAGATACCTGCTAAGGAATATTTGGATTCAATATAGTTTGAGCTAGATAATGTATTTTCTGTTTTCTGATGCAGGGCAGTCGTCATTTCTTCTTGCTTTGTCTTTAGCCTCTCTTTACTGATGGCCTGATTGGTTTATATACATTTTTTAAATTCTTTTTCTAGTTGATATTCTAGGGTCATCCGTTATTTCTCTGGATAGGGGGAAACTGTGGGTTCAGTGGAGTGTGGGGAAACGCTTACTCAACCATCACAAGGACCATGGTCCTGATGCTCTGTATCGGGGGTGAGGGGTGCGGGGGTGCACTGGGTGGTTGGGTGGGTTTAGTTGGGGTGGTCGGGGTGGGTTCTTGGGTGGTGTGTTGGTGGTGGTTGGAGATGATCAGGTCTAAAGTTACTGACAGTCGTTTCTGTTTTTCAAATGTATTCAAATTGACTGCAATTTTCTCATTTTTCTCTAAAACAAGCTGGATTGCAATTACTTGTTTTATAAAAATGTTTATCAGCTTTCCAGGGTTGTTTGTCTTGATTAAATCTAATGGTTGCTTCTAGATTGACATGTGCAACCTGGAATATTTGTGGATTGAATGACCCCCAAAAACGTAGGATCTTTCATAAGATGCTGCAGCTGATGCAAGTGGATTTAATCTGCTTGCAAGAAACTCATATTCCTTGGGGTAGTCGCGCTCATCTTAGATTTTTTGGTTATGATTTAGTGGCTTGTACTCGACAAACCTCCACAATCAGGGGTGTTGCTATTATTTTAAAAACCGGGGTAGGGCGGGTTAGAAGGATAAAGCAAGATAATTCTGGCAGATGGTTAATTGTAGAATTATTGGTCAATGGTCGTTTGTTCTCTGTCTGTTCGATATATGCTTCTAACCTCGATGACCCGCATGTCTTGAGGAATCTAAATCTAGAGCTAGCTACCTGGCCCCAGCCAATGTTTTTTTGTGGGGACTTTAATATCAATATCCCCAGTCAGTTAGATATAACTAAGCACAGTGCATATGCTGGACGAAAGCCTCAAGTATATAAGGCGCTCCGGATTCTTCCTATTGAACATGGTCTGATAGATCTCTGGCACTATCATTGTCCAAATCAAGAGGGCTACACTTTCTATTCAATACCCCATAACAAAATGTTCCGTATTGATTTTGTTTTCATGTCTGCCCAAGCTGTAGGGTCTGTTAAGATCGAAATAAACCCAAGGACTATATCTGACCACAATCCCATTATTTTTAGTTTTCCATGCGATCGTCATGTTAACCAAATCAAGTCATGGACTTTCGATAGAAAGCTTTTATTAGATAAATTGTATCAGGAACAGCTCACTGTTTGGATCTTGGAGTTTTTTTAAATTAATAGTCGCACCGCACCGGTTGGTACTGTTTGGGACACATTTAAAGCCGCACTCCGCAGTGAAACTAAGCGATTTGCTTCTCATCGTTGGAAAACTGAGCAGAAAATCGTTAAAACTAGACTGGGAGTGCTTCAACAAGCTGAATTGGATTTAAGTCTTAACATTCGTAGGGGGGAAGATTTAGCAGCAAGTTTGAAATCTGTGGCTATAGCAAAATCCAATCTATTAGAACCTTTTTATAAAGACTTAGCAACCAAGTATTTTCAATTTCGAACTTCTATGTATGAGTTCGGGGAAAATTCTGGTAAAGTATTGGCAAAACGTTTACAACAAAGGGCTGTAGCTAATCAGATTATCAGGGTTAAGGATCAGTCTGGTATTATTCATGATACACCCAACGATGTTTTAAATATTTTTGTTGACTTTTATTCGATCCTATATACAGAGGATACGAATGTAACTCTACAACAGCAAACTAGCCTGGACCAATTTTTTCAATCTATGGATACACAGAAGGTTACAGATGATCAGAATCAAATCTTAGCAGAACCTATTAGTTGGGAGAAAGTTGTAACTGCTATGAAATCTCTTTCCAATGGTAAAGCTGCCGTGTGGAATTTTAGTTAGTGTATTGAACATCATCTACGCCATCTTGCAGACCCACGTACGAGCATACACGACAGCCATTATAGGTACCATGGTCTCCCTGTTCACGATCGCCCGTCAGCACACTTCCCTGACCATGCAAGCCTTCCCCCGCGCACCCTGGCTGCCCCCGCACTCGCATGCACAAGTCATGAACCCTCCCCTCCCATGACTCTGTCCCAGGGAATCGCACCCCGCGCCTGACCAACACCTCCTTCCCGTCCATGAATACCCCTCCTTTGATGACCCCTTCCTCTGAGCCTGAACGTCAGCATCGACTGCTGGTCATCCTTTAGCCCGAGGATACAGTTTATTGCCCATTACTGCATGCGCTCGCCTCTCCTGAAAGAGGCCACTATTGATCATGACATCCCCACCCCCGGAGATTCGATCAGGCGCACACATTCCAAAGAGATCGGCAGAACACTCAGCTGCGTGATAGCCCCCTCCCAATCATATGAGGGGAAAGGGTCTCTACTGTTGTCATGTGTTGGAATGGGCTGGAACTGGGGGGTGTCGGGGATATCGTTCTGATGTCATTCTCATGCTCTACAATGTCCCTGTTGTAATAAAGGACGTTCACATGTCTTAAACCAGTGTATAAAAGACCAGGTCTCAGAGAGGTTGAGAGAGCACCTCGAGACGATACCTTGTTGTCCGATCTGACGTGTTCTACTCCGACGGAATAAAACTTGTTTCCTGTCTTCCAGTCTCCAGCGCCTGCCTCTTTATTGAATAACTTCGTATGGTATTAGAGGCGTTTTTACGCCGGGCAAATTTAACTTAGGAAGCAACTACTGAAATCGCCTGACCATTGTAAATTGATCTTTATCAATTGGCGTCCCTGGGTGGGCCCATCAGCGACACGTGGATCCAGTGGGAGAGGTCCCGACGACAGAGTGAACGACTGCAACGATCGGAAGAGCTCCTGTCCGATAGACCCTCGTCTGACAGCCGATCATCTGAACTTCACTGATTCCGAGCAGACCTCTCCCGAGTGATCTACGGTCCTGACTGGGAACCACCAGGAGTGCCGCGATAGCAACAGAGAATAGAGGACGATCGGGCGCTGGAAGCGGAAGACGAGAAACTGTCCATGCGGTCCGGGTAAGGTCGTGGAACACGACAAATTGCGAAATTGATTGATTGATTGATTGTTTGAAAATACTAGTATTATCTATTGATTGCTTCTGGGAGGTTCTCTATTTGCAAACAAACACAGAATCGCCATACTCTGTTTAGTCTTTGCAGATAGTGAAGGGTAGGCAACGCAAAACTTTAACACGTCGTGCCTATTTTTTTCTCCCCATTGATTGATTGATTGAATCGAGCATTGAATTGTTCGAAGTTGGTTCTCTTAGGAATCTTCTCTGCCTGCAAACGGGGAATATTCTCTCTCCCTTTGCAGAGAGTGAAGGGTAGGTAACGCAAACCTTTAACACGTCGTACCTATTTCGTTCCTCATTGATTGATTGTTTGTCCAAACATTGACTGTTTGGAATTGGTTCTTTCTGGAGGTATTCTCTGTTTGCAAACAGCGTAGAATAGAATATTCTGTCCAGTCTTTGCAAATAGTGAAAAGATAGGTAGTGCAGGCCTTTGCCCCCCATTGTAATCCGTCATGCCTATCTTCTCCCCATTGGCTCATAGTTGGGTCAACCCGGACCGCTTATTAGAGATGAACCATCCAGCTCCACTGGAGGGCACCCCTAATAAGGACATGTTTACTAAGCAAGGACTTGTCGCTATAGCTTATAGTAAGTTATGGCATAAATATACAAAAAGGGATCCTAAAAACCAGTGGCCACTGACAGGTTCTTTTGATGAAAATAAAATAAAAACACTAGAAGCAGCTGTAAAAATAAATAAGGTAACGCCCACTATGCTCGTTAGTATTGGCATGTGGCGCAAAGAAGCAGACCATCGCAGGAAAAGAGAGGAAGTAAAAACAGTGAAAGAATTACGAAAAGCAGCCCATCTAGCCGCAAAAGAACTAGATGAAGAAATAAGAAGAAGAGAGAAAGTTAAACAAACGCAAGAATCAGGACTGACAGGTCAATGCCCTGTCAGGACCACCGCTGCCCTCTACCCGGAGATTCCCTCCAAACAGCGAGCAAATGACGAGTTACTGCTCGGTCCTCCAATTATCTACATGCCTCCTCCTTATGCTCCCAGCCAACCTCTAGCACAACACTCACCAGTTCAAAATGCAGACATAGGTGACCATAGCGCTAGTGCCCCGGCTCTTACGGCCTTCGCACCAACCGCGTTGGTAACAACAGCAGATGAGCATGAGATCAGCAGGCATCTAACGGCCAGACCAAACAGGTTGAGCAAAGATGAGCGGGATGGAATCGACCAAATAGCAAAAACCCTGGTAGAACGAAAAGAGAGCGAAGAATATACGATGAATATGCACAACTCGCATGCCGGTAGTCACAGACGGCATTTTATTTTACGGTTCAGCTACCACACCCTGAACGCGTATGAGGATAGGTACCAGACTAAGGGTCCTGCTAAAGTGACGGCTCTATATAGAAGGGTTGATGTCGGAGATGGGGCTGAAAGCGATGTGACGGACCTCTTCATGCAAACGCTTGAGGTCTTCCGCCACCTCGCGGAACAGAAACCAGAGGTCAAGATCACAGTCCCTGAGACGATTGAGCCCTCATTAGAAGCAGCCAACACCATGATGCCTATCAGAGAAGCCGCCCCCTATTGGGTTCCCCCAAGAGGTCAGGGAACAAACGATGATATCAACCATGCAGATGCCAAAGGGAGGGTTGTGTACAACTGGGTTTACCAACCATGGGATCGGCAAGATATTTTAACTTTTAGACAAACCCTGCCCGATTTAAGAAAGAACCCTACAGCATTCTATACCGAATTAGGCACAGCCTTGGGCTCAACCATAATGACTCTAGCGGACATGGATTTGTTTTTCGGGTTGTGTCTGCCGGCTGATGTGTGGAAGCAAATCCGGAGAGCCGACCACACAGATCTGTTCGGACACACCTGGACAAAACTCGATGAACTAGATAGGCAGCGAGAGCCCGGAAAGAAACCTGTAAAAGACATATTGGAACTCCCCGACAAAATAGTGCAGAAGCTAAAAACGTTGATCCCAGAAAAGAAGGTAGACTGGTCGATAGTCACAGCCTGCCGCCAGAAACCTCAGGAGGACGTATCAGAATACTTCTCACGATTTGAAACAGTGTTCTCCGACTACAGTGGCCAAGACATGACCACCGCAACCGGACAACACCTATTCGTGCAGAACTACGTAAAGGGGCTATCGCAAGAGGTCTCCCAAAAGTTACAGACTAGCGAAAGTAGTTGGGGAGCCTCTAAACCTGCAGCTATCCTTCAGATGGCTCAGTATTACGAACACCAAAAGAACGAGAACGAAAGGGCAACTGAGAAAAAGAAAAAGGACCTAAAGGAACGAGTAATGATTGCACAACTACAGGGAGTGATTACAGGGAGGGAACGGTATAGGGGAAACTACCAGTCAAATGCCCCTAGGAATTCGACCCCTAGAGACCGCAACCCCACCCCTGGCGCTCCACGAACCGACCTTGATGAGAACCAATGTGCATTTTGTAAAGAATTTGGACATTGGAAGTCTCAATGCCTAGCCCTTCGGGAACTGATTAAAAATAAAGAGACAAGGGACATG
Organism: Lissotriton helveticus; assembly: GCF_964261635.1. Classification (NCBI taxonomy): domain Eukaryota; kingdom Metazoa; phylum Chordata; class Amphibia; order Caudata; family Salamandridae; genus Lissotriton; species Lissotriton helveticus. The sequence continues at coordinate 624,025,338 of NC_136059.1, read as the reverse complement.
GCAAATGGCCCCAAACCTGGAGGGCAGGGACGAGGACAGACCCACGACACCACCAATGACCGATCTGGTAGACCAAACACATTTGACCGCCCCCGACAGAATCAGTGCCAACAGTCCGATGGCTACAATGATCACAACTCTGCATAGGACTGCCAGGGGCAAGGGAGGGATCCAGTCGAGCTCTGTGTTGACCAGCAAGGTCCATATGTCACTGCTAAGGTCCTGGGTACAAAGTCTCCATTTTTGGTAGACACTGGAGCGACACGTAGTGTGTTATCAAAACGACTGATTCCAAGGGCACCCTTGTCTGGCTCACACATTACCTCGATAGGTTTCGATGGGACGCCCTCCACTAATCCCCTGTCTGTACCTATCTCCTTTGACCTAGGAAACAATCCCACTGACACGACGTTTCTGCTCTCCTCCAACTCCCCTGACGCTATTATGGGTATTGATTTACTGAAACATTTCCGAGCTACTATTAGGTGTTCCCCGGAAGGAGTCCGAGTTATCCTGTACGACAACCCAAACATGTCCGGACCCTACCCTGCATGTCATATGTACACTTTAACAGATGCTGACCTATCCTTGCTCGATTCGCTACCCCTGCACCTATGGGCCAGAAACGACTCGGATGTAGGACGAATGATGATCGATCCTGTACACATAACTGTTCGACCAGATGCAATACTCCCGAAACTCCCACAGTACCGGATATCGCCCAAAGGCGAGAAGGCATTGGTAGCGATTATTCAGTCCTTGGTAAATGCAGGAGTGGTAGAGGAAGTGGTTAGTAATGTCTGCAATAGTCCTATCCTACCCATTGTTAAGAAGCAAGGTGAGGGGGATGAGAAAGCGTACCGCTTCATCATCGACCTGCGAGAAGTCAACAAAGTGGTGGTGCCACAGTACCCCGTAGTCTCAGACATCGCCACCATTCTGACCCTCATCCCGTCCACTGCCACCACCTTCACCGTTATAGATCTTAAAAATGCATTTTTCTCTATCCCCATCCATCCAGACAGCCGTTATCTCTTCGGCTTCACTTTAAAAAAACGCTCATAGCGATTTTGTAGAGCTCCCCAGGGCTACACTGAAAGTCCCAGCATTTACAGCCAGGCCCTAAAAAGGCAGCTGGACGCCGTCCAGCTACCAGATGGAGTGGTGTTGATCCAATATGTCGATGATATCCTTTTGGCGGCCGACACCACTCCACTTGCAATCACAGCCACTATCCAACTCTTGCACTTTCTCGCGGAGAATGGCCACAAAGTCTCCAAAAAGAAACTGCAGTTCTGTCAGTCCCAAGTAACATACCTAGGTCATCTCCTGTCCAAAGAAGGGAGAAAACTTACACCCGACCGAATCCAAACCATCCTAGACACCCCTATTCCAAAAACACAGAAGCAAGTCCGTTCATTAGTAGGCCTTACTTCTTTCTGCCGACAATGGCTTCCAAATTTCAGTCTCATTATAAAACCCCTACTTTCCCTGTTGGCCAAAGATGTTCCGTTCCCACTCCCGTGGACCCCCGAATGCCAAGCATCCTTTAAGGAGTTCCGAGATGCCCTTTGCTCGGCACCCGTTCTAGGAACACCAGATTACTCCAAGCCCTTCTCCCTCTACACTCACGAAAGGGAGGGATGCGCATTGTCCGTTCTAACCCAGCCCATCGGCGCCAAACAGCGCCCTTGTGCCTACTTCTCTGCCACTCTTGATCCAGTCGCCAGAGCTCTACCTGCCTGCCTTCGAGCAGTAGCCGCTGCTGCTGTCTCTATCCGACAGAGTGAGGGAATTGTACTTTCGAACTCAGTATTAGTACCCCATGCAGTTGACACGCTTTTGAACCAGACAAAGACTCAACACCTGACTAGTGCACGACTGACAGGATATGAATTGACTTTGCTTGCGCCCCACATCACTCTGAAGAGATGCACGACATTGAATCCTGCTACACTGTTACCCTTGCCCGAAAATGACCCCGATGTGCCCCCTATACACGACTGCGTGACTCTCACAGACGAGCAGACTAGGAGTAGAATTGATCTCCGAGACGTTGCTTTCACAAAACCTGACGGAGAACTATGGGTAGATGGCTCTTGCATCAAACTCCCAGACGGCACCACTTCTGCTGCCTATGTGGTAACGACTGCTCGAACAGTAGTCGAAACTGCTTGCATCACACAACGATACGCACAGGCAGCAGAACTAATTGCCCTCACACGAGCATGTATCATAGCAGCAGGAACCACGGCGAACATTTACACGGACAGCCAGTACGGGGTAGTTCATCATTTTGGGATCCTGTGGAGGGAAAGGGGATTCCTGACGTCCCATGGTACACCCATCCTTCACGGAGATTTAGTCTCCGCCCTGATTGAAGCAGTCCTTCTCCCCACACGATTAGCAGTGATCAAATGTCAGGCACACAAGAAGGTGACAGATTTAGTTGGTCAGGGAAACGCACTAGCCGACATCACTGCCCGAACCACAGCTGAGAATAGGGCCACGACACGCATGTATGTGACCAGGTCGCAAGCAGAAAAATGGACCAACGCTAGGGAAACGATCAGGGATATCCAATCGACCAGCACACCACACGAACTGACTGAGTGGGCACGGGTGGGTCTAAGGGACGATGAAGGCTGCTGGCGGACAAAGGACACAAACAAATGGTTGCTGCCTGATGCATACTTGATCCCCATACTGACAATGGCACATTCCCCTGCACACATAGGTTCTGCCCCCATGATTGAACTCATTTCCAAAGTCTGGCACAACGGCAAGATCCCCGACTCAGAAAAACGCCTAGTCCAACAGTGCCTTATCTGCTTACAACACAACCCCGGGAAAGGAACTGTGGTACCCCGGGGAGGGTTTGGGATCCCCGACCACCCCTTTGAGGTCCTCCAGATGGATTATATCCAATTAGAGAGGTGCCAAGGCTTGAAGTACGTATTAGTCATTGTATGTGCCTTCAGCAAATGGGTGGAAGCCTATCCGACCCGTGATAACACTGCCATGACTACTGCCAAAGTACTACTGAAGGAGTTTTTTCCTCGCTACGGCCTTTGTCGAATTTTATGGAGCGACAATGGCCCCCACTTCATAGCTGAAGTTATCCAACTTATCCTGAAGGGGTTGGGGGTCAAACAAAGGTTCCATGCGGTCTTCCACCCCCAAACCGCTGGCCTGGTTGAACGACACAACGCTACACTGAAACTGAAACTGTCAAAAATAGTGGCCACCACAGGGCTTAAGTGGCCAGATGCCCTTCCACTGGCATTACTATCGATGCGCTCCACCCCCACTAAGCACCACTTGACCCCCTACGAAGTTGTGTTTGGACGGCCTATGAACCTCTGGACTGCCCCCAAACCGACCTCCATTCACGACGTCCCCGACGTCCTGCTGTCAGATTATTTGTACAAGTTAACTAAGACATTGTCTGTCATTCATCAACAGGTGCAGCAGGCCATCCCCGATACTTCCAGGGGTCCCGGTCACGATATCCAACCGGGTGACTACATCCTAATCCGGAACTTTCAACGAACGAAGAGTCTGGAACCCCGGTGGACGGGCCCCTGGCAAGTACTGATCACCACTCGGATGGCTCTTCGAGTGGAGGGGAAGAAGCACTGGCTGCACGCCCATCACTGCAAAAAGATTTCCTCGACCCTGGCCACGACAGACAACGTCAGCACCCAGGAAGAGCTCCTGAACAAAGACCGACCATCATTGAACTGCTATCCTGATACCGAGGCACTTGAACTTGCAAAACACTCTGATCCCACTGTGCCATCTCGAGAAGGGTATTTCCTGTGTCGAAAGGAGGGAGCTTCGGCTAAGTAGGCCACTGACTAAGTTAAAAATCTCAGAACGGTGACCCAAAGCAACCAAGGGTTACCTGGAGAGAAGCTAAACTAAGTCTGTGGTTCTGCCCACTACCGAGCACCTTGAAAATGAAGATGATGGAAGCGCCAGATAAGAAGATGATGGAAGCGCCAGATAAGAAGACGTCGGAAGCAACAGGAAATACCCACTACAGGAATCCAAAGACTGACAATTTGCACAAATCAAAGACAATCGCTTTCTTCATTGTCTTCCTCTTTTGCCTCCTCCTCATGACTTCCTTCTGGATCTTGGAGGAAAGCACACCCGCTCACCAGATGTTGCCAACCACTGTCCAGCCAACCACCGTGAAAGAGCACCACCTGATCACCCTTTCACCTCAGCTTCGAGAAAGGCGTAGGGAATTCTGGAACAATTCCTTTGTACAACTGTTGCACCAGCACAACCTTGCTGCAAATGCCACGAACTGCTGGATCTGTGGGTTGCTCCCACATGCTACCGGACACTCCATCCCCTTCATCCCTTCTCCTTTCTCAGTTCACGGCTCCTGCCTCGCCTGGTTGATCCTCATGCAGGAAAGCCACAAGGACAACGCCACTTCTGGTCAGACAGTGTCACACTTCTACTATGGGTTCTGGCTGAACAAAACAGGAAAACCCTTTTGTCCTGCAATTTCAGGTTCAACCTTCCTTACGAACATTCCTGCCAAAGAAAGGGTCGAAATGCAGGTGCTCCACAATCCAGCCAGATCCACCTTCTCCCACCTGCGGAAACAAACGGCTGCCACCCTGACTGTGGCCCTGTCTGTCATCAATGTCACAGGACTCGTATGCCTCGAAGGACAAGGAACGCAGCTGGTGGGTCACAGTTCTTGCCGCATCACCAAAACATTGGCCTCAGCTGACCCCCCCTCCTTTGTTGCTTCCCCGAATATGTACTTTGTTTGTGGCACCAAAGCCTACACGTGGCTCCCAAAAGGCTGGAAGGGTACGTGCTACATCGCCTTCATTCTTCCTCCCACGTATGTGGCTCCAGCCAACCACCACCGGCAAAAGCGCGCTGGAGATGTTGAACAAGCCGACTCCACCGGAGCACAGTTCCTGGATGCAGCAAAGGGACTCGTTCCTCTGTGGGGACCAATGGCCAATAGCCGCGCAATCCGACACCTAACTCAGGCATTAGAAACAACCATTAATATCACCGCTGGCATCCTCGCCAACAACACGGCTGAACTTCAGGCAGTCCGCCTGGTGGCTCTTCAAAACCGTCTTGTTCTAGATGTGGTTCTGGCCGACCGTGGAGGTGCATGCCGTATCATCGGCTCCAGCTGTTGCACCTACGTGCCAGATAACTCACCTTCGGTCTACAAAGCAATCGAACACCTCCACAGACTGTCCTCGGAGGTTCACCAGGAACAGGAAGGATGGTCGCTTGGAGGCTGGTTCTGGGACACTTTAAAGAACTGGGGATGGAGACTGTTCACGTTTTTGCTAATACCAATCATGATGCTATGTGGGTGTTGTTTAGGTATTCAATGTTTACCATCTTTATGTGCACTCATTTCCAACTGTATGTGCCCGAAGACTTTGAACTTTAAACCTGAGCACATGAGTCCCCTATACGAGGTAGTGGTGCGTGGTCTCATGGGGATCGATCCGAACTGACAAGCTGGCGAGACATGTTAAAGGGAGGACTGTGGAATTTTAGTTTGCGTATTGAACATCATCTACGCCATCTTGCAGACCCACGTACGAGCATACACGACAGCCATTATAGGTACCATGGTCTCCCTGTTCACGATCGCCCGTCAGCACACTTCCCTGACCATGCAAGCCTTCCCCCGCGCACCCTGGCTGCCCCCGCACTCGCATGCACAAGTCATGAACCCTCCCCTCCCATGACTCTGTCCCAGGGAATCGCACCCCGCGCCTGACCAACACCTCCTTCCCGTCCATGAATACCCTTCCTTTGATGACCCCTTCCTCTGAGCCTGAACGTCAGCATCGACTGCTGGTCATCCTTTAGCCCGAGGATACAGTTTATTGCCCATTACTGCATGCGCTCGCCTCTCCTGAAAGAGGCCACTATTGATCATGACATCCCCACCCCCGGAGATTCGATCAGGCGCACACATTCCAAAGAGATCGGCAGAACACTCAGCTGCGTGATAGCCCCCTCCCAATCATATGAGGGGAAAGGGTCTCTACTGTTGTCATGTGTTGGAATGGGCTGGAACTGGGGGGTGTCGGGGATATCGTTCTGATGTCATTCTCATGCTCTACAATGTCCCTGTTGTAATAAAGGACGTTCACATGTCTTAAACCAGTGTATAAAAGACCAGGTCTCAGAGAGGTTGAGAGAGCACCTCGAGACGATACCTAGTTGTCCGATCTGACGTGTTCTACTCCGACGGAATAAAACTTGTTTCCTGTCTTCCAGTCTCCAGCGCCTGCCTCTTTATTGAATAACTTCGTATGGTATTAGAGGCGTTTTTACGCCGGGCAAATTTAACTTAGGAAGCAACTACTGAAATCGCCTGACCATTGTAAATTGATCTTTATCAGCCGGGCCAGATCTTATTCATTTAGAATTTTATAAGACTTTTTCACACATATTTAAACAGCAAATGCTAGAGGTCTTTCGCCTTGCCCAGACTGGATCTGTCCCTGATTCCTGGAGGCAGTCGACAATTGTTCTCTTTAAAAAGAAAGGCAAGGATGAATTAAACCCTGCATCATACCGGCCGATAGCGCTAATTAATACGGATAGCAAGATCTATTCAAGGATACTGGCTTTTCGTCTAACCCAAACAATTCTTCCTCTGGTCTCTATTCGCCAGCATGGGTTTATTCCTGGTAGGGACACGACCGATCACATCAGGCGTGTTGTTGCCCTGTTAGACTGGGCAAAGGTTACAAACTCCGCCCTCAGGGTGATCCTGTTGGACGCAGAGAAGGCGTTCGACAGGGTCTCCTGGGGGTATTTATGGGGTGTTTTGCGCTGAAAGAGTTACATACCGGAATTTATCCAGGCTTTACAAGCCCTGTATATATCTCCAACTGCCAAAATTCGTATCTCTGGTAATGAATCACATTATTTTTCTATTAGCAGGGGCACCAGACAAGGATGCCCCTGTTCTCCTCTACTTTTTGCTTTATTTATCGATCCTTTTTTATGTTTGATAGAAAAATCTCATACCATATCTCCTATTAGTGTTCATGGAATACACGGCATTGGCATATGCCGATGATATTATATTATTAACTGATAATGTCGTCCGATCTTTTCCTGCATTGGAGACTCTCGCTGTTCAATTCGGCTCAATTTCGGGCTACAAGTTAAACATTGCAAAGACACAAATTTTACAATCCGCGGCTATGCCAATTTCTCATGTTCCTATTACTAGTGTGGCAACATATCTTGGTATTCAAATCTCGCCTGATATAGATCAGATTTCTGATCTGAATTACTCCCCTATTATTGATTTACTTCATAACAAGTTAGAGAGGCTGGATCATTTACACCTCTCATTATTCGGCTGATGTAATATCCTTAAAATGTTTGTCCTCCCCAAATTTTTATATCTTTTTAGATCTATTCAACATCTAATCCCTACTTTAATTTTAATAAAAGCAGAAAGGATATGTCAACGTTTCTTATGGTCATATATCGTAAACCAAGGAGGGCGGCTAAGTGGACCTATCTTCCGCAGGATCGTGGGGGATGGACAGTTCCGAATCTAATGTATTACTATTGGGCAGCTATGATCTAACACTACACTTCTCCTTTGCTAGGAGATGCTGTCGACCTCCCGTTGCATCTCTCACCATCAATATATTCAATATCATTGGGAGATTCTACAAAAGGTGTATTAACTCGTATCCTTGAACCAAGTTCTTTTAAAAAAAAAAAAATTAAGGTTTTCTGGGCATTATTCTCGGTTTGGCAAAAAGTTCGTCGTCATTTTCATATCCCTAAGCTCAATTATTATACCCCATCAAGTGCTTCTGGACTACTTCCATTAATATTTCAAGAGGGGGTGGCTATTACCTGGACATCTCTTGGTTTGAAGGAGGTTGGTGATATGGCTGATCTCGGGCAAATGGCTACTTTTCTTTCACTGAAGGAGAAATTCCATTTGCAGTCTAACCATTTTTTAAAATATTTACAATTTAGAAGTTTTCTTGATAAAAAGTTTCCTTCAAATCCAACAATGTTTCAAAAAATTGATATAGTTGAATTAATAAGAAAGAAGGCAAAAATTGGTAGTTTATACCAGTCTTTTCTATCTCAACTCCCAGACGATTTAGATGATCAGAATAATAAATGGGCGACCATATTTGGAGTACCCGCTGTTGATCTAAAATTTCCACTGGTTTTAGCCAGGTCTGTTTTGGTTTCTGGTACTCTTCGCTCGCAAAGTTATATGGCCATGTTCAATCTTTATTATACACCTGCAAAACTTGTCAGATGGGGGGTAGTTAGTGGGGGCAAAGGGTCGTTGTGTGCAAGATGTAAATTTCCGTCTGCAGATTCTGTTCATATGTTCTATGACTGTCCGCAGTTATCTTTTTTTATCAACCAAATTGAAACTTTTCTTACTCAGATAACTCAAACTTCAGTTAAAATCTCATCGGAAATGGTAATTACTGGTTATGAATACTCTATGGCCCCCGAAAAAACAAGATATCTGCAAGCCTTTCTCTTTATTGCTATGGCCATGGTCAGACTTTGCATTACATCGCACTGGATAAATCCTGAACCTCCTACTTTTTGTCATTGGAAGGCCAGGATGTTGGCCTGGTTCAAATTAGAGACTTCTGTTCAGGAGTTCAGAGGAAAGAAAACACGCTTAACAGCTTCCAAGAACTGGGAACCATTTGAAAAGTGGTTGGCAAATTAATAATGTTTTTTTAATCTTTATTTTATAATTTTGTGTGTGTAAAATATGTAAGATTTATGTTTATTTGTTTAACCTGTCTCCCACCAATACGGAAAAAAAACAGAAAAAAACAAAAAAAAAGGAAGCAGCAGGTAGGGCCGACTTCCTCAGCCATGGTGTGCTTGACCAGGCCTGGGTCGGCATATGGCACCCAACACGGCCTGCTTCGAGTGCGATTGCAGATGCGGTTGAATTCCTTCATTACGGAGAGGAGGCTAGGAAAAAAGCAGGGGCGGGATGCTGCAGAAGCATGAAGCGAAATGCGGCTGGCTCTCAGCACGGAAGTAGGCGGCCCAGCCTCCAGGCACGTCTAACCACCTCGGCCGAGGAGAGGCTGTCAGAGGAGGAGGGTGGGGCCTGCTGCCAGGTCTGACACACCTACGCACATGATGCCTCAGTGTTTGCTTTCAGGAAATAAGCTCCCAGGGACTAACAGGCCTTTTGACCTGACTACCACCCCCCTTGCTAGGAGTATTCAATCACTGGTGGCTGGGACACAGGCCCCAGCCGTTAAAAAGTTCAGGATTGACGAGGCTGGGCCACACACAAGGTGTCATCCTGTGTCCCAGCCACCAGTGATTGAATACTCCTAGCAAGGGGGGTGGTAGTCAGGTCAAAAGGCCTGTCAGTCCCACTGTGGTTGGAATGGCCACAAGTGAGGGCCTTGTGGGGGGTCAGGGGAGTCTGGAGCCAAGGGCCACCCCACCAGTAAATGGTAAGCTGTGGATATTGAAGCAGGCGTTTGTGAACTGCGCCTGCCCATCCAAGAGATGGAGTAGTGCTGGGCACAGATGTGTGAGGCCAGGAAGTCTACATTTGGCCCTAGTCCTGCAGACCAGTGGGCACAGGTTGCTGGTGAGAGTAGCCCCCGCAGCACTACTAAATGGCATCTACTGTGCAGCTGCTTCACTGGCTCACCAAAAGCAAACCTTTCTGCTTCCATCCACACCTGGAACATGCCCAGTGCCAGGTACCCTGCTTCTCGGACATTCCACCGCTCCGATTCCAGGACCCTCCTCACCCTGAACCCGGGACACAATGCTGCGAGCCATCTAGCATCACCGAAGAAGACCCTTGGACCCTTCCCCTGCAGAAACATCAACTGCACCTTCAGCCATGCCAACACGCCAGCTCCTCTTGACACCCAGCTGACCAACAGTGCGCCAGTCTGGCTCAACTGCATCCTCCACAATGTGCGGTCCCTCCACAAACACACCATAGAAATCTGGCAACTCCTCAATGCTTGGTCCAGACCAGACACCGCAATCGCCATCCCCAATGGCTAAAAAATCACCCAGAAGTACCACCCCAACTGCCCAGGAGGAGGCATTGCTATTATCCATAATGGCACACTATGACTGACCAATCACTCCAAAGACACAACAACGACTGTGGAACACCGCCACTTTCAGATCTGGACCAACCCCTACACCTCCCTCCACGGCACTCTCGTCTACAGGCCCCGCTGTCCCCCCTTCACCGAAGCCCCAGGCTTCCGTATCCACCGACTGCATCCTACACAGAGAACTCAACTTCCACATGGATAACCCCAGTGACCAGAACACTCCCTCCCTTCTGGAGAACCTCAACAAGATCTGACTCACCAACACACACAGTCTGACACACGCTCAACCCCCTCTTCTCCGCCAACAGGAACATCAGCTACAGCCACACCACCGAACTCTCCTGCACTGACCATCGATGAGTGCATCTCGCCTTGGGCATGCCCACCGTACACCACCATTATCATCGCCCCTGTCAAGGCCAGTGAAGAACGTCTTGTCAACTGCCTCAGCACAACCACTCCGCCAACTCTAACAGATGCCAACACCACAGCATGCAACCTCCACTGATGGATCTCCAACTGAGCCGACACCCTTGCACACCCTCAAGAAAAGACTATGCAAGCAACACTCCAAGAAGGCCAGTTGGTTCACTTCCACCCTCTATGAGTCCAGACGCTCCTGCAGATGACTTGAGAAAAAATGGAGGAACAACAAAACCCCAGAAACTCACGCAACCTTCAAATCAGCCATCAACACACACCACCTCCTCCTGAAAACCACAAAGAAAATGGCCCTCCATGACAGATTCAACGCCAACACAAACACATCAAGGAACTCTTTGCCATACTCAAGGAGTTTGCCAGGCCCGAAAGCAAGACCACAGATGTTCCCTCCTTCCAAGACCTCTGCAACAAACTCGGCACCTTCGTCTATCACAAGATCAGGAAGATCTATGAGAGCTTCGACACCCTAGACCCGACCACTATGCCCGCCACCGTCGCACACAACCAAGACGCATCCCAACAGACCATGATTTGCCGGACCAAACTCACAACAGAGGACATGCTCTAACCATGAAGAGCATCCACTCACGAGCCCCGACGGATCCTTGCACGTACCACATCTTCTACAGAGCAGCCTCCGCATTCGTCCACAAGCTTTGCCGCACCATCAACTGCTCCATTGAAATCCGCGACCTTCTCCGATGACTGGAAACACACCGAGATCCCCCCCTGCTGAAGAAGCCATCCTCGAACTAGACAAACCTTAAGAACTTCAGACCCATCTCCCTCCTCCCCTTCCCAGCCAAAGTCATCGAGAAGGCCATCAACGCCCAACTTTCGAGTACATCGAAGTGCACCACATCCTTGACACCTCCCAATTCGGCTTCTGAAGCAACCACAGCATCGAGACCACACTCCTCGCACACCATCGACAACATCCGCTCTCTCGTCGACCGGGGAGAGACCGCAGCCCTCATAGTTCTAGACCTCTCGGCAGCCTTTGACACCATCTCACACCGCACTCTAATCATGAGACTCCACGATGCCGGCATCCATGACAAGACTCTTGACTGGATCAACTCCTTCCTCTCCTCCTGACCCAGCAAGTCACAATAACACTGTTCCTCTCAGAGCCCACGGAGATCAGCTGTGGAGAGCCCCAGGGCTCGTCCCTGAGCCCCATCCACTTCAACGTCTACATGGCCTCCCGGGCAGCCATCATCAGAAGCCATGGACTCATACGCTGATGATACCCAGCTGATCCTCTCCCTCACCAACGAACCCAACAACCACCAGAACCAACTTCCATAGTGGAATGAAGGCTGTTGCTATCTTTATGAAAGACAGCTGCCTCAAGCTCAACTCAGTCAAGACCGAAGAACTCCTCCTGGGTCCCAACCCTTCAGCTTGGGACGACTCCTGGTGGCAAGCTGCCATGAGATCTCACCCCCCGGAAGGACCACACATGTAACCTCAGCATCATTCTGGACGAATCACTCACCATGAACCGCCAAATTAATGCAGTTTCCTCAGCCTGCTTCTACACACTCTGCCTGCTTCAAAAGACATTCAGATGGCTCCCCACAGAATCCAGAAAGATAGTCACCCACTCATTCATCACCAGTAGACTCAACTACGGCAACGCATTCTACACGGGCATCACCCAGAAACAACAGAATGTCTAAAATGCAGCAGCCAGACTGGTACTCGACAGTCCCTGCGGTAGCCACATGATGCAACACCTCCAGCAACTCCACTGGTTCCCAGTCAACAAGAGAAACACTTTCAAGCTACTCACTCACGCCTACAAAGCTCTTCACAATGAAGGCCCAGCATACCTGAACCACCACGTACACACCAGACAATGTCCATTCTCCCAAATCGTCCTTGCCCTAGTCCTAAGGATCCACAAGACCAGAACCGGAGGAAGGTCGCTCTCCTACATTGTCACCAAGGCCTAGAACACCCTGCTCCTTACCGCAGGCAATCCGAATTGCTGATTCAATTCAGGAAGGACCTCAGATCTGGCTTTTTGAATTATCCTCCACCCAGTCTGACCAGCAGCCACCCCACCAAGCGCCTTGAGACCCTCACTGGTGAGTAGCCGTGCTATACAAAACCCTGATTGATTCAATCATTGCATTTGGAATGGGGTTTCACAGAGGGTTTTCAGGTGGGGCACCAGGGTCCTAGTGGTCACAGTTGGGTGGACAATTTGAAGTCAGCCAGGGAAATCAATCAGGTGGTAGATGTGAAATTAGAAAAAGAGGTAGCTAAAGTAAGAGTGGCGGTCCCTTCTTTAAGTGACCCCTGATGGATTTTATCATTTCTCCACTGGGTGTAATCCCTAAGAAATGAGTGGGGGAATTCAGGATGATCCACCACTTATCTTGGTTGGAGGACGCTTCGGTCAAAGATTTCCATTGCTGAAGACAATACCAGGGTGCTGTACACCTCTGTGGATGATGGCATCTGCTTGGTGAAGAAGTGTGGGCAGGGTGCTTAACTAGCGAAGTGGGACATAAAATCTGTTTTTTAGTTACAGGCCATACGCCCTTCTCATTTTTGGTTGCTCAGCATGCAATTTGGGGGTGTCATCAATGTGACAAGTTCTTGCCTCTGGGGCGTGCTATTTCATGTGTATTGTTTAAGATGTTTAGCACTTGTTTGCAATGGGTTTTCTGCAAAGGGAGTGGCCCTCACGAAGTGTCTAACTATTTCGATAACTTCTTGTTTGGGGTCAAGAAAGCTTTCAGCAATTGTCATGGGGAGCTTCAGCACTTTGAGTCTTTGGCGCAGGCATTCATGGTGCCTTTGGCTCCAGAGAAGACAGAGGGTCCTAATGAGGTCTTGAGATTCCTGGGCATTGAGTTTGACTCTGTGTAATGGTGGCAAAGTTGCCACGGGCAAAAGTGCTGGAGATACAAGGTTTCCTGGAAGCAGTGATTGAGGATCGGAAGATTCAGTTGAGGGAGGTGCAGAAGCTGCTTAGTTTGCTGCAGTTTGCATGCAGAGTGGTGAGAGCGGGTCAGACTTTTTGCAGATGTCTCGGCATGGATGTGTTGAGGGTGGTGGTGCCACATCACTGGGTGTGGATTTCTTTGGCAGCCAGGGAGGTTACATATGGTGAACATTCTTGGACGATTTGAATGATTTGCCTTTGAGCTTTTTGGAGGAGAACACTGTGTGGCATGTTGGCAGGTCCAATTTTTTTCTAATGTGGCAGGTGCTCAGGCTTTGGTCTGTTCTGGGATGGGAGATGCTGGGCAGAGATGGCTGGTGCACTGTTTGAGTCGGGGACGTAGTATCACTTTTCTTGAGATTTTTCCATTGTTGGTGGCATTCTCAGTGTGGGGCAGCAAATTGATGAACAGCACGGTATGGTTCAATGTGGACAATATGACAGTGGTTGACCTGGTGAACAGTCAGAGAGCAAGGGATTTGAGAGTGTTGTGGCTGCTGAGGATATTCATGTTGATATGCTTGCAACTCAATGTGGTGTTCAAGGCTCCTGGTGCCAGCAATGATATAGATGATTCCTTGTCTTGTTCGCAGTGCAACTCTACCGCTGATTAGCGCCATGAGCGGAGGAGTTCAAGACGTGGTTGCTTGCTGACATCTGGGTCTGGGTGTGGAATTGTAGTTCGTGTACTAAACATTATCTACGCCATCTTGCAGACTCACGTATGAGCATACACGACAGCCATTTTAGGTACCATGGTCTCCCTGTTCACGATCGCCCGTCAGCACACTTCCCTGAACCTTGCGAGTCTTCCCCGCGCACCCTGGCTGCCCCCGCACTCACATGCACAAGTCATGAACCCTCCCCTCCCATGACTCTGTCTCAAGGAATCACACCCCGCGCCTGACCAACACCTCCTTTCCGTCCATGAATACCCCTCCTTTGATGACCCCTTCCTCTGAACCCGACTGCCTGTACGAACCGCTGGTCATCCTTTAGCCCGAGGATACAGTTTATTGCCCATTACTGTATGCACTCGCTTTTCCTGAAAGGAGCCACTATTGATCACGACCTCCCCACCCCCTGAGATTCGATCAGGCGCACACATTCCAAAGGAATCGGCAGAACACTCAGCTGCGTGATAGCCCCTCCCAATCATATGAGGGGAAAGGGCCTCTACTGTTGTCATGTGTTGGAATGGGCCGGAACTGGGGGGGGGGGGGTGCCAGGGATGTCGTTCTCATACTCCACAATGCCCTTGTTGTAATAAAGAACGTTCACATGTCTTAAACCAGTGTATAAAAGACCAGGTCTCAAAGAGGCTGTGAGAGCACCTCGAGACGATACCTTGTTGTCCGATCTGATGTGTTCTACTCCGTCAGAATAAAACTTGTTTCCTGTCTTCCTGTCTCCAGCGCCTGCCTCTTTATTGAATAACTTCGTATGGTATTAGAGGCGTTTTACGCCGGGCAAATTTAACTTAGGAAACATCAACTGAAATCGCCTGACCATTTTGAATTGATCTTTATCAATTGGCGTCCCAAACGCGGGGCCCATCAGCGACACGTGGATCCAGTGGGAGAGGTCCCGACGACAGAGTGAACAACTGCAACGATCGGGAGAGCTCCTGTCCGATAGACCCTCGTCTGACAGCCGATCATCTGAACTTCACTGATTCCGAGCAGACCTCTCCCGAGTGATCTACGGTCCTGACTGGGAACCACCAGGAGTGCCGCGATAGCAACAAGAGAATAGAGGACAATCGGGCGCTGGAAGCGGAAGACGAGAAACTGTCCATGCGGTCCGGGTAAGGTCGTGACATACGACAAATTACGAAATTGATTGATTGATTGTTTGAAAATACTAGTATTACTTATTGACTGTTTCTGAGAAATTCTCTATTTGCAAACAAGCACAGAATCGCCATACTCTGTTTAGTCTTTGCAGATAGTGAAGGGTAGGCAACGCAAGCCTTTAACACGTCGTGCCTACTTTTCTCCTCATTGATTGATTGATTGAATCGAGCATTGAATTGTTCGAAGTTGGTTCTCTTAAGGATCTTCTCTGCCTGCAAACGGGGAAGAATAGGAATATTCTCTCTCCCTTTGCAGATAGTGAAGGGTAGGCAACGCAAGCCTTTAACACGTCGTGCCTATTTCATTCCTCATTGATTGATTGTTTGTCCAAACATTGACTGTTTGGAATTGGTTCTTTCTGGAGGTATTCTCTGTTTGCAAATAGCGTAGAATAGAATATTCTGTCCAGTCTTTGCAAATAGTGAAAAGATAGGTAGTGCAGGCTTTTGCCCCCCATTGTAATCCGTCATGCCTATCTTCTCCCCATTGGTTAATAGTTGGGTCAACCCGGACCGCTTATTAGAGATGAACCATCCGGCTCCACTGGAAGGCACCCCTAATAAGGACATGTTTACTAAGCAAGGACTAGTCGCTATAGCTTATAGTAAGTTATGGCATAAATATACAAAAAAGGATCCTGAAAGTCAGTGGCCACTGATAGGTTCTTTTGATGAAAATAAAATAAAAACACTAGAAGCAGCTGTAAAAATATACAAGGCAACGCCCACAATGCTTGATAGTATTGGCATGTGGCGCAAAGAAGCAGAACATCGCAGGAAAAGAGAGGAAGCGAAAATAGTGAAAGAGTTACGAAAAGCCGCCCATCTGGCCGCAAAAGAACTAGATGAAGAAATAAGAAGAAGAGAGGAAGTTAAACAAACGCAAGAATCAGGACTGGCAGGCCAATGCCCTGTCAGGACCACCTCTGCGCTCTACCCGGAGATGCCCTCCAAACAGCGGGCAAATGACGAGTTACTGCTCGGTCCTCCAATTATCTACATGCCTCCTCCTTATGCTCCCAGCCAGCCTCTAGCACAACACTCACCAGTTCAAAGTGCAGGTGTGGGTGACCCTAGCGCTAGTGCCCCGGCTCTTACGGCCTTCGCACCAGCCGCATTGGTAACAACAGCAGATGAACATGAGACTAGCAGGCACCTAACAGCCAGACCAAATAGGTTGAGCAAAGATGAGCGGGATGGAATCGACAAGATAGCAAAAACATTGGTAGAACGGAAGGAGAGCGAAGAGTATACGATGTATATGCACAATTCACATGCCGGTAGTCACAGACGGCATTTCATCTTACGGTTCAGCTACCACACCCTGAACGCATATGAGGATAGGTACCAGAATAAGGGTCCTGCTAAATTGACGGCTCTATATAGAAGGGTCGATGTTGGAGATGGAACTGAGAGCGATGTGACGGACCTCTTCATGCAAACGCTTGAGGTCTTCCGCCACCTCGCAGAACAGAAACCAGAGGTCAAGATCACAGTCCCTGAGACGATTGAGTCCTCATTAGAAGCAGCCAACACGATGATGCCTATCAGAGAAGCCACCCCCTATTGGGTTCCCCCAAGAGGTCAGGGAACAAACGATGATATCAACCACGCAGATGCAAAAGGGATGGTTGTGTACAACTGGGTTTACCAACCATGGGATCGGCAAGATATTTTAACTTTTAGACAAACCCTGCCCGATTTACGAAAGAACCCTACGGCATTTTATACAGAACTAGGCACAGCCTTGGGCTCAACCATAATGACTCTATCGGACATTGATTTGTTTTTCGGGTTGTGTCTGCCGGCTGATGTGTGGAAGCAAATCCGGAAAGCCGACCACACAGACCTGTTCGGACACACCTGGAAACAACTCGATGACCTAGATAGGCAGCGAGAGCCCGGAAAGAAACCTGTAAAAGACATACTGGAACTCCCCGACAAAATAGTACAGAAGCTAAAGACGTTGATCCCAGAAAAGAAGGTAGACTGGTCGGTAGTCATGGCTTGTCGTCAGAAACCTCAGAAAGATGTATCAGAATATTTCTCCCGATTTGAAACAGTGTTCTCCGACTACAGTGGTCAAGACATGACCACCGCAACCGGACAACACCTATTCGTGCAAAACTACGTAAAAGGGCTATCGCAAGAGGTCTCCCAAAAGTTACAGACGAGTGAGAGTAGTTGGGGAGCCTCCAAACCTGCAGCTATCCTTCAGATGGCTCAGTATTATGAACACCAAAAGAACGAGAACGAGAGGGCGAATGAGAAAAAGAAAAAGGACTTAAAGGAACGAGTGATGATTGCCAAATTGCATGAAGTGACTACAGGAAGGGAACGATATAGGGGAAACTACCAGTCGAATGCCCCTAGGAATTCGGCCCCTAGAGACCGCAACTCCACACCTGGCGCTCCACGAACCGACCTCGATGAGAACCAGTGTGCATTTTGCAAAGAATTTGGGCATTGGAAGTCTCAATGCCTGGCCCTTCGGGAAATGATTAAAAATAAAGAAACAAGGGACATGAGAAATGGCTCCAAAACTGGAGGGCAGGGACGAGGGCAGACCCGCGACACCACCAATGACCGATCTGGCAGACCAAACACATTTGACCGCCCCCGACAGAATCAGTGCCAACAGTCCGACTGCAACAATGCTCACGACTCTGCATAGGACTGCCAGGGGCAAGGGAGGGATCCAGTCGAGCTCTGTGTTGACCAGCAAGGTCCTTACGTCACTGCTAAGGTCCTGGGTACAAAGTCTCCATTTTTGGTAGACACTGGAGCGACACGTAGTGTATTATCAAAACGACTGATTCCAAGGGCACCCTTGTCTGGCTCACACATCACCTCGATAGGTTTCGATGGAACGCCCTCCACTAATCCCCTGTCTGTACCTATCTCCTTTGACCTAGGAAACAATCCCACTGACACAACATTTCTGCTCTCCTCCAACTCCCCTGACGCCATTATGGGTATTGATTTACTGAAACATTTCCGAGCTACTATTAGGTGTTCCCCGGATGGAGTCCGAGTCATCCTGTACGACAACCCGAGCATGTCCAGACCCTACCCCGCACGACATATGTACGCTGTTGGAAACCGGTTATTTCGGGTAGGCTAAGGCTTATGCCAAAGCCAGGCAGAAACCACCATTCCAGTCAGGGCAAGGAAGTCACACGCCAAGATAACCCCTGCTCGCCCTCTAGGTAGCATGGCGCGGGCAGTCTAGGCTAAACTCGGAGGCGATGTGTAAAGCATTTGCGTCAGCGCACAACAGCAACAACATACTAGGTACACCACAAAAGAGACTCCACACAAGGTTATATTAAAATAACTTTTGTATTGTCAAAAACATATCAGATAGAAATCACACATGTACATTGTGCCAACTGGCACGGCAATATTCACAAGGGATTATTTACAAGACAGGGCCACATGGGCCACTGTCTGAATCAACACTTTGCAGATATAGAAATACTTGTCAGAAATTAGAATAAAAGTATATAAACTTCACTGTAACACAAAGTAACAGTTATAGATCACATCCAGTAACTACTGGGAACAGGTAAGTACCACCTACGCAACCCTAAACTCCTTGGGAGACTGTCACGCAGGGGACCAGGACCTCACTAGGACCACCTGTACTAAAAAGAACAACCACCTAAGTATCCCACAGCATTTAGGGGTCTAAGAAAGAACACATTACCCATGATGTATGAACCACATTCAGAGGAGTATTAAAGGAAAACCACATAAGTAGCACACAGCGTCTAGGGGTCTAAGAAAGAACACAGTACCCATGATGCATAAAGATACATTCAGAGGAGTAATAAAGAGAAACACATAATGTATAAACCTACACATTCAGCGGTGTTAAGAATAAAGCACATGATGCAATAAAATTACATTCAGAGGTACCAGAATAATACAGTAGCGCAAAAGTCACATGATGTCTAAAACATTCAGAGGTGCAGGAATAAGACATGATGCAAGAAATCACATTCAGAGGTGCAAGAACCATACAATTGCGCAAAACCTACATAAGCCACCACCTGTGGCAGTCCCTAGGCCAACTGGCCTTGTTGGGGCTAGAACGCCCTGAGTCTCAATGTCAGGGGCCTAAACGATGCAGGGGCCCACTACTTGCTGGGCCCCTGGGAACACTCACAAGGGCCTAAACGTAGCAGCTGGCACTAAGTGCTGCGCAGCTGGGTAGGCCTGGCACCACGGTGCCCTCGCTGTCCCACACAGGGACTCTCTCTCCAACTTGCGCCTAAACGGTGCAGCTGCCCACTAATTGCTGGACAGCTGGAGAATCATCAAAACTGCGCCAGGGCCCTCACTGGCCCTCAGGTGCAAACTGCGCCGAAGCTTGGAGCCACACAGGCTCTGAAAACACTGGTCAAACGTTGGAGCCACCCAGGCTCTAAAACACTGGACAATCGTTGGAACCACACAGGCTCTAAAAACAATGGGCACACGTTGGAGCCACACAGGCTCTAAAAGACAATGGTGCCCCAAGCCCCTCACAGGGACTTCTTAGACAGCTACGGGCCCTCGGTGGAGCCTCTCTGGGCTCGAGACCACGTTGGGGCGACCCGCTGCCAACCGGGGCCGCCCTAGATGCACCAAGGTAAATTATGCCTCTACGAGCCTCTCTGGGCTCACACACGCTGGGGCGACCCACTGCCAACTGGGGCCGCCCTAGATGCGCCAATGTCCAGTATGCCCCTTTCGTTGGAGTCCCTCGGACTCATGAACACGGAAATGCCCCCGGAGCCCTCTCAGGACTCGTGTCCACAGATAGGGCCTTGGGAGCATCAGGCTCCGCCGAAACGTTGGGGCGGCCCACTGCCAGCTGGGGCCGCCCTAGTGCTCTCACCCCCGGTGCCACTCTCCGGCACCAACAACAGCCGCATCGAGCCCCCCCCAGCCCTTCCAACTCACCGGGCTGTCTCCGGGGCGGGGCTCCTCCGGGCGGCGGCTCTTCCTCGCTCGCGGTGGGGGAAGGCACCGACAATGTGCCTCGCGCCCGCTCCGCCATCCAGGGCTCCCTCAGCATGAGAGCCCTGCACCGGCGCCACCAGCCGCCATCTCCTGGGCGCCTTCGTCTTCTCTCCTCTTCCCGCGGACTGCGGGGGCGGGACCTCCGGCCGGCCGCGACGGGATTGGCCGGCCGGCCAACCGCTTCCGGGTCGCTGCGGGCAGCGCAGCGGCCCTTCTCCTTAGGCAGGCAGGCGGGGGGTGATTCCTTTTACGGCCACAAGTAACCAGCGCTCTTAAGCGCTGGGGGGCAGGAAAGCGCGCCAAAGCGCCCAGCACCCAGCTAGAGCGCTCCCCGGCACCGAAGGAGATCCAAAGCGCTCCATGCGCTAAAGGGCAAAACCACGCGCCCAAAAGCACAAACAAAGCGCTATCAGCGCTCAGAGTCCCAATAGAGCGCTAGAACCAAAATGAAGCGCTCTTTAGCGCTGGAGCACCATCCACAGCGCTCCCAGCGCTAGAACAACAGGCAGAACGCTCCCAGGCGCTCAGGGGGAAGCGCAGCGCCTCCAGGCGCTAGAAATACAGCTCCTCCATGCTGCCAAAGCCCCAGAGCTTCCCAGGGGGGCCAAGCTAAGTCTCCCCATCAGCCCAGGCAGGGCAGAGGGGTCCCCCCCAGGAGTCCAGGCGTCCAGGGGCTGGGCAGCGCCCACCCCTGATAGATTCTAGTCCAGCAACAAGAACAAGACAAGAACATTTCGGAAGGGGCAGAGCCCCTTCTTATCCACAGAAAAAGCTTTGAAGTCTTTAGAAGTCTTTGTGTAGGCGAGCCCTAAGCTCTGGGAGTATCTGGTTTCCCTCTCCTGTCAGCCTCAGGTCAGAGGTGACAGGGGGCCATCGGGAGGGAGAGTCATCCAGGGTGGGCCGACAGACACAGCCTGGCACCACCAGAGCTCTTTCCACTCCCCCCTAACAGCAGATGGGGGGCCTTTCATCTACGGCTTGACTCAGACCCCCTCCTCCAGACAGTCCATCTACCAACAGGCCCAGGCATGCCTGGGCCAGGCCCATCAGCCAATCACGTGCTAGCAGACTCACTACACAATTATGCCAACTTCCAAAAGTGGCGCTTCTGGACTAGATACAGCCATGCCGCATACACCATTCTGCAGTATTAATTCTCACGAGTTCATACATATCAAACTCACCCCTGCACTCCCCACGCATCAGGAATCTACCATGGGCATACATATTTCCCATTCATTCCTATGGGAGGGCAGGGCGCTCACTATCCATACACAGAAAGCACACGCACTTTACACTGTACCACAGTGAAAAAGTGCGCAGAGGTCTAAAATCACCAATCCAGGTTCCAAAAACAGGCTAGGAAAAAGCAAAAAGTCATGGGGTAAACCTGCCCAAAGGACCGGGTCCAACACATCCCCCTTCCAGCCAAAACGCAGGGTAGACCAATCACTACACTGATGGTCTTCAATGCTTTGGGCGACAAAACCACGGAGACGGGCTTGCAGGGCAGGGCCACCTTACAGTTTTTCGCCACTCTGAACCCACAGGGATTTCCCTCACAAAAGCTCTCTGACACAACTAGGATACCCCACTGGTACACACTAGTCATCCACAGCCAGGACCAGGCCCTAGGCCATCCAAAGATCACAGGTCCTAACCAATCCACAGAGTGGGGGCAGAAGCCCCTGGCACACAATAGCCAATCTCCACTCTCTCTCTCAGGGTAGCTACACTACCACTGATCCTACAACCTAGGGACCACACCCTCAGGCTGACTAGAGGTCACGGGCAAGCATGCCCCATCCTACCTCTACTCCACCAATGTTAGAACTGGGGGTCTCTAGTTGGCAGAGGTAAGTACCTTAGACCAAGTAGGGACCCTGGCTTCCAGTCAGGGTGAAGGAATATCCCTCACAGGGAAGCACTCACCAGAACACAACTCTCCTACCAGATCAGGACCTCACTCCGTCACTGGTCTACCACCTGGAAACGATTCCACTTCTGAGGTACAAAGCACACAGCACAGTCCCTCTTCAAGCAGGTGGGGGGACACAGCACACAGCAAAGTCCCCTTTCCTCTACCTTAGTGGAAACAACAAACTGCAGGTGGGCCCCAGAACACACAGCAAGGGCCGCCTCCTCAGTCTCCTCAGTTGATCCACCTTAGTAGAGACTCCTCTTGACCTAGAAGTTTCCTAATCTCCCAACCTAGGATTTACACCCTTAAGTTGCACCGGGGTCAGAAGTACACCGTCCTTCTGCACCCCCTTCCAGTTCCACTATCACAGGCACCGTATGTCTCAGGCTAGACAGAGCACACGCCAGCGGCGTATCAGCGACACACTCTCCTCCCGTATTCCCTATCACAGGGTGATTCTCAGTATGTTCCCGGCTAGACAGAGCACACTCCAGCGGCGTATCAGCAACACACTTTCCTCCCACCGGGGTCAGAAGTAAGGACACCGTCCCTCTGCACCCCCCTCCAGAGTTCTGCACCCTCCCACCTGGGAGCGGTACCCCTGGAAGCCAATAACCGGTCAGGACACTGACTACATATGCCCTTCCCTCCAGGTCAGGCTGAACCTGAACCTAGCCTCCCCCCTCCTCGGGGAATGACCTCCAGAGGCCCGAAAAATGGTCGAGCACTCTAGATGGTCAAATGCCCAGCGAACCAGGACTTCTGCACCCTCCACTTAGGAGCGGTACTGCCCACACCAGGACCGCCGGAGTTCTGGTTACAGACACTCCCCGTCCTCTAGACACAGAAAGATCCTCCTCAAATGACTTGTGAGTACAGCCTAGGCTCCTGACCTGGCGCTCCCTTAGGGAACCCTCCAGGCCCTGAGATAGAGTTTCGGGCCAACGTGGGACACACCGTCCCACACTCACTCCGCCTCCACTGAGACAGGACGTGAGCCCCTATACCCCTATCATCCTAATGGGACATAGCTGGGCTACACATGAACCTCTTCACCTACACAGGATCATCAGATACACAAGCCACTACTTTTAGAATCACTTTCTAATGTCTCTGCACGACATCCAGCACACCGCCAGACATCCACCTTCTTGTCCAATGCCTCTGCAGGACGTCCTGCACACCACCAGAGGTACACCTCACGTGCAAGCTCCTTAAAAAAAACTCACACGAACTCCTCCAGTTCAAGACACCACTCATCCACACACTCCCCCTCCAGACTGGTGAGACAGTTCCTCACTGCCTCTGACTCTCAACCTGTCACTCTCTTACTGAGCACCAGGCACCATACTCTGGGAACTGGGAATGGGACTTCACGCACTGGACACTTTTAAGCTGCCACCACTGGATCCTACCATACTGGGGAATCCAGACACACACACTACACTCAGGGAATAACCACCCTCCTGAGCAAGCAATTTCTCCTCCACCCTCCCTCTCTTCCATCTACCCACACAGGGAAAGGAATAGGGATTGGACACTGGACCCAGCAAGGGATTCCTAACCTATGGGAACCTCCCCTATCTACTGGCGTCCCGCCCTGTCATTTTCTCTCATCTGCCACTTAACATAAAGCGCAGGAACACCATCTGAAAATGACACTTTTGAGGAAAAACAAAATCAGAAACAATAATCCCAAATATGTGACTATCTGAAAAACGCAGAGTTTTTGTAATGTAGCCAGTTGTCGCTATGGCACTGGGCAAACGCAAGTCCAAATCCCACCGCTGACCCACCAATGTTGGAAACCGGTTATTTTGGGTAGGCTAAGGCTTATGCCAAAGCCAGGCAGAAACCACCATTCCAGTCAGGGCAAGGAAGTCACACGCCAAGATAACCCCTGCTCGCCCTCTAGGTAGCATGGCGCGGGCAGTCTAGGCTAAACTCGGAGGCGATGTGTAAAGCATTTGCGTCAGCGCACAACAGCAACAAAATACTAGGTACACCACAAAAGAGACTCCACACAAGGTTATATTAAAATAACTTTTGTATTGTCAAAAACATATCAGATAGAAATCACACATGTACATTGTGCCAACTGGCACGGCAATATTCACAAGGGATTATTTACAAGACAGGGCCACATGGGCCACTGTCTGAATCAACACTTTGCAGATATAGAAATACTTGTCAAGAAATTAGAATAAAAGTATATAAACTTCACTGTAACACAAGGTAACAGTTATAGATCACATCCAGTAACTACTGGGAACAGGTAAGTACCACCTACGCAACCCTAAACTCCTTGGGAGACTGTCACGCAGGGGACCAGGACCTCACTAGGACCACCTGTACTAAAAAGAACAACCACCTAAGTATCCCACAGCATTTAGGGGTCTAAGAAAGAACACATTACCCATGATGTATGAACCACATTCAGAGGAGTATTAAAGGAAAACCACATAAGTAGCACACAGCGTCTAGGGGTCTAAGAAAGAACACAGTACCCATGATGCATAAAGATACATTCAGAGGAGTAATAAAGAGAAACACATAATGTATAAACCTACACATTCAGCGGTGTTAAGAATAAAGCACATGATGCAATAAAATTACATTCAGAGGTACCAGAATAATACAGTAGCGCAAACGTCACATGATGTCTAAAACATTCAGAGGTGCAGGAATAAGACATGATGCAAGAAATCACATTCAGAGGTGCAAGAACCATACAATTGCGCAAAACCTACATAAGCCACCACCTGTGGCAGTCCCTAGGCCAACTGGCCTTGTTGGGGCTAGAACGCCCTGAGTCTCAATGTCAGGGGCCTAAACGATGCAGGGGCCCACTACTTGCTGGGCCCCTGGGAACACTCACAAGGGCCTAAACGTAGCAGCTGGCACTAAGTGCTGCGCAGCTGGGTAGGCCTGGCACCACGGTGCCCTCGCTGTCCCACACAGGGACTCTCTCTCCAACTTGCGCCTAAACGGTGCAGCTGCCCACTAATTGCTGGACAGCTGGAGAATCATCAAAACTGCGCCAGGGCCCTCACTGGCCCTCAGGTGCAAACTGCGCCGAAGCTTGGAGCCACACAGGCTCTGAAAACACTGGTCAAATATTGGAGCCACCCAGGCTCTAAAACACTGGACAATCGTTGGAACCACACAGGCTCTAAAAACAATGGGCACACGTTGGAGCCACACAGGCTCTAAAAGACAATGGTGCCCCAAGCCCCTCACAGGGACTTCTTAGACAGCTACGGGCCCTCGGTGGAGCCTCTCTGGGCTCGAGACCACGTTGGGGCGACCCGCTGCCAACCGGGGCCGCCCTAGATGCACCAAGGTAAATTATGCCTCTACGAGCCTCTCTGGGCTCACACACGCTGGGGCGACCCACTGCCAACTGGGGCCGCCCTAGATGCGCCAATGTCCAGTATGCCCCTTTCGTTGGAGTCCCTCGGACTCATGAACACGGAAATGCCCCCGGAGCCCTCTCAGGACTCGTGTCCACAGATAGGGCCTTGGGAGCATCAGGCTCCGCGGAAACGTTGGGGCGGCCCACTGCCAGCTGGGGCCGCCCTATTGCTCTCGCCCCCGGTGCCACTCTCCGGCACCAACAACAGCCGCATCGAGCCCCCCCCAGCCCTTCCAACTCACCGGGCTGTCTCCGGGGCGGGGCTCCTCCGGGCGGCGGCTCTTCCTCGCTCGCGGTGGGGGCAGGCACCGACAATGTGCCTCGCGCCCCCTCCGCTACCGCTCCGCCATCCAGGGCTCCCTCAGCATGAGAGCCCTGCACCGGCGCCACCAGCCGCCATCTCCTGGGCGCCTTCGTCTTCTCTCCTCTTCCCGCGGACTGCGGGGGCGGGACCTCCGGCCGGCCGCGACGGGATTGGCCAGCCGGCCAACCGCTTCCGGGTCGCTGCGGGCAGCGCAGCGGCCCTTCTCCTTAGGCAGGCAGGCGGGGGGTGATTCCTTTTACGGCCACAAGTAACCAGCGCTCTTAAGCGCTGGGGGGCAGGAAAGCGCGCCAAAGCGCCCAGCACCCAGCTAGAGCGCTCCCCGGCGCCGAAGGAGATCCAAAGCGCTCCATGCGCTAAAGGGCAAAACCACGCGCCCAAAAGCACAAACAAAGCGCTATCAGCGCTCAGAGTCCCACTAGAGCGCTAGAACCAAAATGAAGCGCTCTTTAGCGCTGGAGCACCATCCACAGCGCTCCCAGCGCTAGAACAACAGGCAGAACGCTCCCAGGCGCTCAGGGGGCAGCGCAGCGCCTCCAGGCGCTAGAAATACAGCTCCTCCATGCTGCCAAAGCCCCAGAGCTTCCCAGGGGGGCCAAGCTAAGTCTCCCCATCAGCCCAGGCAGGGCAGAGGGGTCCCCCCCAGGAGTCCAGGCGTCCAGGGGCTGGGCAGCGCCGTCCCCTGATAGATTCTAGTCCAGCAACAAGAACAAGACAAGAACATTTCGGAAGGGGCAGAGCCCCTTCTTATCCACAGAAAAAGCTTTGAAGTCTTTAGAAGTCTTTGTGTAGGCGAGCCCTAAGCTCTGGGAGTATCTGGTTTCCCTCTCCTGTCAGCCTCAGGTCAGAGGTGACAGGGGGCCATCGGGAGGGAGAGTCATCCAGGGTGGGCCGACAGACACAGCCTGGCACTACCAGAGCTCTTTCCACTCCCCCCTAACAGCAGATGGGGGACCTTTCATCTACGGCTTGACTCAGACCCCCTCCTCCAGACAGTCCATCTACCAACAGGCCGGGCCAGGCCCATCAGCCAATCACGTGCTAGCAGACTCACTACACAATTATGCCAACTTCCAAAAGTGGCGCTTCTGGACTAGATACAGCCATGCCGCATACACCATTCTGCAGCATTCATTCTCACGAGTTCATACATATCAAACTCGCCCCTGCACTCCCCACGCATCAGGAATCTACCATGGGCATACATATTTCCCATTCATTCCTATGGGAGGGCAGGGCGCTCACTATCCATACACAGAAAGCACACGCACTTTACACTGTACCACAGTGAAAAAGTGCGCAGAGGTCTAAAATCACCAATCCAGGTTCCAAAAACAGGCTAGGAAAAAGCAAAAAGTCACGGGGTAAACCTGCCCAAAGGACCGGGTCCAACACACGCCATAACAGATGCTGACCTATCCTTGCTCGATACCCTACCCCTGTATCTATGGGCCAGAAACGACTCGGATGTAGGACGAATGATGATCGATCCTGTACACATAACTGTTCGACCAGATGCAATACTCCCGAAACTCCCACAGTACCGGATATCGCCCGAAGGCGAGAAGGCATTGGTAGCGATTATTCAGTCCTTGGTGGATGCAGGAGTGGTAGAGGAAGTGGTTAGTAATGTCTGCAATAGCCCTATCCTACCCATTGTTAAGAAGCAAGGTGAAGGAGATGAGAAAGCGTACCGCTTCATCATTGACCTGCGAGAAGTCAACAAAGTGGTGGTGCCACAGTACCCCGTAGTCTCAGACATCGCCACCATCCTGACTCTCATCCCGTCCACTGCCACCACCTTCACCGTTATTGATCTTAAAAACGCATTTTTCTCTATCCCCATCCATCCAGACAGCCGTTATCTCTTCGGCTTCACTTTAAAAAACCGTTCATACCGATTTTGTAGAGCTCCCCAGGGCTACACCGAAAGTCCCAGCGTTTACAGCCAGGCCCTCAAAAGACAGCTGGAAGCCGTCCAGCTACCAGATGGAGTGGTGTTGATCCAATATGTTGACGATATCCTTTTGGCGGCCGACACCACTCCACTTGCAATCACAGCCACTATCCAACTCTTGCACTTTCTTGCGGAGAATGGCCACAAAGTCTCCAAAAAGAAACTGCAGTTCTGTCAGCCCCAAGTAACATACCTAGGCCACCTCCTGACCAAAGAAGGGATGAAACGTACGCCCGACCGAATCCAAACCATCCTAGACACCCCCATTCCAAAAACGCAGAAGCAAGTCCGTTCTTTAGTGGGCCTTACTTCTTTCTGCCGACAATGGTTACCAAATTTCAGTCTCATTATAAAACCCCTACTTTCCCTGTTGGCCAAAGATGTTCCGTTCCCACTCCCGTGGACTCCCGAATGCCAAGCATCGTTTAAGGAGTTGCGGGATGCCCTTTGCTCGGCACCCGTTCTAGGAACACCAGATTACTCCAAGCCCTTCTCCCTCTTCACTCACGAAAGGGAGGGATGCGCATTGTCTGTTCTAACTCAGCCCATCGGCGCCAAACAACGCCCTTGTGCCTACTTCTCTGCCACTCTTGATCCAGTCGCCAGAGCTCTACCTGCCTGCCTTCGAGCAGTAGCCGCTGCTGCTGTCTCTATCCGCCAGAGTGAGGGAATTGTGCTTTCGAACTCTCTCACGGTATTAGTGCCCCATGCAGTTGACACCCTTTTGAACCAGACCAAGACTCAACACCTGACTAGTGCACGACTGACAGGGTACGAATTGACTCTACTTGCACCCCATATCACCCTGAAGAGATGCACAACATTGAATCCTGCTACACTGTTACCCTTGCCCGAAAATGACCCCGATGTGCCCCCTATACACGACTGTGTGACCCTCACGGACGAACAGACTAGGAGTAGAATTGACCTCCGAGACATTGCTTTTACAGATCCTGATGGAGAACTATGGGTAGATGGCTCTTGTATCAAACTCCCAGACGGCATCACTTCTGCTGCCTATGCGGTGACGACAGCTCGAACAGTAGTTGAAACAGCTCGCATCACACAACGATCCGCACAGGCAGCAGAACTAATTGCCCTCACACGAGCATGTATCATAGCAGCAGGAACCACGGCAAACATTTACACGGACAGCCAGTACGCCTTCGGGGTGGTTCATCATTTTGGGCTCCTGTGGAGGGAAAGGGGATTCCTGACGTCCCACGGTACGCCCATCCTTCACGGAGATTTAGTCTCCGCCCTGATTGAAGCAGTTCTTCTCCCCAAACGATTAGCAGTGATCAAATGCCAGGCACACAAGAAGGTGACAGATTTAGTTGGACAGGGAAATGCACTAGCCGACATCACTGCCCGAACCTCCGCTGAGAATAGGGCAACGACGCGCATGGATGTGACCAGGTCACAAGCAGAAAAATGGACCGACGCTAGGGAAACAATTAGGGACATCCAGTCGGCTAGCACACCTCTCGAACTGACTGAATGGGCACGGGAGGGTTTAAGGGACGATGAAGGCTGCTGGCGGACAAAAGACACGAACAAATGGTTGCTGCCTGATGCATATTTGATCCCCATACTGACAATGGCACACTCCCCTGCACACATAGGCTCTGCCCCTATGATTGAACTCATTTCTAAAGTCTGGCACAACAACAAGATCCCCGACTCAGCCAAACGCCTAGTCCAGCAGTGCCTTATCTGCCTACAACACAACCCCGGGAAAGGAACTGTGGTACCCCGGGGAGGGTTTGGGATCCCCGACCACCCCTTTGAGGTCCTCCAGATGGATTACATCCAATTAGAGAGGTGCCAAGGCTTGAAGTACGTATTAGTCATTGTATGTGCCTTCAGCAAATGGGTGGAAGCCTATCCGACCCGAGATAACACTGCCATGACTACTGCCAAAGTACTACTGAAAGAGTTTTTCCCTCGCTACGGCCTTTGTCGAATTTTATGGAGCGACAATGGCCCCCACTTCATAGCTGAAGTTATCCAACTAATCCTGAAGGGGTTGGGGGTAAAACAAAGATTCCACGCAGTCTTCCACCCCCAATCTGCTGGCCTGGTTGAACGACACAACGCTACACTGAAACTGAAACTGTCAAAAATAGTGGCCACCACAGGACTTAAGTGGCCAGATTCCCTTCCACTGGCATTACTATCGATGCGCTCCACTCCCACTAAGCACCACTTGACCCCCTACGAAGTTGTGTTTGGGCGGCCTATGAACCTCTGGACTGCCCCCAAACCGACCTCCATTCACGACGTCCCCGACGTCCTGCTGTCAGATTATTTATGCATATTAACTAAAACATTGTCTGTCATTCATCAACAGGTGCAGCAGGCCATCCCCGATGCTTCCAGGGGTCCCGGTCACGATATCCAACCGGGGGACTACATCCTAATCCGGAACTTTCAACGAGCGAAGGGTCGGGAACCCCGGTGGACGGGCCCCTGGCAAGTACTGATCACCACTCGGACGGCTCTTCGAGTGGAGGGGAAGAAGAACTGGCTGCATGCACACCACTGCAAGAAGGTTTCCTCGACCCTGGCCACGACAGACAACGTCAGCACCCAAGAAGAGCTCCTGAACAAAGACCGACCATCACTGAACTGCTATCCTGATACCGAGGCACTTGAACTTGCAAAACACTCTGATCCCACTGTGCCATCTCGAGAAGGGTATTTCCTGTGTCGAAAGGAGGGAGCTTCGGCTAAGTAGGCCACTGACTAAGTTAAAAATCTCAGAACGGTGACCCAAAACAACCAAGGGTTACCCGGAGAGAAGCTAAACAAAGTCTGTGGTTCTGCCCACTACCGAGCACCTTGAAGATGAAGATGATGGAAGCGCCAGATAAGAAGATGATGGAAGCGCCAGATAAGAAGACGTCGGAAGCAACAGGAAATACCCACTACAGGAATCCAAAGACTGACAATTTGCACCAATCAAAGACAATCGCTTTCTTCATTGTCTTCCTCTTTTGCCTCCTCCTCATGACTTCCTTCTGGATCTTGGAGGAAAGCACACCCGCTCACCAGATGTTGCCAACCACTGTCCAGCCAACCACCATGAAAGAGCACCACCTGATCACCCTTTCACCTCAGCTCTGAGAAAGGCGTAGGGAGTTCTGGAACAATTCCTTCGTACAACTGTTGCACCAGCACAACCTTGCTGCAAATGCCACGAACTGCTGGATCTGTGGGTTGCTCCCACATGCTACCGGACACTCCATCCCCTTCATCCCTTCTCCTTTCTCAGTTCACGGCTCCTGCCTCGCCTGGTTGATCCTCATGCAGGAAAGCCACAAGGACAACGCCGCTTCTGGTCAGACAGTGTCATACTTCTACTATGGGTTCTGGCTGAACAAAACAGGAAAGCCCTTTTGTCCTGCAATTTCAGGTTCAACCTTCCTTACGAACATCCCTGCCAAAGAAAGGGTCGAAATGCAAGTGCTCCACAATCCAGCCAGACCCACCTTCTCCCACCTGCGGAAACAAACGGCTGCCACCCTGACCGTGGCCCTGTCTGTCATCAATGTCACAGGACTCGTATGCCTCGAAGGACAAGGAATGCAGCTGGTGGGTCACAGTTCTTGTCGCATCACCAAAACATTGGTCTCAGCTGACCCCCCCTCCTTTGTTGCTTCCCCGAATATGTACTTTGTTTGTGGCACCAAAGCTTACACTTGGCTCCCAAGAGGCTGGAGGGGTACGTGCTACATCGCCTTCATTCTTCCTCCCACGTATGTGGCTCCAGCCAACCACCACCGGCAAAAGCGCGCCGGAGATGTTGAACAAGCCGACTCCACCGGAGCACAGTTCCTGGATACAGCAAAGGGACTTGTTCCTCTGTGGGGATCAATGGCAAATAGCCGCGCTATCCGGCACCTGACTCAGGCATTAGAAACAACCATTAACATCACCGCTGGCATCCTCGCCAACAACACGGCTGAGCTTCAGGCCGTCCGCCTGGTGGCTCTTCAAAACCGTCTTGTTCTAGATGTGGTTCTGGCCGACCGCGGAGGAGCATGCCGCATCATCGGCTCCAGCTGTTGCACCTACGTGCCAGATAACTCACCTTCAGTCTACAAAGCAATCGAACACCTCCACAGACTGTCCTCAGAGGTTCACCAGGAGCAGGAAGGATGGTCGCTTGGAGGCTGGTTCTGGGACACTTTGAAGAACTGGGGATGGAGATTGTTCACGTTTTTATTGATACCAATCATGATACTGTGTGGGTGTTGCTTAGGTATTCAATGTTTACCATCTTCATGTGCACTCATTTCCAACTGTATGTGCCCAAAGACTTTGAACTTTAAAACTGAGCACATGAGTCCCCTATACGAGATAGAGGTGCGTGGTCTCATGGGGATCGATCCGAACTGACAAGCTGGCGAGACATGTTAAAGGGAGGACTGTGGAATTTTAGTTCGTGTACTAAACATTATCTACGCCATCTTGCAGACTCACGTATGAGCATACACGACAGCCATTTTAGGTACCATGGTCTCCCTGTTCACGATCGCCCGTCAGCACACTTCCCTGAACCTTGCGAGTCTTCCCCGCGCACCCTGGCTGCCCCCGCACTCACATGCACAAGTCATGAACCCTCCCCTCCCATGACTCTGTCTCAAGGAATCACACCCCGCGCCTGACCAACACCTCCTTTCCGTCCATGAATACCCCTCCTTTGATGACCCCTTCCTCTGAACCCGACTGCCTGTACGAACCGCTGGTCATCCTTTAGCCCGAGGATACAGTTTATTGCCCATTACTGTATGCACTCGCTTTTCCTGAAAGGAGCCACTATTGATCCCGACCTCCCCACCCCCTGAGATTCGATCAGGCGCACACATTCCAAAGGAATCGGCAGAACACTCAGCTGCGTGATAGCCCCTCCCAATCATATAAGGGGAAAGGGCCTCTACTGTTGTCATGTGTTGGAATGGGCCGGAACTGGGGGGGGGGGGTGCCAGGGATGTCGTTCTCATACTCCACAATGCCCTTGTTGTAATAAAGAACGTTCACATGTCTTAAACCAGTGTATAAAAGACCAGGTCTCAAAGAGGCTGGGAGAGCACCTCGAGACGATACCTTGTTGTCCGATCTGATGTGTTCTACTCCGTCGGAATAAAACTTGTTTCCTGTCTTCCTGTCTCCAGCGCCTGCCTCTTTATTGAATAACTTCGTATGGTATTAGAGGCGTTTTACGCCGGGCAAATTTAACTTAGGAAACATCAACTGAAATCGCCTGACCATTTTGAATTGATCTTTATCATGGGGAGAGTGAGAGTTGTAAGGGATTGCTGGTTGACTCCACCAGGAGTACCTACCCACTGGCATGGAGCAAGTTTGCATAGCTTGCTGGTTCATCATCAGAAGATTTGATGCTGAATCTCCAGGAAACTGAAAGGGGAGTGTTGCATTTTGCTTTGTCTTATACTGACAGAGGTTTATCGCTCACGTCGATTGCAGGCAAGTTAGTGGGGATTTCGTTCTGTGGCAAGCTGTATTGGGTTTTTGACTCTGACAAAGTTTAGATTCTGGCTGCGTTTTAAAAGGGTGGGGCAGAGAGATTTGTGCAGGGAGGGCGGCGTTGCAGGAAGCAATTACATTTGAACTGTTGCAGGATTTGTTGGCTGTTCTACCTCTTTGTTGTTATGATCATTTTGAAGTTGCGGGTTTTGACTATGGATGATCGGGATGTTTTTTGGACACTCTTGAGTATCAGAGATCTTGAGGTCTGCTCAAACCAGAGGGTGCTGCATAAGGAGGTGCGTTTGAAGCATGGATGGATGGGCATATGGCTGTGTCAATCCAAGATGGAGCAGATGGGCTGGGGTAAGTGGGTGTGGCTGTGTGAAGGGGCAGTCTTGAGGCTTGTCCTGTGCAGGAATAACGCAGTTTCCAGGAGTGGCCCAGTCGGTGGCAACCAGTGGTTTTTATTCATGAAGATGGCAGCAGTGTTACTGATTTCTAGTTGTTGGCTGTGTTTTGCACATGGCTTTGCATAGGCTTGGTAGGGACCGGGCTGGTTTTGGTATGCATTCCTTCCAGACTGGGGTGGTGATAGCAGCTGAGCATTTTGATTAGTCTTGGGGATAGATTCAACAGATTGGCAGGTGGAGGTCGAGATGCTACGAGAGTTATGTGCGGAAGTGATTGGGTTTCTAGGTGGGATGTGGGGGTTGAGGAAGGTATATCAGAGCACTTACCTTTTTTCTCCTGCTGGGTTTGTGAGTGGCCCAGGGAATAAGACGGTGACATGGATTGTTGAACATTTGTGTGTACACTGGGTGGTGAAGTATGCAGGCCAGCAGCTATATGGATGAAATCTGGATCTGCAGAGCAGCCGGCATTAGGTGCTATGGTGGTGAAAGGTGAGCATGCGCAAACAAGTATGTGGATTTTATTTGCATACCGACTTGTACAAATGATAACGGCACCAGTACAATATGGTTTACACAAGTACATTTGTTTACTGGCACTACGCCTGTGCTTTCCCATAAGGTTATCAGATAAATAGATAATTAAAGGTACGCTTGTGTCTAAATCAGTTGTCTGATTGACTGTATGAATATCTTGATATGACATTGTTTAATTTAATGTTTCTTAGAAAACAGATGAGCAAATAAGGCATATTTGACAAATAGGGCCAAATTACGAGTCTGGCGGTCCGAGCACTGCCAGATCTGTGCTGGCGCGGCGGTGGCAGTCCAGCCACCGCCGCACTGGTGGTCCGACCACCCTCCCTATTACTACTTGGGCGATTGGACCATAATTGGACCGGTGGCTCTGCCAGGGAACCGCTATTCCCTGGCAGTGGAGGGGCGGTCAAGGGGTAATATGCAGGTGCTGCTGCTGCAGCACCGTCATGCATATTACAAGTTTTAGTACAGCCAGAAGTTTCATCGAAGCCTTACCTACATGAAAATGCTGGTGGTGCTAAAACAAAGGGGGCCCTTTAGGGCCCCCTCGGCCTGGGGATGCATGTAGGGAGCACAATATGTACCCCCTTGTGTGCATGCACCCGGGTTCCTGCAAGGCATGAACTTTCGAGTCCACGGTGTGCAGGAACCCTGTGTGGCGTTCCCATTGCGGTGCCTCTTTCAAAGGCACCACCGCCTTTGAAAGACGCACTGCAGCAAGGCCGCAACGCAGCCCACCTGCCAGACCACAAAATTGGTCGTAATCTGGCGGGCAGGCAGCAGGGACCTATGGGGGAGCAGTGGCGTGGCGATTGACACAGCTGCACCCACTCTCTGTCCAAAGTAGTAATTAAGCCCATAGGTACCTCATACAAAGCAAAATTAAAACATTCAGAAAGACAATGTAAAATAAACATATTTATAACCGATCTATAAAGTATAGGTATGTTAACCCCCACATTGTATCTTGGATTCATAATTCATGTTTTGAGTCGTGCTTATATGATTCAGTAATCGCAATATCTAATTAAAAAACTTACCATACCTTTCATATCACGATTGTGAGACTAATTTCTGGGAAGATGATGCCTAAATTGAATTAATCTTGCATCATTATGTCGAATAGAGAAGGTCCGAGTGACACTTCTACCTGAAAAAATATTACCACTGCCCCCGTCAAAACAGCATTCGAGATAGGTCCTACCACGGGCCCCTTGGAAATCATCTGATCATAACAGCATTCAAGATAGGTCCTACCACGGGACCCTTGGATGTCATCTGACACATGTAACAGCTGCGGCCCATAAACTCCCTTGAGGCTGTATAGGGAGCGCCCTGACTGACAACAATGAAGCTGATTGGCCTACATCTCAGCAGAGCTCCACTCTGATGTGCAAAGAGTGCACATGATATTTTACAAAAACATAAAGAGAGGCAATGCTCTAAAGTAAACACAGCGATCAGAATTGATTCAGTCACAAGAAGACTACTGCCTGCCTTGTGCGCTTTGCTACTTTTTACAGAGAGGCCCCCTCAAATTCTTGAAATAGTAGATAAGGTCCAAATCCAGTTGGTGTGAGCCCTGTGGAAAGCTGTAACATGAAAGAGACCGTTTGTAAAGCACAAAGATAGAAATTGAAGCCACAATGTTTGGTGATTCTCTGAGTATTCAGGCAAGGTAGTGAGCTGACAGTATAGTGCTGTTTAATTATTTATTTGTCTATTTGTTTGTTTGTTCGCTAGTTTTGCTGTTCCTACCTTTTCGTCCAGCAATTAAGTTCAAATAAAGGACAAACTTACCTTTGAATCTTCCTGTATGGCTTGCATCCATTTGTAAGTGTGGATCAATACATGTGATGTTTCTATAGCATGAACCTGCTAAAAGGTAGGAGAGTGCTGTACAGAGTCCAAGTCAAAGGCACAGTGAACAGTGAACTTGTGATTGGAGTTGGAGGGTAGAGAGTAAAAATGGACTGTTGCTGCATCATGATCTAGTTTTCTTTAAGGAGGTGTGCTTTCAGTCGTTTCCTAAATTGGAGCAGGGTTGGGGCCTTTCTGATAGATATGTATATTTAGTTCCAGATCCTGGGTGTATAGATAAAGAAGGGCTGTTGCTTTGTTTTTTCGTTTTTGCACTGGTTTGTATCAGCTGTCTTTGTGTCCTTGATGCCAGAGTGCTGAGAGTGACCGGAGATGCTTAACTTGTCAGTCACATAGGTAGGAGTGCCGTTGTGGTGGGTTTGTAGATGTGGCAACTTGTGTTGAGAATGTTGTAGGCTGGCAAGGTCAGCCAGTGGAGTTCCATTAGAGTGGGGTCCATGTCGTGTCGTGATATTTCTTCAGACCTTTGATGAGGCATGATGCACTGCCAAGCAATATCTCCGCTCCTGTTCTGCACTGTCTTTGCACTTCGGAAACTCAGTCAACTTTTTCTTGCACAAGCATTATTGTCCCAAGATACAGGTTTACACAGATAGAGTGATGCCCTCTTTCTGTTTTTCAGAGGGTAGAATAGTTTGCGCTTTTTGTTGAGGTTTAATTTGGTAGCATCCATTCTGGATATCACTGGTAGGTGCTCCCATAGAGCCTAAGAACCTCACAGTACCTCATAGTTTCGTTTTATTCTTCGTTCTCATTCAATGTTTTCATCTGGAATTTGTCTCTACTTCAGACATCGGCTCAGGCAGTCAGTTTCAGAGCAATTTCCTACCTAATATTTAAAGCTCACACACACTCACAAATACACACAGGATCACAAATATAGCTTGAAAGTGTCACTTCTCAAGAAGTCCTTCTACCACATCGCACTAAACTATAGTACACTGCTCATGATTTTTTTGGGTGCGAGGTTGCCACACTCTTCTTAATATTACTCATACTGAATGTGTCATCATATATCTGAATTAAACCCCTTGTATCAAGGAACAACGCAAGCCCAACCTCACTTATATCAATGTATAGTTCCTAGTGCCTCGCGGCTCCCTTGCAAATATCAACCACACAAAAGTACTGGATTTGAAAACTCCAACTAACCAGTGGTTACGCAAACCCAGTCCATTCACAATTTTAATCAATCCTCTCCCTAACCCCAATTAATCACTTCCTTCTACCGACTCCCTCATTTATCAAGACTGCCTCCACCTTTCATCCACCGGCAAAAAGGACAAATATCTCCAAAGCATCTCATTGGACAGATTAAACAATATCAGTTGCATCGCTCACCCTCCCTTGCTTGCCAGCTAGAAATACCAGAGGCACACACAAGAGATTCCAAAAAATAAAACAAAAAGACAGCAAGTAATCAATGACTTGCCCTAAATCTGGATCTCCAGCCCTCCTTCAAACACCTATCTACTTGGTAGAACTTGTACACTAGCACCCCATTGTGAACCTAGTACATGAACACTGATCACTTATTAAGATCCATCACTCCTCCCTCTCCTGAAACTAAGGTACTGATTACAAGTTATACACATTTTGGTGTGGAGTTCTGGGTGACCCAAATCTCCAATTCCAGATGCTATCCCCACACCTACATCTGACAGTTATTAGTTTTTCCCTGGAATAGGAATAACCATCTGGATCAGGAATACAGGTTGTTTGTACTATTTTTGTGGACAAATCTACTGATATTTTCCATTTGTTCACATCAAGAGGAAGATGTCATTTGGAAGGCAAGTGGGAGCTGGGATGTAGGAGAGGGTGGGGGTGGAGGCAGAGGTACATGGGGCAAAGTGCCAGGGTGGGATAGGTTGTCAGAGCCAGGTTGACACATGAGATGCATTGGATGCTTCCCCTGTGGTGTTATGGTGGTCGGGGGAGGGAGGGAGGAAGCTGTGGACTGGCAAGTCAGTGACCATAGTGCTACATGTTAACATAGTTCTTGCTTGAAATAATTAATTCTAGCAGCTAAATACAAATTCTCAATAATATACGTATTCTGACTCTGTCAAGTCACATCTTGGTCTAGATGGCATATTATTTGCATTGAAATATTTATGAAGTAGTACACTGTTTATTTCACAACCAAAACAACAATTATGGCCTTGACTTACATTTGGAGGTTTAATTTCCTAATGAAAGGAAACAGATTCCTGGTGTTTCTTAGAAGCTCATCATCCAGATGAGACCAGAGCATCACAAGGAGTATTATAGTATAGCTTCAAAGGCCTGCCGCCTTTGTGAGCTATCCCATCCATTTGCTGCTCCCAATAACTGGGCCCTACCAGTTCTGACCCCATTTTGGGGGGAAGAATCATCGGGAAAACCAAGATAGGAAGAGAGGTATGCCCACCTTTGCCAACCCCACCGCTCAGGAGGGAGAGGCGAGGTTAAGCACAACTCAGTCACTGCCATCCTACAGATGGAAGGACCCAGCCAACCAGAGTGAGGCTCATGCCCCCCACTCCCTGGAGGGTGGCATAATAGGGGTGTACCCACCCCAAGGAAGGGACCAATTGGTCCCGACCTGTACCTACTTGGAATTCCCCTTAATACAGTATTTAGGGGCAATCCTGAACCTTGCCTCCTAAGACCAAAGCCGCCAGGAAGAAATAAGAAGAAGAAGGACTGAACAGCCACGCTGAAGAAAGAAGAGGAGGACACCCACTGACTTCGCCCCAGTCCAATCGGCCTTTTCCCGACCTCAGACTCCTCCAGCTGAACCTGGGTGTGTCCTCTGCAGCCAACAGCCCTCAAAAACCTAGAGAACCTGCACTACCTTTGCAACCAAACAGACTCTCTCTCCTGTGAGCACTGGATTGCACAAAAAACAACCAACTCTGAGTCTGCCCGATTCGGCGAGTCTCCATCACTCCGCTCCTGACACCCCAAGCCCAAGCCTGAGTGACACAATACCCTGAGGAGGTCCCCCCAGTGATCCTAGCCTGGATCCCAGTGACCCCTGAATCCCTATAAGCTCCTTAACCAAACCTGCAACCAATACCTTGAAGGTCCCCTCAATCGCAACCGAAGGCAACTCCCTGACCGACTCCGTGACCGAAGCAGTCCAGGAGAACCAGCTGCGACCATCTGTTCGACTCTGTCTCCAAATGCTGACGGTCACAAGACAACAACTCCCAAAGACCCCATTCACCTTTATCTGCTGACTGACTCCGAGGAACACTCGACTGAATCGGCAGCATCAGCAAAGATCGCATTCTACACCCGGCCACCTCTGTGCCACTGGTGGTGTAGTTCTTATGTTGCCCATTGGGCCCTACAGTGCGGAGCCAGACCCCAGGAGCATTAGGTTTCCCAAATTGGTGGTCTGCTCGCCACAGCCCCAAATTCCACAGCCGTGATTAGTCTGTTGGCTAACGTGTGGGCCCAGCAACTCTGCAGTGGGCTGGCATTTGACTGAATCCGACCCACGGACCAATAAATCCAGCTTTGTTGTCCCAGGACTAAGTGTGTATCATGAGTAATACTGTAAACCTGTACTAAGCTTGCAAAACATATAATCTCCTTTTTTTCCTTACCTTAGGTCATGCACTGGCCTAGTATCTAGAGGTACCCGTCAATATTGAAAAAGTAACTGAAGAGTAATTCCGACTATTTGCAAGTACAAAGTAATTATTCTGGTACCAAAGCATTGCATTCTACTGCATTTCAACTTTGTTCAAACTGCATTCTGCTTACAAAGTATCTTTCGTCTTACCTATACCAGGCCTGGCTTGGTTGTAGAAAATAAATATAATGGAATAATATTTTTATACAAACAAATTGGTCTAAGTTCAGTCTTTGAGTATGTGACATCATTTCTTGCCTGAGTGTGTACAATTAATGCTTAGCATTTCCCTCTATTAAAGCCTTACAGCTCACCCACAATACTACAAATAGAGAGTAAGGTATTATTTACTTTTACCTCTGCCTACCTTTGGGGATCCACTGGACTCTGAGTACACTATACCTTACTTTGGTATTGTATATACAGAGCCAGCTTCCCACA
The DNA here is from genome assembly GCF_964261635.1 of Lissotriton helveticus. Lineage (NCBI taxonomy): Eukaryota > Metazoa > Chordata > Amphibia > Caudata > Salamandridae > Lissotriton > Lissotriton helveticus. The sequence goes on along the minus strand of NC_136059.1, from coordinate 623,984,917 downwards.
GCTGTAAAAATTACCACCAAGTCAGAGCAAACAGCGATGTCCGGGGGGTGGGCACCCCAGGACATAGCAGGAGCTTGCCCTGAGTCTTGGTGGTCCCCAAGGCCAATATTGGCCCCAGGAGGGCAGTGGCGTGGCTCCCTCCCACTTTTTAACAGGGAATAGGCCCGGAGGAAGTGGTAGTCCCAAGGGCTGGGTCAGGGTACTCCTACCCTTCCCCCTTTTTTTGCAGTTACCGTTTTTGTGTGGGATTGTGCTGAAGCCAAGTCCTAAGATGGCTGTCAACACTTCCTGATTGAAGTGTTGGCAGCCAATCAGAGCTCTGCATGTCCCTGCACAAGCTTGTTATTATTAGTAAAATAGTACCACAGACTATCGGACACATCCGGGCTAGTTTTAACTTTCACAAACTGCACATTTCTTTGGTGGTCCCACTATTTTATGTTCTTATTGTCTTCCCCTCCCTTGTGCTCTACCCAATGTGTTGGTCTGCGCAGGGGTGTCAGTTAGCAACCCCGATGATGAAGCATTTCGCAATTTGTGAGTGAAGGCAGTCTTTTCTCACAGAGCATGTGCCACTGTAAAACTGTAATACACATTGCTACCTCCCGTTTGTTTGTCATAGATTGTGACTGGGGAGGTTTGGATAAGAATGCATCCTCACCCCCTTTTTTGAGTGAATTAGGTAATCAATGTGGTGGCTGAGCCACAGGGAAATGCCAGTGATCTATTTTTAACCACAGGGTATGGCCTACCACATCACTGAATCTGTATTCCACCTGTAATTGTGCAGATATGTTTGGTCATTATGACTGAGAAACAAGGCCTATCGTTTGGTGGGGAAGCGGTAGCAGAAATTCTTTCAGGACCCTCTCTTATGGGTGGCACAATGATCAACCAAGTACATACACAGGGAGAAGAGTGGGACACACTATTGGAACTAAGAAAAACACATTTGAAGACCATTTCACATGGTGCAATCTTGACAGAAAACCGTTGGAGAAACGCTGCACCAAGGGATCTACTGGTTGCAAATGAACTACTGATTTTCCTTAAAGATGCTGCCTTCCGGAGAACCTGGGCACTTATTGCCTGGTATGTGAACTAGGGATTGGTTAATCCTTATAATAAACACTGCAAAGAGGATGGAAGACACACTGATCATTCAGATACAGGCCAACGAACGGGGTCTAAAAACTAATGTGGTTATAGGCACAAACAAAAAAAAGGAATACCTGATGCAATCCAAAATCACTAAACTGCTGAATGACTTGAAATGCTTCTCCTAAGAGAAAGTGTACCCCTATATAATAGATGAATATGTCCAAAAGGAACAGCCAGACATGAGGAGGGGCCCCCAGGCAGGAAGGAGAGAGTTAGACACACATAGCAGTAGCAGTGATGGCAGCGACTGTGAATCCAACCTACGGAGGAGGGGAGAGGACTCGGGTACCAAGGGGGGCCACGTTCTGCATACACAATCCCCTATCAAGGCTACATTAACGAAGGGTTTGGATAGGCAGCAATGATGCCCCCACAGCAACAGGGATTCTAGAACCCCTAATTCCCACAGCCTCAGAACCCTTTTTTAGACAGCAGCAAAGGGAGGGGCAGAGGGAGGCATAAAGGACAGTAGAGGGTACTTTGGGAGGTCCTGAACCAGAGGGGAACCAGGAGCATGTCACAGAACCCAGGCCCCGGGAGAAGCAGAGAGGGACACTAGTGATCACCCTCACAGACACGCCACTATCCCCACCAAAAGAAAACCTTTTGAACATGGGATTGGGTTTTGTACCCATGAATGTATTAAACAGCTTTCAAGTGTGACAAATATTGGCAATTCTTTTAGAAACATCAGATTGAGGGTTTTCTTTGAAGGAAAGGAGGATAGAAGAATATTGACGGGGGATACAACACTATGCCCAAAATCTAAATTCACGCCTCCAATGTCTACTCTACCCCTTGAGGTAGCAACACTTGAGCAGGCAGGGACTTATGATTTTGAGGAACTGAGTATGACACAGGGCTCATCCTTTAGAAATTTGAACAAGGAGGAAAAAGATGCCCTGGAACAATTGAGAAGAAATCCGAACCTGGTGATAAAACCGGCAGACAAAGGGGGAGCAACTGTTCTCCAGGACAAGGTGGCTTATCCAGATGAGTGCTTGCAATTGCTATCTGGTCAGAGAAACTACAGCATCCCCCACAGGGACCCCACAGCTAAAATAAGGAGATATGTTCCATAGTTAAAGAAGGCTTAGCCAATGATTGGCTCTCACAACAAGAAGCTGACTAACTTTGCAAAGACCAACCAGTAACACTGTACTTCTACACACTCCCCAAAATTCATAAACCCATGAGACCACCACCAAGGAGACTCATTGTATCTGGGATTTGTTCCATACTGGAACCTTTGTCACAAATTTGTGAGTTCTATTTCAAGCCCCTGGTACAAAAGATGGAAGCTTATGTACAGAACTCACGAAACACATTGAACCTGATTAAGAGAATGTAGTTTGACCCTCCAGCGAATACCTGGTGGGTCTTGACAACAAATCACTCTTACACCAATTTTTCCCATAGAGTAACATTGAGGATTGTGGAGGACCTTCTATATGCAGAGTAATGATCATATAAAATACTGAGAACCTTTATCTTAAATCTGGCAGAGATTGCCTTTGCCACAAATTACTTCATATTCAAAGGCACTGTCTATCTACAGACCCATGGTACATCTATGCGGGTACCTTTGCCCCCAGCTTGGCAGGTCTGTACGTTGGGGCATTTGAGAAGGAGCACATCCACAACCAGGACAGCCCCTGGTTCCAGCACATAAAGTTATGGCGAAGGATGTCCTAGTAATATGGAGGGGTGATAAATTATCAGTACAGGATTTCCTACACTAGCTCAATGGTCGGAATTAGCTGCTGCACTCCTCCTTAACAATCACAAAGACGGAACTGCCCTTTCTCGAGTTGATCATCGAACCAAAAGCAGGAACATTATCCATCGGGTCTATCACAAACCAACAGACAAGAATGCCCTATGAGGTTCCGTGGTTTTATTGAACCGGACTCCATTTTGTTTGCGTTGTTCCTAACGCCATTTTGTGTTGCCCTCATGTAGGCCGTGGAGGTAACCGAACGAACAAAGTTGCATGGGCCTCATTGTTCATGTATGCATTAAACAGGCCCTTTTCTGACTTGTGAGTGAACTGCAGGACGCTGACCTCTTCACCTGAAACTGACCCTTCACGAAGCCAATTTCTCTGGCTGATCGTTGTCTGAGATTGACAATCAATGTTCAGGACCTCGTTAACCTTTAGTTTCCTTGCACATATCTTATCCTAATCTGCATCTGAATTGTTTCTTTCCTTACGCCTTTTCATTACATGGGTAGTGCTTTCAATTATGGGTTTGTCCGGCTTGTGGAAATTGAATTTGGGACAGTCCTAATAATTAACTTTTGGGTTGGGTTACTGTAAATTGGGTTTTTGTTAATGTGATACTCAGTTAGAAAATGTGTCCTATTGGTCAGAATTTTGCGCAGTGGGTGTACAATTATAATGAGAATATTGTGTATAAAAGGTGATGTCTTGCTCTATGAAATGGAACAGTTTCTTGAGTTGTACACCGTGTTGTATTGCTGAGATTACTGTTACTAGCTGCAGCTAATAAATTTGATCTCTGACGCCACCTAGAAGTATTCCGTGTCTCTGTTTGCCAAGACAGGAGAACCCGAAGACTTTGGGCGTGTCCCTGGCTCCGCTGGGTTCTGAAACCCGGTTCTTCAGTTGGCGCCCATTGGTGGGGCGACTTCAGCGGTACCGGTCCAAGCCCGAGGATCGTGAGGAGCCACATGAGGAAATTCTGGAGGAAGGCTGCCACTTCATTGACCCCTGCATGTCGACGTGGACCGAAGGTCTTTTCTGCGAGGCTTCCCGCTTTCCAATGGCTACGAAAGACTGCTGCCCTGATTGTCGCCCTGTCTTGGACCCTTGATTGATCCTTTGTAGAGCGAGACGATAGATGGTCTTCTGGTGGCGTGACAGATATTTGGTTAAGTATAAGTGGGTCGCTCCCACGACTTTGTTTTGGTTCTTGGTTTTGATTTGATTTTTGCAAAAATCGAAGCCGAGGGGCTCGTATATTTACGAGTGTATCGATAGTTGATAACCCCTTGAAGTTTGAAGCTAGATTAGTGAGCTATAAGATGCCTGGTCTTAGCAAAATTGGGAAATGGTTTAGTTGTGGTTGCAACAGGGATTCCCGATTGGAGGATTCGTGTCCGATACCTCCGGTTGGAACTCCGACTTATGAGCTCTATTCAAAACACGGAGTGGGTCCTATCACTTATAATGAAGTGTGGGTCCGCTATACAAGGAAGGATGGTGTTTTACGATGGCCCCAATATGGTAGTTTTGAAGTAGATGTTTTAGATAATCTGGAAGTTGCGCTATTTAAGAAGAAATCCCGGCCGGCAATGTTTGACTCTTTCCGCCTTTGGCGAAAGGAAGCCAAACAGCGAGAAATTAAGCAAGCAAAGAGAGATAGGAAAGATAAGAATATGTCAGTACTACAAGCTGCTAGGCAGTTTAAGTCAGATGAGGAAGATCGAGTGAGCGAAGTTTTAGATAGACAGCGTTGCATGGCCATAGATAAATGTTATCCGGCCTTGCCGTCTTCTCCTCCGAAAGTGACGGAAGACCCTGAAAAAGATCCTTTGATGTCTCATTTACTGAGATTGCCACCCCCTTATGTGCAGGGTGCTACTGCGCCTCCACTACCCCCGGTTGTTTTACCCTTTGTAGTTCAACCTCCTGCTGTTGTTCAGACACCCCGTGCTCCACAGATGGTTTTGCCTCCTACTGCGCAACCCACTCTAGGGTCGCAAGCTTTGCTTCCAGTTTTGCCTCAAACTCCTTTGCCTTCTGCTTCGGCATCTCAAACTCCTACTGCTCTTGTTCCTACTTTGTCTCAAGATTTTAACTTTCCTGTTTTTACGCCTACTTCTTCTCCGTCTGCTCGAAAACGAATGACAGAAACTGTTGTTAATCTGTTGTCTCCTTTGTTTGGGCCACTGAGCATAACCCCTGTTTCGGAACGTAAGCAGAGACTTAGTCAGCTTCCTAGTTCCGAAGAGCAAGCAGTGTTGGATCTATTGGCTCGTAGATGGATTTTAAATGCTTCCAGGTATAATTTGCCAGCAGTTATGGATGTTTTCTTTAAGTGGGAGCCGCCTAAGCAAAGGTATGTTTTTGATGTAATGTGTGCTTTTCTGCGGCAGGAATTTGAAGATAATGAGTTGGGTCCGATTCCGCAGGAAGTGCTTGATGTTCAGTCAGAATTTGCTAAAAGGACGATAGTGGAATCTGATGTTACTGATGCTGTAGAGACGATAATTGCCTTCAGAACTAGACTCCCGTCTCATCCCTTGTACGAACCTGATCCTTCTGTTAGGAGGAAAGTGAAGCAGTATCCTATGAGAGAGGTTCCCCCTGTATGGAGAGACGCAGTTCAGGCTGATGCCGTTTTGGGTACTGTGGCCGCACCGGCCCATTTTCAGCGAGTGTGGGTACATGTTCCATGGAAGAGAGCAGAGGTCTTGGCTCTTAAGCAGACCTTACCTGACCCTCGTAAGAATCCTGCTGGTTATTACAAGGAGTTGTCCCAGACAGTTGAAGCGTGTATTATGAATTTAGCTGACATAGATATGTTAATGGGTAATGTAGTTCCTCAACCTTTGTGGGTGAAGATTCGTCATGAAAATCATGCGGCAGAATTAGGCGATACGTGGGCTAATATTGTTGCTGCAGATGGTCGACAGGTTAGAGGTGCCAAACCCGAGCATTTATTTGCAGAATTACCTGGTAGGATTATTAATCTAATGAAAACTATGATGCCTGCTTTACGAGTGAATTGGGACAAGTTAGCAGCATGCAAACAAAAGAAAGACGAGAGTGTGTCTGATTTCTTCACGAGGTTTGAAGAAACATTTATCGATCATAGTGGTCAGGACAGGAGTACGGAAGGTGGTCAAAGGTTGTTCATGGGCAAATTTGTCTCTAATTTGCTTCCCGAACTTTCCAATAAGTTAAAGGACTCTGAGAGTTCATGGGCTGTTTCTTCGTTGGCCCAGATATTGGCTACTGCACAATATTATGAGAGTAGGGATAAAGATGAGAAGGATAAAGCAGAGAAGAAAACTAAAGATTCAAAGACAAAGGTTCTTTTGCAGCAAGCTTATCCGCCTCGTCAGAATCAGCCTCAGTTTCAGCAACCTCCACAGTTTCAGAGATTGTTACAGAAACCTGAGCCTTATGCTCCGCGATTCTTTCCTGGTCTTAATCAGTGTGCCTATTGCAGAGAGGAAGGTCATTTTAAGAATAGTTGCCCGGCTTTGTTACAGCGTGCGAATGGCGTATCAGGTCAGAGAGGTCGTGGTGGTTTCCAGCAAGCTCCTAGGGGTAGGGGACATGGTGTGTTACCCCAGAATGAGAGTTCCTCTTCCCTTCAGAATTCTGCGAATTATTTTGACAGACAGAATGTTCCGAGTGATCAGTCTGCACAGTACTATGTTGATGATTATTATGTCGAGAGTGAGAGTGCTGGTTATAATGATAGTTAGGACAGACATGGGCAAAGAGAGGGAGTAGTGTCAGTTCCAGTAGACCAGAGTGGACCTTATGTTGAAGTGACTACATCAGGTGTGACAGAACCTTTTCTTTTGGATATTGGTGCGACAAAGAGTTCTATTATGCACTCTAAACTTCCTGGCGCACCTTTGTCTGGCTTGACCAATGTTTCCGTAGGATTTTCAGGCGCCCCAGTTTGTTACCCGATTTCTAATCTTTTGCCCCATTCTATTGGCCCTTGTGAATTGGAAGCTCCTCTTATTTTGACGACTGGTTGTAATGAGAATCTGTTGGGTTTGGACTTGCTGAAAAGATTGTATGCGACATTACATTGTTCTCCTTCGGGAGTACATCTTACCCTAGGTAAGAAAGTGATTTCTCCGATGTATGTGTCTAAAGATTGTCTTCCACTGGAATTGCGTTCTCTTCCTGATACACTTTGGGATACAGGTCCTAATGATGTTGGTCTTTTACAGATTCCACCTTATGTTGTCACCCTCAAATCGAATGCTAGGCTACCTCCTATCCCACAGTATAAAATATCTTGTGATGGCGAGAGAGCTCTATTAGCGATTGTCTATGATCTGGTTGAGAAGGGTGTAGTTGAGGAAACAAGAGGTAATGTGTGTAACAGTCTGGTTTTGCCTGTCCTTAAGCGTACTGATGCTTCTCAGCCACCTGTGTACCGGTTTGTGATTGACCTTCGAGAGGTAAACAAGATTGTGGTGCCACAGATTCCTGTTGTCCCTGATATCACTGCTTTGTAGACTCTGATTCCTGCTTCGGCAGCCTGGTTTTCTGTTATCGACTTGAAGAACGCTTTTTTTAGCATTCCAATTGCTGAGGAGAGTAGAGATATTTTCGGCTTCTCATTAGGAGGTCGAAGCTTCCGGTTTAAGAGAGCTCCCCAAGGTTATTGTGAAAGTCCCTCCATCTATAGTCAGGTGTTGAAAACTCAGCTTGATAGCTTTGTGGTGCCTACTGGTGCTACTCTTATCCAGTATGTTGATGATCTGCTGGTTGCTGCTGATAACGAAGAGACTTGTAAAGAGGCTACTCTTTCTTTATTACGATATTTGTCTGACCTCCATCATAAAGTGTTGCCTTCAAAGTTACAGTATTGCCCACAAGAAGTAACCTACTTAGGTCATCTCTTGTCGAAGGAGGGAAGAAGGTTGACCCCAGTACGAATTCAAACGATTGCGCAAATGAGTGTACCATCCACACAGAGAGAAGTGCGTGCTTTCTTAGGTATCACCTCGTATTGTAAACAATGGATCCCAACTTTTTCCCTGCTAGCGAAACCTCTGTTGGCGCTGACTCTTAAAGATACTCCGCATCCCCTCCCTTGGTTCTGATGAGTGTCAGAAAAGTTTTTCTGAATTACGTGATGCATTGTGTTCGGCTCCGGTATTAGAACTCCTGACTACAGTAAACCTTTCACGTTGTGCGTTCACGAGAGTGAAGGTTGTGCATTGTCAGTGTTGACTCAACAGTTTGGAGACAAGCAACGCCCATGTGCGTATTTTTCAGCGACGTTAGATCCGGTAGCTAAAGCGTTGCCGAGCTGTCTCATAGCTACAGCGGCAGCGGCTGTTTCTGTCCGACAGTCTGCTGGTTTGGTATTGGATAATACGTTGATTGTGATGGTCCCACATGCAGTGGATACCTTTTTGAACAGGACCAAGACACAGCACCTTACTAGTGCACGTCTGTCAGGTTATGAGTTGACTCTTTTGGCTAGCCATGTTCACATTAAAAGATGTAATGTATTGAATCCAGCTACGTTGTTGTAGATTTCTGTAGAGTCAGATGCTCAAGAACAGCATGATTGTTTTCTTCGTACAGAGGAAGAAACGAAAGCTAGAGTTGACCTAAAAGATACTCCTCTTGAGAATGTTGATGGTACTTTATGGGTAGATGGTTCGTGTTTTAAGCTTCCGAATGGTGAAACGACTGCAGCATATGCCGTCACAACTTTACATACAGTTGTGGAGACAGCACGCATAGCACAGAATTCTGCGCAAGCAGCAGAGTTGATTGCATTGACACAAGCGTGTGTATTGTCAGAAGGAAAGCGAGTGAATGTGTATACTGATAGCCAGTATGCGTTTGGTGTTGCCCATAGTTTTGGACGTTTGAGGAGAGAAAGAGGATTCCTTACTTCCCATGGCACAAAAATTCAGCATGGGCAGTTAGTGAATGAACTTTTGGAATCCCTTGCTCTCCCAAAGCAGATTGCAATTGTGAAGTGTAGTGCGCATAAGAAAGTTGTGGATGATGTAGGTCGAGGGAATGCGTTAGCGGATGAAGTTGCGAAGGAAACGGCGAGAGACATGATGAGCCGTATGTATGTGGCAGGTCCTGCAAGACGGGTTGTGGAAAGTGGAATGTGTGAAGACACAATAGAAAGTGTGAAGATGATTCATGCTGAAGCTACGGAGAAAGAAGTGGGTACATGGAGAGAGATTACGGGTATGTTGGATTCGACGGGTTATTGGGTTTAGTTGTCAGAACACCAGCGATGGTTGTTGCCAGATGCGTATGTGCTCCCTGTGGTTACTATGGCTCATGGAATAGCTCACATTAGTTCGAAGGGAATATGCAAGTTGTTGGCTCCAGTATGGCAGAATGCTGGAATTCCGAAATGTGCTGAGAATGTTGTGAAGCATTGTATGATTTGTCTGAAGTATAATCCTGGCAAGGGAACTCCAACTCCAGCTGGTCATTTTGCTCCTCCGACGTATCCATTTGAAGTGATACAGCTAGATTACATTCACATGGAGAGATGCAACAATCTGAAGTTTGTCCTTGTGGTTGTTTGCGCCTTTTCCAGATGGATAGAGGCCTACCCCCTAAAGGATAATACTGCCATGTCAAAAACGAAAAACTTCCCTCACGACCTTCTAATTTCTACAAATTACAACATTACTCCTTTTAATAAAATTTATCAACACAAGGTGGAAATTTTTCTCATTTAGAGTATTTTATTATTTTATATTTTTGATTTTTTTGTTTCTTAGTATTATTCTTGTTCAATTTGAAACATTATTTTACAAAAGATACACATACTTCAGCATAAAGACATTTCATATGTAGATACCAAACAGAGAAAGCAAAAACTAATACATGTTTACCCAAATATCATGCACACACTTTCATGCATCCACACTCATATTTAATTTTGTATCGGAGGAATCACAAGTTGTTGTGTGATTAATACGCAAGGTCGACGCGTTTCGGTGGAATAGAACCACCTTCCTCAGGACCTCTTTAGCAGAATCCCCAATCTTTCCCAAACAAAATGATATGCTCTGTATGGATATCCTGATTAATCTTTGAGGACTCACCACTTCTATTTAGACTTCGTATATTGTCAAAGTGAGTACTGTAGGGTATGTAGAGATATAGGCCTATATGCCAATTATCGGCCTATATCTCTCCTTCCTGCCTTGCGAAGGTGGCAGAAAGACATGTGCACAGAACGATCTCGGACTACATCGAAGAGAACGATCTGTTGCACAACACCCAATCCGGTTTTCGTGCAAACTATAGCACGGAGACCGCGTTGCTGGAAGTCACTGTCGCCATCAGAGAGGTGCTGGATGCGGGAGGCAAGGCCATGTTGGTCATGCTGGACCTGTCGGCGGCGTTCGACACCGTTCCCCACGAAACCCTCCTAATACGTCTCTGGGAATGTGGTCTTCGGGGGACGGTGTGGAACTGGCTTAAATCCTTCTTAGCCGACCGCCGACAAACGATCTGGGCGCCTCCTCACTCCGCAGCTATGGCACCTCTGGAAGTGGGAGTCCCGCAGGGGTCTATTCTTAGCCCCCTGCTTTTTAACATCTTTTTGGCCCCCCTTGCAGAGGTAGCGGAGTCTTTCGGTGCCCAGATCGTGTCCTATGCCGACGACACCCAACTCCTGTTTACCCATAACAGGAATGAGGTGTTCGATGGGAGCCGCATCAGAAGCTGTCTAGAGGCGGTCTTCGGCTGGTTCAGGGAGCATGGTTTAAAATGCAACTCCGATAAATCGGAGCTGCTTTTTTTTGGTTTTTCCTCTGAGCCAGTTTGGAAAAGTTGGTGGCCTCAGGATTTGTTTCCACCTGCTAAGGCAAGTGTAAAAGCCAAAAATTTGGGTATTATGATTGACAATGATCTTTCTTATGGGCCCCAAATATCTAGCCTGTCGGGGAAATGTTTTGGCATCCTGCGGATGCTGAGAAAATTTTTGCCCCTGATATCCACCAAACACAGACGGATCATTGTTCAAGCACTTGTAGGGTCCAGATTGGACTACGCGAACGCCCTCTATCTAGGGCTTCCAAAGTACCTGGTGAGGCGGCTTCAAGTAGTCCAAAACTCAGCTGCCCGTGCCATTTACGGGCTCCCTAGACGTGCAAGTGCCTCTGTACTGCTGCAAGAGCTGCATTGGCTTCCCATAGCCAAGAGAGTTCAGTTTAAGAGCCTGACGCTGACTTTCAAAGCTCTTCATGCCATTGGCCCCAAATACATGAGGAAACGTTTGGCTCTCTATAAACCAAACAGAGCCTTACGGTCTGCCTCCCTGTCTAAGATGGTAGTCCCGGCCATCAAACGAGCTAGACAGGGCGGTCGCTCTTTTCACCATTTGGCTCCCCGTGCGTGGAATGAGCTCCCGCTTTTTCTCAGACAGATTCCCTGTCTTTTGTCCTTTAGAAAGGCTCTAAAAACTTGGCTTTTTACTAGATAGGCCTGCCATTTTCCTTTGTTGTCGTGTTGTGTTGCCATATTGAAGGTTTCCTTCGCCAAAGCGCCGGGACACTCCTTCGGGAGTAGCTGTTGCGCTATAGAAGAACCGAAATAACATAACATAACATAACATAACATACCTGTGACATTGTGGTCTTATTCCTAGGTAAACCACTCTGGAAAGTAGAGAGCTGTCGCCTTTTGTTGTATGGGTTACTCGAATAAATACATTTCTTTTACATAGATAAATCGCCACTTATATTCTGTCCATTTGTATTTTTCAGATCTTTTCGACGTTATCACCAAGTCTGTGGCAGTCCACTAATCTTTTGGATTTAATGACTCAATCATCGGGCAGCGTGGACGCCAAGAAAACCACGAGACAACATCCCATAGGTTAGGACGTCCATACAGAGCATATAATTTTGTTTGGGAAAGATTGGGGATTCTGCTAAAGAGGTCCTGAGGAAGGTGGTTCTATCCCACCGAAACGCGTCGACCTTGCGTATTAATCACACAACAACTTGTGATTCCTCCGATACAGAATTAAATATGAGCGTGGAGTGTATGAAAGTGTGTGCATGATATTTGGGTAAACATGTATTAGTTTTTGCTTTCTCTGTTTGGTATCTACATATGAAATGTCTTTATGCTGAAGTATGTGTATCTTTTGTAAAATAATGTTTCAAATTGAACAAGAATAATACTAAGAAACAAAAAAATCTAAAATATAAAATAATAAAATACTCTAAATGAGAAAAATTTCCACCTTGTGTTGATAAATTTTATTAAAATGAGTAATGTTGTAATTTGTAGAAATTAGAAGGTCGTGAGGGAAGTTTTGCGTTTTTGATGTTATGTTGTTTCCCCTCTTTCCCTGACCATTAAAGTAAAATTAGAGGGGGTCCCATATTCATGTAGTAATACTGCCATGTCTACAACTAAGGTTTTGCTCAAAGCGTATTTCCCTAGATTTGGTTTGCCGAAAATTGTATGGTCGGACAATGGGAGGGAATTTGTGGGTCGAGTCATGAAGAAAGTGTGTATTGGATTAGGGATAAATCAGAAGTTCCACGCTGCGAATCACCCCCAGTCAGCAGGTCTTGTCGAATGCTATAACGGCACATTAAAGCTGAAACTCGCTAAGATTCAAGCGAGCACTGGTCTTACATGGCCGGCTGCCTTGCCGTTGGCTCTTTTGTCAACAAGGACGACAGTGCATTCTCGTGTGGGACTTAGCCCATACGAAATAGTTTTTGGTCGTCCAGCGAATGTTTGGGGTGTGCCTCGTCCTAAAAAATACAGTGACCTTGAGTACCCTATGTTGGTGGATTACTTACATGACTTGACTGCTAAATTAAGTGTTCTCCACCAACAGGTCTATGACAGTTTGCCGACAGCTACTGCAGATCCAGGGCACACGATCCAACCTGGTGATTTTATCTTGACGAAGAATTTTCAGCGATCCAAGAATTTGGAGCCGAGATGGACTGGTCCCTATTTGGTACTGCTGGTCACTAGAACTGCTGTTAGAGTAGCTGGTAAAAAGAACTTGTGCATGCCACCCATACGAAAAAAGTTCAGTTGCCCTTACTGTATGATAAGTGGGTGAGGGATGGAATAGCTGACTCCGAGTGTGAAAGGGTTCCTAGAATCGTACCTTTTAGTGATGCACATTTGACATGGACTCAGTCGGAAGGCGAGGATGATGATGTTCTGCAAGCTGCTGTGCCTCCGTCTCTGAGACTCGACACGACGAATCCGGAACTCCTCTTTAAGGATCAGACTGTGCCTGGCAAAGAGCGCTACAATCTGAGATCGAAAAAGGACGTTTGAAATGGACAAATAAATCTAAATTTTTTTATGTAGTGAATTACACCTTGTCAGATCAAGAGACTTTTTTTGCTTTTTCTTTTTCGAGTCACCATCCGGACTCAGCTGCAGGGTCACGGTATAAGTTCTTAAGGGGTGAGCCGCGTATTGACACAAGGTCTGTGGTTTAGGGTCGTTAGTACGATCTTGACGCACACTTAAGTGAAGAAGGAAAATTGTCGTGAACAGCACGTTAGAGGATGGAGTCTTTTGAGTCCGACAAGGGTGTAAAAGAGTTGATTTCAGAGTGCAAATGTGTATATTGGTTCGTAGCAAATGTTTTTTAATAATATGTTTTCTTATGCTTTTGAACATTACGTTGGTTTGTGTGGGTTGGATTTTCTATGCATCACAACAGACACTTGCATCTACCTCCCAACCTACTCTTTCTTTTCCTACTGTTTCCCCACATACGTTGCCTGAACATGAACAGAGACGAAGATTAGAATTTGTGAACAATTCGTTTATACAGATGTTACATCAGCATCAGCTAGTTGTAAATACCACAAATTGTTGGGTTTGTGGTCTTATGCCGCATACGACAGATAAGGGAATGCCATATTTGGTTTTGCCTTTTTCGCCTAATGGGTCAGTATGGGCACTCCAGTCAATGTTTATCTATGCGAATGAAGCATCTCCTGTACGTTCTGTCAAAGATAATGCGAATAATAATGCCTTGATACAGGGAATAGTAGATATGGTCAGAGATATTGATGCATATAATGCTATCCCTAAAGATGAGGTACGAGCATATGTTGGTTGGAACAAGACGAGATATAGCATTAGTCTGACAGAGAAAGAGAGACAGAAAAGGTCTCCTATTTGGATTGTACCCCACCAAGGTCATTTTTGTCTGCAAGGTAATGGTCAGAATCCGAGAGCTCAGCTTGGTAAGAGTGTGTGTGTTCATACCTATGTCTATACGTCCCAGATATCTCCACCGTTCGTGCCAGCCAAAGGCACGTATTTTGTTTTTTATGATAGAGCATATACATGGTTGCCTTCTGACTTTTCAGGGACATGTTATGTGGCATTTTTGCTTCCCCGTACATACACAGCTGCTTTCAATTACCATAAGACAAGATATGGTAGAGGTGTTATCGATGCGAAAGACACTGCCGCACAAGAAGTTGAAGACTTCTTTAAGGGTTTCCTGCCCTTTTGGGGTCCTATGGCAAATGGTAGGACTATTCGTCAGCTTACGAGATTGGTCGAGGCCACTATAAATGAGACTGCAGGTGCCCTTAGCAATATTACAGCCGAGCTTCAAGCGGATCGCCTTCTGACATTACAGAACCGCTTTGCTTTAGACATTATACTTTTTTTTTTTTTTTACTTTATTTATTAAGTTTTTCTCGGTTAACAGCACAAGGAAGAAACAACCAAAGAGGTCACATATGTACATATCACAATCCCTTGATCAACATATAGGCACTGTACATGGGCAAATGGCTAGCACGGGCAGCTATCTGGCACATAGAATAGCTTATGCGGTTCATTTTATCAATCAATAAATAGTAATAAGCAGGCATGGACAGTCCTATAGATATGTAACATGGGTAGTAGCACTAAGCGGTCAGACAATTGATATCAGCAGTCCCAGGTCAGTTCAAGAAGACATACCCTTTCGGTATCAAGGCACGTAGAGTGTAGCGTGTGTGTCACCTTGTGTAAACCCCTATCCTGTCTATGTACTGGGAGGGACCATGCCTTCCCCACAATCTATCCCCTACAGCTTCCTTTTCAGTGGATTGCGGCGTGCCTCTTAAAGTATCCTCATGAAGGGTTCTGTGTAGGTGATAGGTATAGCCGCATCATTCAACTGTCAACCTCTGAATCTGTAGATATTGCCGTGTCCCTTAACAAATATATCTTGAGTGGTCCCCATATATCCTTCGGCCTGCTCTGTACTGGTGTCAATTCTGCATAGATAGTATTCTGGTCCTGACAATAAACCAAGTCATCAAGCCATTCCTTAAACTTAGGAGCCCTACCCCGCCCCCAGCGACAAGCAACTCGCCTCTTAGCTAGTAATAGTGCGATATCCGTGAACTTTCTAATAGATTTGGGTACATCCCTAGTGTATCCTAATAGCATAATTAGCGGGTCTCTGGCAACTGCCCCAGACGTCATAACCTGTAGTGCGACCTGTACCTGCGTCCAGTAGTCAAAAACTCCTGGGCATTCCCAAGCTAAATGTAAGAAACCCGCCCCCGCTGTATTGCAGCGGTCGCATTGATCGGTATCTGCCAATTGAAAGCGCAATTTTCTCACAGGTGTATAATAGAATCTTTGCAAAAATTTGAAATGAATGATCTTCAGCCTACTGCTAGACAATTCAATTCAATTCAAAAGTGCTTTATTCGAGTGATTACTCATAAAAGCAGACAAACAAACACATAATAAAATACAATTAAATTTCTAAGTCAGCATGACGTAAAGCACAAATACACATAAAAAGAGATTTAAATAAGATTACATCAGTTAATTACGATCAAGGTGCAAAGTTCATGTTATAAAAACATATTAAAATACGATCCAATTACATAGTTAAAAATTGATATAAATTTTTTTACGTCAGATAGACACCAGGCATGGGACAGAGAATAGATAAACTAGCAGTCTCTGATCAACTTGGCAGAGAGTAGTCACCCTACTAGCAATCTCTGCCTAGTTACCCACGCCCACCCCAAGTACTTTGCGGTCGCTATGACAATCCAACTTAAGGAGGTAGTTTTAACAATACGTAGAGCAACCATGCTGCTTTTAGTACCCAAATTTCTACACATGGGGGCCAACCACACACGTCTGGGAACAGAATATACATGACAAACAAACAAGAAATGACCCAGCGTCTCGTTGCCTTCCCCACAAACTGGACAGGTTGCTGGACCTCCATTTCTCCATTTAGATGTTAAATTACCAAGAGGTAGCGAACCAGCCCTCATTTGAAAAAACAGTTTCCTGTCCATGGGTCTAGTTATAATGTCCCAGTACATTTCAAACATTGGCAACAGTTTAGCTTCAAGGAAGGCAGTCGTCATAGTCCCATTATTGTTGTTAAGGAGACTCTTGTTTTCAACCTGTTCCCAATAAAGGTTTTTTATAAACAACTTCGATGGAAAGGATGACCCGGTTGGATCAGACCATAATTCGCTTAACCCTAGTTCACTTAATGCAGTTCTCAAAGATCTAAACCATTTGATTTCATGAAATCGATCTGCTTTGATCACATCAGCAAATCCTTCTGCATATTGTGACAACTCAGGGGTGGTCCAGATTCTACGCCAATATAATATTGGTCGAAGTTTACACATAGCCGAGATTTCCTTCCTGCCAAGATCATATCTGAGTGGCAAGAGGGGACTGCTCTGTGGGGTACCAGTTAGTTTTCGGAGGAAGCTATTCTCTGACCTCTGTAGCTCCTGGAGGTTTTCTTGCCCCCACAGCTCTACCCCATATAGGGCAGACCCTATTGCTTTAGCCTCATATATGATTAGTGGCGGTTTAATGGGCTTAGTTAAAGATTTCTTGTGCTCCTTAATAATGGTACCAGCCAATTGTTTGTGTCTTAAAACTGCCAGATTCAAGTGATGGTTCCATCTGTTGTTATTTGAGATTTGTATCCCTAAATAGGTAAAAGAATTCACAACTTCGAGGCGGCGCCCACTCATGGTTATTTTGGATTTGAAATTCCTACAAGGATTAAAAACCATGAGTTTTGTTTTTGCTGCGTTTACCTCCAAGCCGTGATCAGTACAAAATTTGTCAAAAATTACCAGTGCCTTTTGCAGACCACTTGGGGATTTTGATAAAATTAAGGTGTCGTCTGCAAACATTAAAATAGGAACTTTTGCACCAGCAAGCGAGGGAGCATCTACGGGCTCAGCTTGCATGAGGGGGACAATTCCGTTTATATAAAGAGTAAACAATGTTGGCGCCATTGAACAACCCTGCCGAACCCCACGCTCGACAGGGAAGTCAATGGTATCATTACCATAGCCACCCCATTGAATCTTAGCGTAAGTGCCCTCATGGAGTCTCATGATCAAAGTT
This sequence comes from Lissotriton helveticus, assembly GCF_964261635.1. Taxonomy (NCBI): domain Eukaryota; kingdom Metazoa; phylum Chordata; class Amphibia; order Caudata; family Salamandridae; genus Lissotriton; species Lissotriton helveticus. Next base: position 623,967,624 of record NC_136059.1, on the reverse strand, counting down.
AAAATAATCATCGGGACCCCCAGAGCTGCCAACACCTCCCACAACTTTGCCCTCGGCACCAGGTCGAATGCAGCCCGTAGGTCAACGAAAGCTGCATAGAGACTGCATCCGCCCAGGACCACTGAACGCCATTGTATCAATTGGAAGCGGAAGACCTGGTCTACAGTGCTAGTTGCTCTGCGAAAACCAGCCTGAAAAGGGGATAGGACATTCTGCTCCTCAGCCCAATCAAGCAGATTATTAATAAGTACACGCCCTACCACTTTTTGGACCGTGTCTATTAAGCTGATTGGGCGATAATTACAGGGTTGGGCACGATCCCCCTTTTTATATACCGGTATAATGACTGCACCCCGCCAGGATACCGGGATTTCAGCCCCCCTGGCTATATGATTTAATAAAAGGCAGATGTACTTACTCCACCTGTCGGTGTCATCTAAGAAGACATCCGCCGGGACACCGTCATTTCCCGGGGCTCTGCCCCTATGAACAGATTTCAGGGCAGTCAGGATTTCACTTAGCATAAAAATATCTTCAACTGCATACAGATATATAAGGTTGGAATTACTACCAGGCTGATCCCTGGAAGAATACTGCTCGCTGAAGAACTTAACCCAGGCATCATGAGGTACATTGTTATTGGGAGGCTCTGAAGATCTATCATGGCCCCATTTGACAATATGCCAAAATTGCCTAGAATTTTTACTTTCACTAGCACATCTCAGTTTCTGCCAGTGGTCTTCATCCCAGTCTCTTTTTGCCCTGGCGATACAATTTTTGTAGTGCTTCCTGGCAGACCGAATGACACTCAGATTATTGTTTTTAATAGCAGCTCCTAGTTTAAATCTTGCGGCCCTGCAATCTTGGTTATACCACTTAGCTGGTTTAAATGGACAAGCCCTGCTGTTTCGTACGGGTTTTAAGAAAAAGTTTTTGACTTCATCAAAGAGAGTCGTATGAACTTTATGAACATCTTCTTGTCCTTGTTCAAAAGCAGTAATATTTTCCAATGCCATAATGGCCTTGTCTGCCGCTGCTCCTATCTTTTCCAGGGCCAGTTGGTCCGTCTTAACACCAGACCACCTTAACCTACGCATATTATTGGATTGCACAATCATTGGCGGCACAAGTAAATCACTAGAGTTTGGAGTGACTACATTAGATGTCCACCAATTATGCGAGACGCATAGCGGGTCGTGGTCACTTTCTGTCCTGACTGTGACTACCATGTCACTGAGAGATGGCCATAACGAAGTACTACAGATGACATAGTCAATACGACTTTTACTTCGCCCGTTATTAAACGTCATGGCGGGAACACGATCTGATTGGGTTCGGCCGTTCAGGGCTCGTAACCCATGCTCCAAGCACATGGCGTTTAGACCTAGAATGTCGGCCGTCCACCGAGTTATCGGGGGGGACTCTAGTGTGGGAATGTCCCAGAGCTTGTCTTCCTCCGAACCCAGAGGAGAGTCACCAGTGATGAGAGGTTCGAATGTCCGATTCAAATCACCTGCAATTAAAATGTTTTTTCCTGCAGATTGGGTCTCAAGGAGTGTATAAAGACACGTTAGAACCTCGGATCTACCTTTGCTACCACCTCTAGCATAGATATTGTATATATCCATGGAGAGGGGTAAATCACTGGTCAATCTAATAAGCTGGATGTCTTTCTGGTCAAGTTCCACACATTTTACAGCAATTTTTAAAGACTGTCTAACCCATATAGTGAGGCCCCCCATCGGCCGCCCTTTAGGTCCCTTAATAGCAGGAACATAAAAGTTTACATATCCCAATGCAAAAGTAGGCTCACAGGCCCAGGTCTCTTGAAAAATGCAGAGGTCATACTTATTAATAAATTCAAGCCAATCAGCACTATCCATTTTGGAAGATATTCCAGCCACATTCCATGACAAAAGATTCCCTGAGATAGATGTCATAAGAATACCGGGGTTTGTTGTATTCGTGTTTAGCACCTTACCCTCAGTATCCTGATCTATAGTTATAACATTAGATAACCCAGGTGAATCAACAGTCAGAATCCCCAAAGGGCTAGTAGTTGTAAAATTACAGGCTAAATCAGAAGTACTTTTAGCACAAAGAGGCACGGCAGCAGTATTACAGGTAGATGGTTGTCAATCGCAATCGCTTAAGTTAGACAATGCAGAAAAACGATTTTCCAACCCCAAACCCCAATCCACTGAAGCAACATCCTTCCTCCCCCTCTTAGTCACAATGTTCCATTTGGTTCTTAGAATACTTGAGTTTGGTCCACTTCCCTTTCTAGGATAAAAGAAGTCCAAAGTCAATGGAACAATTGAAGTTGTTCGCCTTTGTGGTGGTAAGATGTTTGGTAGGATGTTAGGCAAGACCCCAGGGTCGGAGAAGTGAAGAACAACACACTCCCCGTTAAACTTTTTCACCCTGTCCCCAATCCACTGTACCCTTCTCACTTTGACGAGCTCTTCAGAAAGTTGCTGCTTTCCCCAAGGAGTAATTACCATGTTGGTGGTTAACCATGATAAAGATTTATTTCTTAGAGAAGATGTAGTTTCCCGCTCTCCTTGAACCAAGGGAGGAACGTTAGCAAGGACAAGTACCAGTGGCGAAGCTTCAACCACAAGCTCGAAAGTCCCCTTTTCAATAAATGGGTCTTCACCAGCAGGAGCAGGGATCGAGGAAATATGGGAATCAACTGGTAGGATATTATCACTTGCCATTAGGGGATTTAATACAGGGGCGGGGATGAGACCACTAACAGCTGTAGTTACTGATTTATTTACGGATTCCTCTATCCTTGCATAGACATTTTCCGGAAGATTCCCTATCTCACCCATGGATTTTTGTAATAGACCTTCCAGTCGGTTAACCTCAGAAGTTAACTTGTCTATTTTGCTAACCAGGGGTTTAACCACACCTTTAATTTTTGTGTCCATTAGAGCCAGTAGTTTATTGAATTGGGCATTCGAGAGTGTAACGTACGCTTCATTAGTCAGGTCAAGCTCCTCATCCTCAGAATGTTTCCTCGGGAGGTTTGCAACTTTATTTTTAGCTGACCTGAGACATTCCCGTTTACCCAGGACGGGTGCTGGAGGGGAGGTAGAATGATCATGACTAATAGTTATATCAGCCAATACCTCATTAACACTAAGGTCTTCAACTACAGCAACAGTACCACTGGGCTGAATGGTAATAGTGTCTGGAAACAAATCAGGTGTAGCACTATTAGTACTATTGTTGATTAGAAGGCCAAAAGGATCATCAGCCTCGATGTCAATGAAGGGAGATTGAACAGGTGAGCCTATTCCCAGTGAGGCTCTTCTGCCGATATTAATTTTTTCAACTACTTGCACCAGATAGTTCTCAATAGAGTTACTAGAAGTGGTTAACTTTTTTGGAGGCATCATATACTTTAAATACAACCAAAGTCAATGTAACTTACGTAGCAGTGTGCACGGGAGATGTCGATGTGCAGAAAAGTCAACTCCGAAGCAACGAACCAAGAGACCAGGCCCAACCCAACCTTGGCCAACCTCGGACGGCCTCAGACGGCCCGCCCTTTGCCCGGGCTTAGCCCCGGGCGCTCCCCGCGCGCGACTCGCGGGGCGAGAGGCGTTGCACTCTTTTTACGCGCCTCCGGGCGCTCTGCTGTCGTCACGGCCGCCGGGGCACCTGGGATTTGTGGTTCCCTGCCCGCTCGGCGCCGTCGGTCAGAGTGTTGCTGGGCGTTGCGCCGTTCCCCTCACGGCGGTGCTGAGGCACAGTTCTGGTGACCCAAGAGAAGTAATTCCGGTAAGCCGTTTCCCTCACGGCACTGCTGTCTGTCTGTGGAAAGCTAGACGTAATATTAGCCGTGACCGCACAGCAGTAGTGCCATTGGTCGTCAGTAATATCTCGGCCGAAGTCTACAGTCCAATGTTGTCGCGCCGAGCTCTCAGGCCCTTGACGCCCTGACCTAATGATATTATAAAGTCGAGAAACAAGATGGCGGCCGTCCGACATAAGCATGGTATGCAATGACAGGACCACTTCCGGTTCCTCCGGAAAGTTGGGCAACACTTCCCTCAATCCCTGTCTAAGGCGGATGTAGTAGAACACCTCCAACGGCGTAGGTGTAACTGCATGAAACAGCTGTTCCTTGGTACGGAACCGTCAATTTAGGAACAAGTTCCCCCCACACAGAGATTTTCATGCGCCTACACATCAACTGAAATCCTGTTTCTTGTAAGAGTGTTATGCGAGGGTGATACGAAAGAGGAAGTACCGGGGAATACAATTGCGTGGCACCTACGAACCGCACTATCCTACTCCACGCATCAATGGTGCAAGTGACCGTGGTAAACGGCGTGGTTATATCCTTGACCGTACCCAATATCAGACCATTAAGAGGAATAGGACGCGCGATCCAGTCCTCAGCAGCGATTAGCGGCATGCATGGCGTGGGTTTCACCCAATGATACCCATATTGCGCTTGGGCAGCGGCGTAATAAAGTTCGAAATCCGGCACATCAAAGCCTCCTGCCTCATAAGGCTGGGTAATGATGGTCCATCGCAGCCGAGGTTGCTTGCCTCCCCAAAAGAGACGCAATAGCTCCGAGCGAAGTTGTTTAAAGAAAAAGACGCCTGGAAAATATGGTATATTTTGGAATAGGTATAGGAATTGAGGTAGCACCACCATCTTTATAAGCGACGCCCTGCCTGCCATTGACAGCGGCAGAGCTTTCCAGCGCGTTACATTATCAGCTAATTTAGTGATGGCCACTCCATAGTTCGATCTAAGTGTCACGTCCTTGTCCAAAGATATTACTATACCCAAGTATCTAAGATCTGTATCACACCATTCGAGCGGAAAGTCCAACTGGAATTTCGTAACGGCACTCGTGAGCGGGAAAAATTGGGACTTCTTCCAATTCACATGCACCCCGGACAGCCTGCCAAAGAAGGGAAAGTCCCGCAAAATAGGATTAAGGTTGGTTTGGGGATGCTTTACATATAGCGTAATATCATCCGCATACAGCGATACTCCAATTTGGCGCTAAAAGCAGTGAAAAGCACTGGCTCTGTGCAGTTGACGGATACGGCACGCCAATGGCTCAATTGCCATAGCAAAGAGCAGAGGGGAGAGAGGGCACCCCTGCCTGGTGCCTCTCGTGATCGGTATTGGGGCCGATAGCAATCCGTTAACAACTACTTTAGCAGTCGGTCTGGTATATAATAGCTCAATCCAATCAACAAACAATTTAGGGAATCCCATCTTATGTAATACGGTAAATAGGTACGACCATTCGACTGAATCGAACGCTTTTGTGGCGTCTAAAAAAACAGCAGCGACAGGCAATTCCGGGGCAATCGTCTGAATCAAAGAGAATAGTGTTCTAAGATTATGTGTAGTGGCGCGGCTCGGCACAAACCCAGCCTGATCCGGCAAAACTATTTTAGTCATAAGCAGCGACAGTCTTGTGGCCAGCACCTTTGCAAGGATCTTCGCATCGCAATTGAGGAGAGATAGCGGTCTATATGAGTCCGTGTCCGTCGGTTCCTTACCCGGTTTCAGCAATGAGGTAATAACCACCTCCCTCATCGATCTCGGCAGCTCCCCCACTTCCAGCGACTCCTTATAGACCTCTTTAAGAACCGGTGCCATGACATCAATGTAACATTTATAAAACTCCGCGGGGAGTCCATCTGAACCCGTCGCCTTACCATTGGCCAGCGACATAATAGCGTCTCGAATCTCATCAGTCTCCAACGGTGCACTAAGGAATTGCCGATGCACATCGCTGAGCCAACACAGTGCAATATCATCAAAAAAATTGCCCATATCTACCTCGGTATGTTGTCGTGAAGTGTACAGTTGCTTATAGTGTAGAAGAAACTCCTCCTGAATCTCTCTCGTATCCTGACAGCGTATACCGTTTGTTGTGACTATTTCTAATATATTGGCACTGAAGCGTGGCTTCTTCGTGATCGCGGCCAGCACCTTGCCAGGCCGTTCCCCTTCGCAGTAACGCCGTGCTGTCCAATATTTTCCCTTAAACTTAACCTCTCTCGCTGCCTCCTCTTCAAACTCGGAAAGTTTTTCTCTAAATGTACGATGCAGTTCCGGGTCACCTCCTCTTGCCATACCAAGTTCAATTTCCTTAAGCTCACGCTCTAACCTGCCCAGTGTCCTCTGTATGTCTTTCAGTATCCCCCACCCTTGGAAATGCAAATACCCCTAACCGTGACCTTGAATGCCTCCCACACCATCTCTACACTATCAACTGAATCCTTGTTCCTGGGGAAGAACTCTTCGATTTCATCACCCAACTCTGTTCTAAAAACAGTGTCTAGTAGCATAGTAGGAAGCAATCTCCATGGAGGTCGTATCCCAGCATGACCCGGCATCATCAGGGACAACAGTACAGGGCAGTGATCTGAATACGTTCTGGGCAAATGTGTTACCTTATCTATTCCAGTTACCAGCCACCTTGACACAAAGCAGTAATCCAATCTAGCCCATGTGTTAGCGTAAGACGTGAAGTGAGTGCCCTCTCTATGCGCGGGATGTGTGTATCTCCACCTATCTACCAGCCCCCCTTCCTCTATGACGCCCAGTAACATATCCCTCGCCTGCCGGTTATACTGGCCACACCCATCTGATCTATCCATACCAGGCACTAGTGTAACATTAAAGCCCCCCCCCATATGATATGTGTAGCACCCACCAACAACACATGTCCCCAAATTTTGGTGAAAAATTCCAGTGTGTCGACATTCGGAGCATAGCAGTTTACTATAGCAACAGTATCTATACCATATCTATCCCATAATATCACAAAGCGTCCATCAGGATCAATGACCTCTCCCAGCACCTGATAGGCAATTGATTTGTTGATTAGAACAGCCGTGCCCCTGGAATATGAAGAATATGAGGAGAACTTTCTGACCGAGGCCCACTTACTAGCATAGTTAGGATTCGATCTGGGGCAGAAATGTGTCTCCTGTAACAGAGCTATATGGACATTATGCCTATCCAGGTAAGCAAGGATATTTCTACCTTTTCTAGAATCATTAATGCCTCGCACGTTCCAGGACATTATCATCAGTTTGCTCCCTGCCATATCATCCATCATCATTGGTATCAGCCGCCGCAATACTTCCCCCCACCCCTACTCTCCAACGCCCATACGTGCCAGCCCACATATTACAAATACTATGCAGTTTCGTGTGTAACCTTGCTTTAGACATTATACTTGCAGATAGAGGTGGAGTATGTAAATTGATCAGGTCTAGTTGCTGCGTTTTCATACCAGATAATGCCCCGACAGTGTACCAAGCCATCTTGAGGTTACATAAGTCTGCTGAGTCTATACATGTAGACGAAAGGAACTGGTCATTGATGGGATGGCTTTGGGAACTGCTGTCCAAATGGGGATGGAAGATTCTGATGTTCCTTGGTATGGCTTTAGCGATCCTTTTCTCGTGTTGCTTGTGCATCCAGTGTGGTCCCGCCATTTGTAGTCTTTGTGCTACAATCTGTGTGAGAAGACCAGTCCCGAGAGAAGCGAAGGATAATAAGATGATGTTACAGCAACACCTTGATGACCTGATGAGAATAGATATAGACCTGGATTCAGATTGACGTGAGTTTAGGTCATTGCCTACGTAATGGCAAAAGGAGGGCTGAGGTTCCGTGGTTTTCGGGTCCGGACTCCATTTTGTTTGCGTAGTTCATAACGCCATTTTGTGTTGCCCTCACGTATACCGTGGAGGTAACCGAACGAACAAAGTTGCATGGGCCTCATTGTTCATGTATGCATTAAACATGCCCTTTTCTGACTTGTGAGTGAACTGCAGGACGCTGACCTCTTCACCTGAAACTGACCCTTCACGAAGCCAATTACTCTGGCTGATCATTGTCTGAGATTGCCAATCACTGTTCAGGACCTCGTTAACCTTTAGTTTCCTTGCACATATCTTATCCTAATCAGCATCTGAATTGTTTCTTTCCTTACGACTTTTCATTACATGGGTAGTGCTTTTAATTATGGGTTTGTCCGGCTTGTGGAAATTGAATTTGGGACAGTCCTAATAATTAACTTTTGGGTTGGGTTACTGTAAATTGGGTTTTTGTTAATGTGATACTCACTTAGAAAATGTGTCCTATTGGTCAGAATTTTGCGCAGTGGGTGTACATTTATAATGAGAATATTGTGTATAAAAGGTGATGTCTTGCTCTATGAAATGGAACAGTTTCTTGAGTTGTACACCGTTTTGTATTGCTGAGATTACTGTTACTAGCTGCAGCTAATAAATTTGATCTCTGACGCCACCTAGAAGTATTCCGTGTCTCTGTTTGCCAAGACAGGAGAACCCGAAGACTTTGGGCGTGTCCCTGGCGCCGCTGGGTTCTAAAACCTGGTTCTTCACCTATTGTCATTTGAGAGCTTCCATCCGAGATCCTTGAGGAAGAACCTGCCAGTGGGACAATTCTTCCTTCTCCGAAGAAACTGTACAGATAAAACAGATTTTGTGAAGTAAGTGTCGCTTTTATAAACAAAACTCCAGGAAAGACAATATCCTGAGAATATTGCAGACACATAGTACTCACACACCCACTCAGCCACTCACATACCCACTCACAGACCTAAAGTATCACTCACAGACCCAGTCATAGACCCATACAGGCACTCACATAGCCACTCATAGACCGACACAGGCACACACAGACCCACACAGGAACTCACACACCCTCTCACAGACCCACACTGACACTCATGCACACACTCATACACCCACTCACAGACCAACTCAGACACTCACATACACACTAACAGACCCTCACAAATCACCCACAGACACACACGGGAAGTCACACACCCACTCTCAAAAGTTATAGGTTACAGTTAGGAAATACAATTAATAAACCTTCAAAATTCAGTGAAAAAAACAAAGATTACAGGGACATTATAGTTAGGAAAATGAACCATAAAATTCCTTAAAAATGCACAGAAAAAAAATCAAAGGTTACAGGGATTTTATAGTTAGGAAATAGAATATTATATAGCCAGTCTCTCACTCATACAGCCATTCAGACACCCACTCACTCACCCATAAAGTCACTTACACACCCATTCACATACCCATACAGCTACTCACACACCTACTCACTCACTCATACAGCCACTGACACACTCACTCACTCACCAACATAGTCACTCGCACTGCCACTCACATAGCTACTTAATCATACATAAATCCACTCACACACCCATACCAGCACTCATACACCCACTCACTCACAGATACACACAATTATTATTATTATTATTAATATTATTATTATTATTCTCATTATTATTTGTTGAATTTATAAGGCGCAACAGCTACCCAAGAAGGGTTTCCCGGCGCCTGGACGGAACTGGAAGCAGAAAAGAGGAGATGAGAAGAAGTTACTGGTTAAATACCCAGGTCTTCAAAGATCTGCGAAAAAAGGTATAAATAGTTTCTTAACGGATAGCGAGAGGGCGAGTATTCCAGAGATATGAAAAAGACCTACCACCCATCCTAGAAAGTTTGAACCTGGGCACCGTAAATTTTTCAAGAGTAGCGGAACGAAGATGGCGGGTAGGGACATATGGGCAAACAAGAGAATGCAGGTATTGTGGTACTGAACCCCATTTGATCTTAAACATGTAGCCCAGGGCTTTGAATTTTATACGGTTTTCCACCCTGAGCCAATGTAGGTCACGGAGATAGCCAGAGAAGGGAGTAATTCTGGGAACTCTGCAAAGAAGTCTTGCTGCAGAGTTCTGAACCAGCTGCAGTCTACGGGTCACCGCCTTGTTTGCACCCAGAAAAAGAACATTCCCGTAATCCAGTCGAGAGGTGATAAGGGCATGGACCACTGTTTTCTGGGTGGTATTAGGTAGCATCCAAAGGATCTTCCTAAGCCATTTTAAGATGGTGAAACAAATGGCTGTGACCTTGACTGATTGATGATGCAGGGTCAAAGAGTCATCAATATGAACGCCCAGGTTACGGACATGACTGGAAGGCTGCGGAAGAACTCCCATCTCGGCAGGCCAATGTAGCGGGCCCCAAAGATCTTTCTCCTTACCAAGGCTTAAGACGTCGGTTTTATCACCGTTTAGTTTCAGATAGTTCAGGTTCATCCATGTTGCAATTTGCCTGCGACCCAACTGAAGGCAGGATGTGGAGCAGAGGTCAGAACGTGAGAGTGAAAAGATAATGTGAAAGTCATCAGCGTAGGTAAAAAGGGTCAGACTGGCCTGTTCGGCAATGTCAGCTAGAGGCCTGACATACATGTTATAAAGCATGGGGCTCAGTATGGAGCCCTGGGGTAACCCATAAGGTGATGGATGGATATTGGAACTATCCGTAGCAGAAAAAATTTGAAATGTACGGCCATCCAAAAAAGAGACAATCCACTACAAGGCAGAGCCACAAATGCCAAAGGACCTTGGTGTGTTGACTAGTATGGGGTGTGAGATAGTGTTGAACGCCGCGCTGAGGTCTAACAGTATGAACGCAACGGTGTCTCCAACATCCAGATGATGGCGGAGCCTCTCTGTAACCCCCAGCAAAGTGGTTTCTGTGGAGAACCCGGTTCTAAACCCAGATTGAGAAGGGTGGAGGATTTTGTTAGTCTCAATAAACTGGGAAAGATGAAGATGGATGTGCCTTTCAAGGATTTTGGAGAAAACAGTCAAAAGGGAAATCGATCGGTAATTTGCAAGGATAGTAGGGTCAGCAGTGGGTTTCTTTAAAAGAGGGGTCACCATAGCGTGTTTCCAATGTGAGGGAACTTTGGACTCAAGTAGAGAGGAGTTTAAAACATTCAAGATGACATGCATATGGGAAGGATCAACTTGCTTGAGAATTGAAATTGGTAATGGGTCATTAGGAGAGCCGGACTTTAATTTGTCTAAAATAGTAATAAGGGAGTCCAAATTGAGAAGAGGCCAGGAATCTAGAAGGGGGTGGGTAGTGCAGAGCTCCATAACGAGTTCTGAATGTGATGTGACAGCAGTCAATCTAGGAGAAGGCAGTATGACGTTAGTGGTTGTAGCAAGGGCCTGTTTAAAGGAGAGTTGGCAATTTTAAGGTAGATCTTCTCAATTTTATGTGTAAAGAACAATCAAAGAGCCACTCACATAATATGTGTTAGAAATAATATCACTGAATAGCAGTATAAAAAGTATACTATCTTAACTTATGTAGTACCTCGGTATATATGTTTAACAATCATAACCTTTTAGAAAACACGCACACTCACTGGCTGATGTAATCAGTGAAGACCTTTGTTTTTTCAGTAAATTCCTATGAATTTCTAAGGATTCTTATTCTAGTTTCTAACTACAATGTCTGTGTAACCTTTCTTTTTTTCTGAGAATAGGAAGGTAAAGAATCTATTACACACAAGGTAACCCGCAGCAAGGGGGAGAGGAGCAGATTTTAATGTCCCCAGAAGAGAAAACGATCATCAATTTGCCTGATAAAGAACTTAATGTGGATGAGATACAAGTGTGCTTGATGTTCTGCCCGACCTCAGAATTTATTTATTCACAAACTCAAATTGACCTCTTTCAATATGTGAGAAAACGAAATTGCAAAAATCCATCTTTTACATCTTAAAATTAAGCACCCTGGGGAAGCTGCTAAGGTGGGAGATATTGATCGCCTAACTGGAAATAATTTTGAAGCCTTATTAGCTCTATAGGCTGTAGAAGGTGTGCCTTATAGCAGAGAAAATGAAGGGAACAAGAACACCACAGTATATCTCAAATGAACAGGTATTGCACAATGTAGTGGAAAAAGTGGACTTAAGAGAAAATCTAAATTCATTCCACAGACTCCACATGATGCCATTGATGTTTTTAATGAAGCTGTCATTCTAGATTTGAAGACAATGAATATTAAACAAGAACGTCAGAGGCAATATAATAATCCAGCAAGACAATGGAAAGTGATACAAGTTTTGAAAAATTATTTTTCTCTGGTTATTAAACCTTCAGACAGCGGGGGCAATATTGTCCTGTTACAAAAGGATCAATATTATAATGAAGCTATAAGGCAATTGAAGGATGAACAATGTTATTTGCCCATCCAGAGAACTGAGTATGACAATTGTGTGAGAGTTTTCCATAACCATTTAAAGATCTGGAGAGACCAAGGCATGATAGATCAAGATGAATATGTATTTCTACACTCTGAATATCCAGTCATTTTATCACTTACCAAAAGTACATAAAGACCTGTTGAATCCCTCGGGAAGACCTATAGTTTATTTATTTATTTTATTTATTTGAAAGCTTTTATATAGCGCTGGCTAGACCCAGAGGTATCAGAACGCTTTACATGAGTATCAGACCATAGTTGCAGGTTACATCGTTACAAAGGTTACACAGTTATTAGAACATAGCTACATAGTTACATGTTAGGTCAAGATAAACAATAAGGACATATGCATTAGGGAAAAAGCAGGTAAGGGGAGATAATCCAGGGAGAGGGGGTAGGAGCAGGGGAAGTAGACATCGAAAGAAGGAGGGAAAGGGGAGAGGCTAAGTGACTAAGAGACTAAGAGACACAGCATGAAAGAAGAGGGGGAGGGTGACGGGGACACAAACCGGTAGACGAGTAATATCTGCATCTAAAGTCCAGTAAGCAGTGATCCCAGGGGAAGTAATATTAATCCCCCAACTCTGTTGCTCGAGGTTCCCTTTACGCAGTGGACTCTTCAGAGGGGTCTCTGAGACTCCAAGGCCTACCTACTGGTGCCATACCATACCTCAACTGTGAGTGACTCCCTTGGTGCTGTGGACTCTCTCAGAGGGATCACTAAGACTCCAGAGTAGAATAATTGGATCTTTCCCCAACAAGAGGAGAATGAGTGCTTAGTTAAAGGACAAAGGGGGCTAGGCGGGATAGCAGGCAAGGGGAGAGATTCAGAGGAGAGGGGATAAGAGCAGAGGAGTAGACAAAGAATGTAATAGGGAAAGCAGTGGGGGAGGGTGAGAGACAGAGCATGAAAGAGGGAGGGATCTTCCTTATCTCTGCTAGTTCTTCAGGTTTTGCTCCCTCCGTTGGATTTGCCATTGATTCTTCCATCTTGTGCCTACGCCAGATACCGCCACCTGATCGCAGCTGGTCGCTGGGTCAGGCAGTGGCAGTCCCAGGAGTTCAATCGTTTCCTTCAGGTTTGTGACGTGTCAAGCTTTGTTACTGAACTCAAACGTGAGGATGAAAGGGTATGTCCATCTATACCTAATGTATTCCACTTTTAGTTTTTCGGTAAATGTCCTGAATTGCTGGCATAGCTGGAGGGTAGCCTGTGCTGTGTCTTGATATGTCTTGCCCCAACACAGTGTCCAATGTCTCTTATTTTCATGGTGTTGTGGCTCCCATTCTAGGGTCAGGCTTCCTCACTTGCCAGCCTTATTGCATTTCCCCCTGTCTTTACTGATGGTGCACTTCCACTGTATGGCCTTCGTTTCTGCCGCTCCACCTCTGGTATTGAGCCACAACCGTTCCCTCAGCGCCATTCTCTGTAGCCCGCTGTTCTGGATTAGCGCCTCGCAGCTGCGCCTCCGCATCCCTCTGCTCCTCACCGCCCGCTGTTGCACCGCTCACCTAAATTCTGCTAGGATGCGATTCCGATGTTCTGTAGACTGTGAGTCGTTCATTGGGACCGAGGGGGAACGTCCTTTGGTCCAAACCGAAGGGCTCAAAACTCGCCTTTCCAGTCAGATCGATGCCGACATATGTCACCCTCGCTGGGGGTCCTGGAGAAACCTCCACACATCTCTTGTCCTGGATGGGTGGGATAAGGGGCACCACACTCACCCCTCACAGCCGTCGGTCGAAACCGTTCAGCCCGGTATGCAGGACGAAGGAGCCTAGTCAGCATTCGTAGAAGCTCTCAACAACATTACATCAGTGATCAGATAATTTTACGTGGGCTACAAGAACCAACAGTCACATACTACCAGCCAAATTCAAAACGGCAAACAAGATGGTGGATCCATCCCACAGTGACCCCAGGACCAAGGCAGAAAAGTGAGTCAGCGTGACGAAGAGCACACTTTCTCTTGACTGTGACATTTCACGGTTCCAAGCTCCGCATCCAAAGTTGCAGGCATATGCGTCCATTCATCTGCAGGCAGACACGGATCACAAAACAGTCTACTGGAGAACGTCTATTTACATTGACTTATTTTTCTCACCTTGGGTGAAGGAGTTAAGCTCCTATGTTAAGGATACTCCTGACTTTTTGGTGTTGATTGAGAGTATTGAATGGGAGGAAAATATGCTGTTAATAACTCTTGATATAACTTATTTTTGCATTGATCATGAAAAAGATATTGATGCAGTGAAATGGTTCCTAAATAAGAGAGCACCAAAATACCAAGAACATAATGCCCTATTGCTATCAATGATAAGATTCTGCCTGGAGAATAATATCTTTATATTTGCCGGGCAATTGTACCGCCAACAACGAGGGACTGCAATGGGCACGTGCTTTGCTCCCATCTATGCAAACCTGTTCAAGGGCTGGTGGGAGAAGTACGTGGCCTGGGCAGAAGGGCCAGAACATTGGGTAGACAATGTGGCCCTGTGGGTCCGATATATAGATGACTTATTCATCATCGGGAAAGGGACTCGTTTATCTGCAGAGACATGCATTGCCTTTCATAAACAGAATGATTTAAATCTGGTCTTCTCTGAGAGCATCAGTAACACAGGTGTGTTTTACTTAGACATGGAAGTGTACTTAGAGAAGAATAAGTTATTAACTAGACTATACTGCAAACTGACAGCTGGAATTTCATACTACATGCAGTTACTGGTGGTAACTGACTCTGATTAAGGAGGCCTGGAGCCAGTGCTTAGCTGAAAGACACTCAGAATACAGTGAAAAAACCTACATACACCTGGGTTGGGATACCCCTGTGATTGACATGACCTCCCCTGTAAACCCCTAGTATATAATAGGGAAGGGGGATTAAAACTACCTGTCACTCAGAGGTGCAGAAGGAGGCAAGAGAAGTGCATAAACAGGCAGGAAAGGGGCAGAAACATGGAACAGGGATGCAGAAAGAGGCACGTGAGATGCATAAAGAAGTAAGAGCAGAGCAGAAAGAGCCAACAGAAGTGCAATAAGAGGCAAGAGGGGTGCAGAAAAAGGTAGGAAGGGTGCACAAAGAGGCAAGAGAGGTACAGAAAGAGGCAAGAGGGGTGCAGAAAGAAGAGAAGTACATGAAGAGGCAAGAGAAATGCTGAAAGAAGCAATAGAGGTTTAAAAAGAAGCAAGATAAGTACAGAAAGAGGCAAGTGATGTGCAGAACGAAGCAAAAGCAGTGCAGAAAGAACCAACAGAGGTGCAAAAAGAGGCAAGAGGGGTAAAGAAAGAGGTAGGAGAGGTGCAAAAAGAGGTACAGAATGAGGCAGGAGGAGTACCAAAGGAAAGAAGAGAAGTGAAGATAGAGGCAAGAGAATTGCTGAAAGAAGCAACAGATGTGTAGAAAGAAGCAAGAGAAATACAGAAAGAGGCAGGTGAGGTGCAAAAAGAAGCAAGAGCAGTGCAGAAGATTTGAATAAAGTCCCCTTGATCATCTTGGAGAAAACTATAAAGGAAATCGATCATCTCTTCGCCAAATGGAGTAACCTTCCCATGACAATCTATGGGAAGGTCAATTTGGTGAAGATGACTATTCTCTCTAAGTTGACCTACTTGTTTAATGCAGTTCCTCCGGCCTTTCCTAGTAAGAGCATTAGTAAGATCCAGGGTAAAATTGGGAGTTTTATCTGGGGGGATAAAAGCGCAAAGATGTCCTGGAAAAATCTGAGGAGGAGGCTCACTAAAGGTGGGTTGGCCCTCCCCGATATCAGATGGTACTTAATTGCCTTCCAATTTAAGGGTATGAGGATGCTGCTTTTGAACCCTGATGAGACAACATGGGGCAGGCTCCGGGGTGAGATGGCCATGGTTGAGGGGGGTAGGGATGGAGGAGAAAGTTTTCTATATAAGTTCAGGACCTCAAGATACTTCAAACGTGTGCGTCTTAAGGTCCTTAGGCCGCCCCTGGAAACATGGTATAAAGTGAGACGCAGATGGGGTATTGGCTATTTCTCTGATTTTGCTGCTATATGCCACTCTGCCCCAGAGACAGTCTGGTTTTACCAATTAAGAGAGCGGGTGTGGCTAAGTGGTTTGACTGGATGGATATAGATGGAATTCTCCCTTGGTATTAAGAGCTAAGATAGGCCCTGCTCTCTCTAAGTTTAAGTATCTTCAACTCAAATCATGGTATGAGGCAGAAGTCGGCAAAGTAATGGGCGATTGGGAACTAGAGCGGTTATTGCTAAACGTTCAGCCAAAAAAGAAGGAGATGTCCATGTGGTACATGAGGTCTCTTGATGCAGATGATATGGACCTTCCACCCCAATCATCGGTCTGGAATCAATCACCCCTTGAGCCTAACACCGAAGATTTCTTTGAGCCTTCTTTAAAATTGCTCTACAAATACATCAAACCAGCCAGCCTAAAAAATAATCACTTTTTCGTTATTAACAGACTATATTATACCCCGGCCAGGATAGTCAAGTTTGCCCCCCTCCCAGTCCCCCTAAATGTCCTAGGTGTAAATTACCGAATGCGGACGATATCCGCATCTTCTTTGAGTGTTCGGAGCTAAGATCCTACTGCAAAGATGTGGGAGAATCCCTATCGGGTTTCGTTGAGATACACATCAAGATTAACCACCAGCTGGTGTTTTTGGGGGGTAATGGCTCAACTAACTTGGCTTTATCTCAGATCCATAGTGGGTTGTTGCTATACCTGATACTGCTTGCCCAGAGCAGCTATGTATAAAGTGGAAAGATCCTATCCCCCCGAACAGAGAATACTGCCTCAAAGCCTCTTTTGCTATGGCATGACTAGAGCAAGAGGGGAGTAGGGAAACATCGACTAATATCTGGCAGCCTCTTCTAAACTGGGTTCGGGACTTGCCATTAGTTTTCTTCAGTGTGAATAATCGGAAATGTGTTGGTCCTCCCCCTGGGTCCTATGAGTACACCAAGCCCTTACTACCAGGGCTGGTCGGGCTGACCTAGGCAAATGCAGTAAGCCGTGGGGCGCCCAGCTGGAAGATATGACAGCTTTTTAAATCTGCTGAAGCCTATTGGTGAGATGAGGACAAAAAAAAAGAGCAGTGCAGAAAGAACGAACAGAGGTGCTGAAAGAGGCAACAAATGTGCAGAAGGAGGCAACAGGGGTACACAAAGAAGGAAGAGGAGTGATAGAAAGAAGCAACAGAAGTGCTGAAAGAGGCACGAGGGGTGCAGAAAGAAGGAAGAGAAGTACAGAAAAAAGTAACAGAGGTGGTTAAAGAGGCGCAAAGGGTGCAGAAAAAGCAAGAGAAGTGTAGAAAGAGGCTAAAGAGTTGTACAAAGAGGGAAGACGGGAGCAGAAAGAGACAACAGGAGTGCAGAAAGAAGCAAGACAAGTGCAGAAAGAAGCATGGAAAGTGCAGAATGAAGCAACAGCGGTGAAGAAAGAGGCAAGAGAAGTGCAGAAAGAAGCAACAGGAGGAGGCAAGCAAACTCCAGAAAGATGCAAGAGAGTTGCATAAACAGGCAAAAGAGGTCGAGAAAGAGGGAACAGAGGTGCAGGCAGAGGCAAGAGAGGTGCAGAAACAGGTAAAATGGGTGCAGAACGAGGCAAGAAGGGTGCAAACATTTGCAAAAGAGGTACAGAAAGAAAAAGAACAGTGCAAAAGAACCAACAGAGGTGCAAAAAGAGGCAAGTGAGGTGCAGAAGGAGGCAAGAGAACTGCAGAAAGAGGCAAGAGAATTGCAGAAACAGGCAAAAGAGGTACAGAAAGAGGGAGCAGGTGGGCAGGCTGAGGCAAGAGAGGTGCTGAAAGAGGGAAGAGGGGTACAGAAAATGGCAAGAGGGATGAATACATTTGGAACAGAGGTGCAGGAAGAAGCCAAAGCAGAGCAGTGCAGAAAGAACCAACAAAGGTGCAGAAAGAGGCAAGAGGGGTACGGAAAGAGGCAAGTGAAGTACAGAACAAAGCAAAAGACATGCAGAAAGAACCAACAGAGGTAGAAAAAGAGACAAGAGGGGCACAGAAAGGGGTAGGAGAGGTGCACAAAGAGGAAAGAGGGGCATAGAAAGAAAAAGGAGGGGTGCAGAAAGAGGAAGATAACTGCAGAAAGAAGCAACAGAGGTGCTGAAAGAGGCACAAAGGGTGCAGAAAGACACAACATAGGTGAAGAAAGAAGGAACAGACTTACAGAAAGAGGCAAGATTGGTACAGAAAGAGGGAATAAAGGTGTAGAAAGAGCAAGAGAGTTGCACAAAGAGGGAAGAGGGGTGCAGTAACAGGCAAAATGGGTACAGAAAGAACCAAGTGAGGTGAAGAAAGAGGCAAGAAAGTTACAGAAAGCGGGAAGTGAAGTGCAGAAGGAAGCAAGAGACCTGCAGGAAGAGGAAATAGAGGTGTAGAAAGAGGCAAGTGAGGTGTAGAAAGAAGCACAATAAGTGGTAAAAGAAGCAACAGTAGTACAGAACGAGGGAAGAGGGGTGGAAAAGAGGCAAGAGTGGTGCAGAAAAAGTAAGACAGGTTCAAAAAGAAACAAAAGAAGTACAGAAAGAAGGAATAGAGGTGCAGAAAGAGGCAAAAAGCGTGCAGAAATACATAAGAGGGTACAGAAAGAAGCAAATGAGGTGCAGAAAAGGCAACAGACGTGCAGAAAGAGAAAGAGAGGTGCAGAAAGTACAAGAGATTTGCAGAATGAAGTAAAGAGAAGTGCAGAAAAAGAAAGAAATGTGCAGAAAGACGCAACAGAAATGCAGAAAGAGGCAAGAGAGGTGCAGAGGGAAGCAAGAGTGGCTTGCACACCATTAGTACCAATTTAAAACCCACATTTAGCAATAAGTAACAGGTGACCATTCTAGGTTTGCAAAGGGCCTTCCACCATGCTGTAACACTTGTTTCTGCATTTTTGGTAACATTTGACCCGTTTAAGCTAGAAACAAGGCTTTTTTTGTTCAAATCTGCAGATTAGGGTGCAGATGAAGAATTATGTGGCAAATTCTGAAAAAGTATAATTGTGCGAAAGTCGGTGTAGGCAAACAGTCTTGTCATTCCAATGGCCCTGCTCATACCTCTGACTAGGTCCACAAGTGCTCCTCAGTGATTCCACCTTTTTTTGTCACACTGAGTTCATTGTTGAGCTTCTATGGAAACGAGGAAGACCAAACCTGAGGTTACCACTCCACAACACAGACTACCATAGCACATAATTACTCTCCATAACACATAATCCCATTCTACATAATTCCTATACGCTAAATACCAGATACTTTCTATCCACTTAATTTCACTGCACAACATACCACATAATTCCACTACGCAAAACGTACATCCACTCCACTCCAAAAAAACATTAGTAAAAAACATTTGCATTTACGATGCCAATAGCTCTAATTCTCGCAAATGCAAAACCTATTACATTGCAAACACTTGTTTAACTAGTAGTTGCGTTTGTAGAGTGGTGGAGAAAGGGTGCTGGGCCTCCAACCAGCGCTCAGGTATTCCGCTGCGTAGGGCATACAGGAGGGACCAATAGGACTTCTTGGCCTCCAAAGTCCCTCAGGAGTAAATTGGACTTCATCACCCATCCTGTAGTCTGCCAGGAGGCACATTTGAAGAGTGGTGGAGAAAGGGGGGCATGGCCTTCAAAGACGCCTTAGCAATCCCACTGTGTGCAACTTACTGGAGGTAACAAGAGGGGTAGTTGGCCCCCAAGGACATCCTTGAAGGCCAACTAGACCTCCTATTGTCCCCAGTAAGTCCCATACAGCAGGATTGCTAAGTTCTCAGAGCAGGCCACGCACCCCTTTGCCCTCCACTCTACAAACGTGCTCCCTGGCACGCTCTTGAATGGAGATTCAAGTCCCCTTCGCTGCTCAGGGAGGAAGTCCACTGGTGTCTTGAGGTCCTCAGGACACAAGAGGACCTCATTGCCCCACCAGCAGTGCGCTAAGAGTCGCGTTTGCAGAGTGGTGTCAAAAGGGGCATGGCCTTGGACCACCTCACTGCAATCCAGCTGTATGGCACTTATCGGAGGTCCCTGGTGGGCTAGTTGGCCCCCAGGGACCCTCAGTATTCAAGTGGAATTAAATCCGCAACTAACAACGTGCCAGGGGGTGCGTTTGCACAGTGGTAGAGAAAGGGGGTGTGGCCTCCGGCGAGATGCAGGCTTTTTTTATGTAAAAAGGGGGGCTGTGTGGCCTCCCGTTCTTTTACATTTTTGGGGCCCTGTGGGACCCCATCCCCCAGGGCCTGACTCCATTTTATAATAATAATTTTTTTAATCGGGAAGAGGGCGACCTGGACCCCCTCCCGAGGCTAATTTCGGCCCTGGGGACCCCATCCCCCGGGGCATGGCCAGACTTTTAAAAATGTAATTATTTAAATATTTGTAGGGGGCGCGTGGCACCCCTCCTCAGGCCAACTATGGCCCACGGGGCCGGCCTTTCTGTGTTTTAAAAAAAACAACAATTATTAGAGGCGAGGGGGGCCACGTGGCCTCCCTTCCGGACTACTTCTGGCCCCGGGGACCCATCTCCTGGAGTCTGGCCTCACAGCCGGGGACTGTAGGGGGAGCCCCAATGCCCCCACGGTCCCACCAACTCCCCGCCTCCTGCGGGAGCCAGCATTGCTTTTGCACACGGGGAGCTGCTGGAATGCATCTTTATATGGAACGTTGCCAGCACAGGTTTGATAGAATTCCAAGAGTGGATCAACCTGGGAGACCCAAATTTAAAATTCACGGCCCACTATAGTGACTCGAGGGTAGAGTTCTTAGATATTATTATTAAAAATGAGGAGTAGGAATTATGGGTGGAGCTTTATACCAAGCCCACCGACAAGAACTCCCTACTGCAATAGACCAGCAATCATCCTCACTCACAAAAAGATAACATTCCCTTCGGTGAATTTTTAAGATTGCGAAGAATCTGCACAACACTCGAGGACTTTAATCATCATGCAGAAATCATGAAAAAGAAATTAAAAGCAAGAGGCTAACCGAATAAATTAGTTAAGAATTCGTTAAAAAGAGCGAGGTTTTATGATAGGGATAGCTTTTTAGACCCCAATAAAAACATAAACAAACCCCTTTTCTCCTTTAGAAGAAATAAAACTGCCAGGGTCTGACAAGGGCGCCTACAGTACCGGCAGAGCGGCCGGACTACAACACCCAGAAGGCCTTCTGGGGAAGCGGAACCCATTAATATACGCAATGCCCAGGGGGCGTTGTACGTGATTATGGATGGGAGAATTTTCCGGGGCTGTTTGCTCTCGTTGTTTCTCGGCAGCGGACGCTTGCTTGTCTTTGAGTTTCCCGGCGGGGAAACATTCCGTTTCTTGCTAGTCACTGGTACGATTTCCGAAGTTGCTGGGAGCAGGAAGACCCTGCTGTGTGTTATCGTCCTGCTCGCGGTAGCAGGACTTTGCCCTTTGCCCTTCCCGCTAGCGGCTGCAGCGGGGGAGGGAGCCCGGACAATCGGAACTCGCTCGGAAGAGTGAGAGTTCCGGATTGTCAACCTTTGTTCTTGGCTCTGCTTGGAGAAGCTGAAGCTTCACTCTTCCTGGTAGTGGCTGCACCGGGGAAAAGGGAAGCTATTGATCGAGCTCGCCTCGGGGCTCGGGTGTCTTCTGTGTTGGAGTTCTGCGTGACAGGGTGGGAACTCAAGATCACCTTCCTTGGTTGCTTTTACCCAGCAGGCTGCCTGATCTCTTCTAGATATATTCACCCAGACATTCTTCAAGGATTTTTTCTTCATTGTCTCGAGGGAAGTACTGGAGTGCCGGTAAGCCTAGACATCCGGTTAGGATGGGCTATGTTCTAACTTTTGTACTTCCTCATTCTTTTGACTATTTCACAGGTGGGTGGGACCCTTTGGTTTGTGGTCCCTACTAGAATTTTCTATAAACTGTATTGGTTGGATTACATTATCGTTTCAAAGGAGTAAGCAACTTAATGCTGGATCTTTCGGGGTACTTCCTCACTGGCTCCTTCTTCCTTGATATTTTTGCAATCCTTCTCGCTGGTATTGGAGGAGGTCTGGTTTCTTTGGAGGGAGTGCGAGATAGGGTATCTATGAATGTGGCATGAGTGATCATTTCGTGCTGAAGGGACCTGTTTGGTTTGTGATCAGAAGACATAGATGTATGTTTCTGTACTATATTAGTTCTGTTTCAAAAAGCGGCACATCATGTGATATCATCATCTTTCTGGCATTTCAGTTCAAGTTACAACTTTAGTTAATGTTTTGACCAAATGCACATTGTTAGCATAAATACCAAATAGCCTTTCCTAAAAATGTTTTATTTATTTTTAGCTACAAGATGGTAGCGTCCTGAGGAAGACACTCATGTGTTGAAAGGCGTAGACGAAAACCATCTCCCCTTCAGATCATTGGGAACATCTGTACAAATAACAATGCATATTTACTGACTCTCTAATGGAAGAATTTTTTATTATTACTTGTTATCATTGTCTATGTCATTTATTATCCCTATGACTACTTTTATCAATTTTATCAAATTAAACCTCTAAATGCTATCTTATGTGCTTGATTATTATAATTTTTTATTAATTTGCCATTGCTTGAACCTTGCCAGTACACTTGTGTGTTTTTTGCCTGGGTACGTTACTTTTTCATAAATGGTTTGTGGCTAATACCAGTTTTGAATTCTAGGAATGTTCAGAGTCGGATACCAAAAAGAAGTGCCTTGCATTCAGAAACAAAGAGGAAGAGTTCACCTCCAAAGCCTATCACTATAGGTGTGTTGAATTTCTAGTGAGATCTATTGATTGTAGATAGTGATACTTATGTCTAACACTTCCATCTTCTCGTTTCAGATTTCCCTTCCATTGCTGCTCCTTCCCTTTCCCTTTCCCATCCCTCACTTGATCACCTCTATGCTCTGTGTATCTCTTTAGTCAGAGTGTGGGAAGATCAGGAGGTGGACCCCTTTAAGCATCACCCTGATCCTGAGGAGCCGGAGACTCGTGACAAAAACCATAAGAAACTCCTTAGTCAGAACACACAAGACCACGAAAGAAAGACAAAACACCATAATGGTTGAGCCAGCTAAGGGCAATCACAAATGTGGTACTTGTTCTATATGTCCACAGTGCCTAGAATATAAAAGTGTGACTTTTCTTACCATGGTAATAGTAACTTGTTTGACTCAGTAAAATCCTGTGACACTCGACAGTACTTGTAATTGAATTACACACGGAGTAAATACTACATTGTTATGTTACCATGGTAATAGGAACTGGATTTACCAGAATGGACGCCTAGAAGGATTCCCATGTGACTCCCCAAAACCAATTAGAAAACAGCACTCATATTGGACAAATGAGGCGTAGACACGGAAGGGGGTGAACCAATAGGCATGCAGATTACAGAATGTGAGATACATCAATTAATAAACAGCGCCCGCGGAGAATAGAGAGGCGGGGCTATTACGAGTGTAGAACCAATCAGACCTCGGAATCCAATAGATAAAAATGAGGAGAGTAGCGGAGTGTTTGGTGGAATTTTGCGAAACCAGACACTCGGAGGCAGGAACTTTTGACATTTCCAAGATGAGAAGGATGATAATAACGTCACGGGAGTGAGATTTAGAAGTCAGCAACCTATTGTAGTTTAAGAGGGGATAACCTTGTAACATGGATTTTTTGTTTAGTTTCCCTTTAAGCGGAACGCTTCAGAAAACAATCATATTTTCGAATCTGAATAATTCGGCTGAGATATACGCTTGTGACGAATATAATAATAGACGTGGAACAGAAGTACACGTGGAAATAAGGTAAAGACACGAATCAGAATTATGACAAATAGGTAGTGAGAAGTATAAGGAATAGGGACTGATGACACACTGCATATGTTCCTCAGACGCAGGTTATGAAGCCACGAACTAAGAACGTGTGCGATGCAGCCAGATCTGACTTTTGCGAAATCCTGGCAGGCCTTGGAAAAATCAGATAATAAGGTGAGAGAGTTTAATAGGGATCATAAGGGTGCAATGGAGCAAATGTTAGGACTCTGTGCTGCACCATGGGGGAAGAATTTAACCAAAAACTTATGACATTAATAAGACGCTTTAATAGAGTGGTGCTGTATGTGTCTTTTGTATCTTGATATTAGAAGAAAGGACACACTTCTTGTCTGCTGACAACGAGCAGAATAAGCAAAATGAGGGAGACGCCCAATAAGCAAACGAAAGCTAGAATCATCCCGAGATAAGAGGTATTTAATCACAAATAGATTGATATTGGTGTCTATGACTTATGAAGATGTGGGTGAAAAAGTTGCAACATAGGGGGGGATACCGGTCCACTCTAGTACTATTACAGTAGAACGGGATAGCAAAATGTTAAGTAAGAGTTAATGGGGAGCATCTGCACTGATAGGAGTAAATTGAGTCCAGTGGGCATGCATTGAACCCTAGAGATATAATGCTAAAAACCTTGGGTACAGGAAAGGAAAATGAACTGTTCCTATGAATTGAGATAGTGTTTGGACTGATTTTATGTATATTTGTTTCATGTAGGGAAGAAATTACCATATTATGCAGAGGCAGATTTAATTATTGTCTTGATAAGGATGGTGTAACAAGTGGCAAGCCGTCGAAACGCGTCAACGCTACTAGGAGTACAATCTAAAGGATCAACACAATTGTGTTAAATAAAGATTGGATCATTGCATGAAGCATACTGTTTTGAATCAGATTGGATGTACATCGGTATTTGACAATTGTTATGTCTTACACTGTTTTGTTTGTCTCAATTATGCAGGTCATAATTGTTATGTGTTAGCAATTAACTTTCATGTTAATTTTAATAATTTTTAAATGTTTCAAACAAGAATTAATTCTATTGTGCTATGTTGTAATATTTTATGATTTTTTTAATTTGTTTATAACAATTTTTTAATAAAGTGTCAAAGCAAGATGTTATATAGTTTTGGAATAATTTAGAATGTTGTCAATCACTGTTATCATATCACTGTTTGATTGTTGGGTCAAGGGAATCTTGTTTCTTCTTGGCTCCTGGTGCCAGCCAGGAACTGCGAATCCCGCCCACTCTGCACACACCGAAACCGGCCTGAGCTAGAGTGGAAAAACACCACGAGGAGGTCCCCCTGGCAATCCTGACCCGAAATACAGTGACCCCTGACCTGCCTCAAGCCTCCAGATGATGCCTGCAGCCCAAATCCAGAGGATCCCCTACTGTGACCAGAGCGGGTAAGAAAATCCAACGTCCAAAGGCACCCCTGCACCCGATGCCCCATGGCCTTGTGTGCCCAACCCAGCAGTGCCTAACCAACACTCTACATCCCAACTTACCTCTCGAAGTGGTGGTCACTCCTGGAAGATCCGCGTCCCCAAGCCTGCAGTGTTTCTTTGTTCCGGAGAATCTCAATTGAAATCAACAGGGCACCCGACCTCAAAACAGCACTCTGCACCCGGCCGCCCTAGTGCTGCTGAGGGTGCCT
This sequence comes from Lissotriton helveticus, assembly GCF_964261635.1. Classification (NCBI taxonomy): domain Eukaryota; kingdom Metazoa; phylum Chordata; class Amphibia; order Caudata; family Salamandridae; genus Lissotriton; species Lissotriton helveticus. The sequence goes on along the minus strand of NC_136059.1, from coordinate 623,942,030 downwards.
CTTTTGTGCTAACTTGGTCCCTAAGTTGCCCTGAGCTTAACCGCTGGAGCTTTGCTCCCACAACCCCGAGGCCTGCTTGCCAGCAGCCACCAACCGGAGCCCCCTATCCTCCATAGGATAACATTGGGCCTCAACAGGCTACACCCAGCCACCCGAGTGCCGCTGAAGGTACAACAACAGTGCATCACTGACCCTGGGAGACCCCTGAGTCTAACCCCAGAACCCTAAGTCAAAATACCGATTACTTACCTCGAAACCGATAAATAATTTTACCTCAAAGGATTAAGTATGGCTGCAAATTCCGCTCCGCTCACGAAATTTGCGAATTTTCGGCAATTTCGTGGTCCGCAAATTCCAAAAAATTCACGAATTCGCGAGCGGGCGGATTTTTTTTTTGGCCCCAGGAAGATCAGTTAAGACAGGTGCTCGAGCTGAAGCTAACTTTGTAACCATTTTAGAATGGCGCCGGCAAGCTGCCAGAGTGCTTGCTGGTGCCGTTCTAAAATGGTTACAAAGTTAGCTTCAACTCGGGCACCTTCCTTAACTCTGTAAGTGCTTCCTGTGGGCCGAAAATTAAACCTCAACAGGGAGCACTTACAGATATAAATAAAGCAGCTGCCCAAGTTGAATCTCAAATTCAGTAACATTTTAATCAGCCCAAAACATTAGAGAGCACGGTTGAGGCTGGGCAAGTGTGCTTTAACCCCATATCTGCCGTCGAAAATGATCTGTAATACCCGAGGGAGGTCTTTGCATCCCTGAGTTTCTCGAGCGAAATCCCTGTTCCTGTGACCAGGAGGCTGCTTTCTCCTCACCTGCTGCCCTGCTCGCTCTCTGACCCTTTATACACGAGGCATGTTGACACGCATAGAAGCCCCGCACCACACACTAGCGCTAGCAAACTTCTTCCCGCCCTTTCCCAACTATGATAGACAGCTCACTCAAGGGACCTCTGCGCCTTTTGGCGCTGTGGCAAAGTTACAGGCACACATGGTCAGTGGAGACAAATCTTCTGGCCCTTTATGCAGCTGCAGTGTAGGAAAAGCACTATCATTTACCCAACGAGGTAGCCCTTACTGATTAGCCAGTAGAAAGTATTCCAGTTGAGTAGAGGTATTGCACAAAACGGTGGCATCTTCGTGGATAACTATGCAGGGCAGGATTCATTCTGGCACGAGGCTTCTGTCACAAAAACTTAACCTCAACTGGAAGCACTTACAGATATAAATAAAGCAGGTGCCCGAGTTGAAGCTCAAATTCAGTAAAGTTTTAATCAGCCCAAAACATTAGTGAGCACAGTCGAGGTTGGGCAAGTGTGCTTTAACCCCATATCTGCCGTCGAAAATTAGCTGTAATACTCGAGGGAGGTCTTTCAATCCATGAGTTTCTCGAGCGCAATCCCCATGTAGTTCCTGTGACCAGGAGGCTGCTTTCTCCTCACCTGCTGCCCTGCTGGCTCTCTGGCCCTTTATACACAAGAGGCATGATGACACGCATAGAAGCCCCGCACCACACACTAGCGGTATCAAACGTCTTCCTGCCCTTTCCCAACTATGATGGACAGCTCACTAAAGGGACCTCGATGACTTTTGACGTGGTGGCAAAGTTACAGGCACACATGGTCAGTGGAGACAAATCTTCTGGCCCTTTATGCAGCTGCAGTGTAGGAAAAGCACTATCCATTTACCCAATGAGGTAGCACTTACTGATTAGCCAGTAGAAAGTACTCCAGTTGAGTAGTTGGAAATTGCAAAAAAATTCGCGATTTTGCGGGAAAATCCGCTGACTTTTTTACGATTTTGCGCGAATTCCCGGAGCGCAGATCCGCAAAATTCACCCATACTTACACAGGATAACATTGACACTTTTTCTCCCAAAAAGTTTCTGTCGACTTTTGAAAACTACAGATATTCCTTAAAAATCAGCCGAATAACAAAAACACATTTTCTCAACTGTATTCAGGAAATGTCCCAGTGCTGAATCTCGGATCAAGCACTGAGTAAGAAAAAGTATCAATAACATAACTTACCTGCTAAGTGGATTTCCTCTCATAGGAAAACATTGGTAATTCTATGTGAAAAAGTTTTTAAGTGTCAACTTTTGAAATGCAATAATATTCTTTAATAATCGTACCTTTAGCCAAAACGCATTTACTCACCTGTTTTCAGGAAATGTTCCAGGGCTGAATCTAGAGTCTAGGATCCAGTCCTGTGTTAGCAAAAGTAATCTGAAAAGTTATTAACTGCATTTTACTTGAAAAGCCCATTCAATTGAATGTACTATACGTGCAATGTGTTGCAAACTGCTTACTTAAAACTGTAACCAAAACCAGTACCAGTTACACCACAATTTTGAACTGTGTTCATACAAGTAATTTACTACTGAAAAGTATTTTTTATGCTTACCTGTACCAGGCTTGCTTGGTTCTAGAACTAAAACAACAGTATCTTTTTTTATACAAAACAATTAGCTTAGAGTTCAGTTCTTGTGTGGATTCATTTGCTGACTGACTGTGTACATCAAATGCTTTACACTGTCCTCTGATACTGCCTGACAGCTCGACCAAGCTACCACTTTAGAGAGTAAGGTTCTATCTCATTTTAACCTCTGCCAAACCTCTGGGGACGCTTGGACTCTATACACACTGTACCTCACTTTGGGGCAGTATATATAGAGCCAGTTTCTTACACTCGGGGGGTTAAATACAAAGAAGCGCGGGAGCCCACACTTCATTTTTGTTTGTGGACGGGATTTGCGCATCCAGTGCGAATTAGGACAATCATTTTTTTAAGTGCTTTCTTTGACCCTAGGGGTCCTTCTGGGACCCACTGTGCCGGTCTAGGGCGTCAGGGTGTTTGTACCCTGCCCCTTTTCTTGTTTTTCACCTTTTTTTTTACTCTTTTCTTGTGACTCAGTAAACAAGTCACAAGATGGCTGCCAGCACATCCTGGTTTGGAGTGTTAGTAGCCAATCAAAGTGAAGTTCGAGCCCAGGATGGTTCGCAAACCCTCCTCGGTGCTCAGAAATCGAACGTTTTATTTTTTTAATTTCTCAGGAACTACTGAATGGATTTACACCATTTAAAAAAAGGTCACTTTCTGGACCAAGACCTACCTCGTTGCCAAATTTGGTGTAATTCTGTTCAGCCGTTCGGGCTGTAGCTTTGTCTAATTTTCCTATGGAAATTACCATGGAGAAAACGTGTTGGTGACCCCCCCTTTTTTCTCAGCCCCGCTTTACGAATCATCCCGAAACTTTCAAGAAAGGAGCTGACTGGAGCACCCCATTAGTTTAGAAGATTTCGCAAAGATTTGTCAAACGGTGCCAAAGATATTGGCAAATCAAAAAAAGCTTTACCTATGGAAACTAGGTCCTGACTATAACTACCTACTAGAGACCGCCAGTAGGTTATATATATATATATATCCTTCATGTTATGCTAAGACGATGTTAAAACAATACAACTTGGCAAGAGATCAGCTCAAAAAAATCATTTTCAAATGGAAAAGATTGGGGATGATATCAACGCAAGAACATTAGTTTTTATATGTTGAGAACCCTGTTCTACCAAAATTATATCTTTTACCAAAGGTGCATAAGCAAGTATTCCCTGTTCCGGGGCACCCCATTATTTCAGCAATTCAAGGGGTCGCAGAACATATCACTGAATACATTGACTATTTCTTACAGGACATAGAAAAAAGTTTGCCAACTAATATATTAAGGATACTGGCGATTTCCTAAGGAAAATCAGGGATGTTCCATGGACCAAGGATTTGATATTGGATAACGAATCGCTTTATACAAGTATTGAACATGGTACAGGTTTGAGGGCCTTGGAACATTTTTTAGGAAAGAGACCAATACAGTGCTACAGTCATAACAAAATGGTCTTGGAATTAACATCATGGTGTCTTAATAACAACTATTTTATGTTTGGCAATGACCTTTATCTTCAAAAATGGGGTGTGGCGATGGGGGCCTGTTTCTCCCCCAGCTATGCATGTTTACACGTAGGCTGGTGGGAGGAGCAGATCCTCATGCACACACACAACACAGTTTTTAACAGCCATGTTTTAAAGTGAATGCGTTTTATAGATGATATTTTTGTTTTATGGAAGGGGGATGTAAATAGTGCCAATGCTTTTGTTGAAACACTTAACAACAACCAAGAAAATTTAAAATTTACATCTATGATAAGCAAGCAAGAGGTTGACTTTTTAGATGTAAAGGTTTTTATTCACAGGGGGCATTTGGCAACAAAATTACATAGAAAGAGCACTGCTGGAAACAGCACGCTACATGCTAGCAGTGCTCACCCCAAGCATGTCATCAATAATATTCCCTTTGGAGAATTAATAAGGCTTAAACGTATATGTAGTACAGAAGAAGATCTGGCCTTTTATACCTCTCAGGCATTAGAAAGATTTAGGCAGAGAGGGTATAAAGAAGGGATTTTAAAACAAGCTGTGAATAAAATGCAGGCCCGATCACGGGAATTATTGTTTGAGCATGATAAATCTATCCACACCGAAACAGAGGCTACTGATCTTTCCTTGGCTCCTAGATTTGTGACTACCTATAACCGCCAAGAAAGGAAGATAAGGTCCATTGTTATGAAAGGTTGGCCCATTTTACAAACTGAAACTGTAAGGGCTCCAAGATTGAGTAATACTCCAACAATTACGTACAGGAAGGGACCTTCCATGAAATCTCAAATTAGTAGAAGTTTTCCTGAATTGAGCAAAAAACAAATGTGGTTACAGTCCCGGCCAGGATTTGTACGGTGCTCCAGTTGCAGAGCGTGCAGATTTGGAGGCAACACCACTCAGTATGCCACTCCTTTCAGTCCGGAAATGTCTAATATCAAAGGATCTTACAATTGTAAGACTGAATATGCAGTGTATGTCCTGACATGCACCTGCGGCTTGAGATATGTGGGGAGCACAAAGATGCAGGTGCATGTCAGGATTGTCCTGCATTTGCGTGCTATCGTGAACAACGATAGTGCATACCCAGTGGCCAGGCACTTCAAGTTGATGCACAACAATGACTTGCAGTGGCTCAAATACTTTGTCATAATAGCTGTTCCAAAGCCACGGAGGGGAGGAAATAGGGATAAAATGCTAGACAGCAAATTTCCTAATGGACTGAATACCACAGAGGATTTGTATCACTTTTTATGAATTTCAATTTTATTATGAATAGTTAGAGCTGTATAGAGTAGCAACTTAACAACCTCCCTGCTGCCAAATTTAGAAATGTAAATATTATTTTCTCTCTTTTTTCTTTTGTAACACATTTTTGTATAACCATATTAATAAGTTTTCCTTGGGGAATTTTTTCAAGTTTATTTTTGACATAGATAGTACTATATATAGATTTTAAAAGGAAAAAGTATTTACTTTTTTCCTTAAGTAGGAACTGCAAAGATCAGCTCCATTGATTAGTTGGGACATCCAATTTTTTGAGTTTTCCCTTTTTTTTTCCTTTTGGGGCTTTGTTTGACACTATGTGCATTACAGTTTGATCTTATTAGTTTATAAAACTGCATTTATGCAGGCAGCCAGTGGGGCAGACATACCACCTTGATAAAATAGTGATTATGCGCCCTTTAATGAACTTATTTACAAAAAGATTTTTTCCTTGAAAAGCATTATTTGCACATGCATGAGTATGATGGTTTACAAATTGTTGCGATATTTTGCACAAGATGTAACAAATTTGCACAGTATTATATTGCGTTATTTGCACATACTAAATAATATGGCGAAAACAAGTATCTATTTTGCACATATTTATTGCATTGTTTGCACAAATATCTACGTTAAGAGAATATAGGTTCATTATTTATTCATAGGCTCTTCACTTAAACATGGAGTGGTGTTATCTGCCTTTCAGGGTTTTCAATCTGAAAATTGTATATTGTTGTATTATAAGAAGCATGTGGAGTCTGGATTCAGGAGCCCAAAAGATTTAATTATTTTGCATTTATGCAGTGATATTTGAAAATGTTTTATTAACAGAACTATGTGGCTCAGATCCTACTTATTGTCATTTGTCGGCTGACATTGGAAATGTTTGCTTAAACTTTTTTCGAAAAAAGAAGAAAGTGCAAACAAGGTTGTTCATAGTATGCCTTCTATGTTTATGTTCACATGTGGTGTTGTAAAACATATTTAAGAAAATGGCGAGCTTTTAACTGACAATCTGTGAACAAGGACGGACGCCCAAAACGCGTCAGATTTAGCGGCTCCAAAAAATAAAGATTTTGTGCCAGAAGCATTTGGATTTGTGTTGTCTTTGGGCTTGCCAGAAGGAGGTGCAGAGACAGGGTTTGGTGTTTATATATATATATATATATATATATCAAGAACAAGGAGTTCATGATACTCCCAAGGTCCGGTGCACTCATGGGGTATGTGTCGGCTATAAAACATCCGCAGACGCGTTTCTGTCTCTTGCCGTCCTCAGTGCGGAAAAGCTGTCAATAAAACGACTCAGTCATTTAAACGGTTCTGCCATATGGTTGGTGGATTCTTTGCCAATGAAGGGCCGGCAATGGGGCGTCACCGTTTTCATTATTTATTGCCTAATGCAATGTTTATGGTGCTCCCATAGCTAAAAATTTTAATTGGCAGCCGTAATAACTGTGCCAGTACACCCCCTTGCCTGCCACAGGATTAAAAACGAAAACGCTGTGAGTAGCCCCCATATGGTGAAGCACTCTAGCTTTGTATAAGCCACAACCTGAATAGGTCAACAGAGTCCATAAGTGGCGGTTAAGCAGCCCAAATTAAATCCAAAATTCTGTATTCCACCTGGGACCAGCCGAACTCGGGTGCAACCGTGAAGCGGTGGTGGAAACCGCTTATGAAACAGCAAAAACAAGGAGTGCAAGGTATGCTGCATACAAAAGCACTCACATTTGAGTCATGGCTTGTCCTTCCCTAGCCATACACCTTGAAGGAAGATCACTTTTTAACTCTGCTTTAAAAGCTCTTTTTATCTTCTATGCAAAACAAGCGCTACATATATTGATAAGTTAAACGCGCAACAGACTTTCTGTAAATAACATGCGCCCCTCCTATGTATTAATTGTACATTGAAACACAGAGATGCTACATACACTTGAGTGCCCGTATTTAAGCAACCGTGTATGCGCTCCTTTTTCAGTCATTAACCTTTGAGAGTACTCTCTACCATGGGACACTTACTCTTTCTCCTCAGGGGCATATAACTAGTCACGCTATTACCATCCGTGTATGTACTTCAATTTTACAAGTTTCCTGAAAATGCAGAGACTCATTTTTAGTACCAAACGGGGATAGAGAATTGCCATTTTTTCAGCTGCTTATCATTCTCTTCAAGTGCACACTTTGCATCAGAATTGCTTCTCTATTTAGATAACATGAGCATTGAGACAGCACATATTACAGTGATAGGATTTTTAATGCAAAATAAGACATTATCAGATCAACTCTCTTTCTGTTTCTTTTTTACAGCTTAGGTACTTCATGACCTATGTTTAATTTAGTGAGCTACTGCCGCACTCACCTGGGCTGTGACAACTCACAGCCTCCACATTTTTAGGTCCTGAAGAAGGCCCCCCAACCAGTCCGGGCAATTTTATGGGGTAGAAACATGTCGACTGTTCACATGGACAATCCAGTGCATTAGACTAATAATTTGTCTTCCCACGCACAACATTGTTTTTACCTTCCTCCATTCCAAACTGAATAAAGGTACAGTTTAGGTAATGCGAGGTCCCTTTTTTAACTCACCTCACTTGAGCACTTCTACTTTTCATCACTGACCACTACTGCAATAACCAGTAGTTTCTCCTCCTGGTGAAGGATAGCATACGAAAAAAAGAAAACCAATGATGATGCTGTCACGTTTTTAACAAGGCGGAGAACCAAGATATACCGCCTCCCGGCTGTTGTACGTGAATGAGGGTTTTTTATTGAAAGTCGGCAAGGACATTGAACCCTGGTTACTCAAGTACAAGTGATCCATTTCCCTTTGATTATTTGTTTAAAACCTCACCACTCACAGAGGGGAAACTGCACTTATCATTACTCACACGAGACATGGATCTTAGGGATTTTTTACTAGGTCCCAGGATGCCATGTCAGAAATGTTTCACATATGCTGGCATTTATCAGACCCTCCAGGATTTGGCAATTTGCAAAACAATTGCAAAATCTGCACTTTTGTAAAAAGGCCGCACTTTTTACAAAAGTGCAGCAAAATCTGCCAACACTGGGCGAGAATGCTGCTCGCATTCCAGCTGGTGCCATTCACAAGGTGGCTGTAACAGCCACTGCTGCCAACCAAACCCCTTTTGTTGAACCGCTGGACGGGTGCAAAAACTTTTCAGATTGGGGCAAAGGCAAACAGCCCCGACATCCTGCAGGAGTGTGTTTTTCAGGCTGAAAACCTCCAGCTCACATAGGAGTTCCTCCAAGGTTTGTTTGAAAGACATACATTATTTTTGTGAAATGATAAAGGGTGTGTTAATGTAGCGCTGTGAGGATCTACTAATAGTAATAGATGTCCGGACAAACCTCAAAAACGTGACATAATATATTGACTTGCGGAATGCTCTGGTAATACCTCGGCTCATGCAGTGAAGAATTTGGCAGTTTCCCTGATGGATACAATAGGATCCAGCTAAATTTCGCCTCTTATGTCAAACACATTTGAGTTTAATTGGAGTAGCAGCTCACCCAACACTTAATTAACCCCTTCCATGCTCATGACGAGCTCAGCTCGTCATGCAGTACACTGCTCGTGTGCGTATGACGAGCTGAGCTCGTCATGAACAATGGGATCCTGCAAATGTTAGCACAGAGGGGGAATTGCTGCAGCAGTCTAGGTGTTAATGTTTGCAGGAAATAAGATGCCAGGATTTCATACTCGTTTTTTTTTCACGAATATGTTCTTATTTACGCGATCTATTTTTCTCTCAACCACCAGGCATCAGGAATACTTTCTATAGAAATGTGCCTCCTTCACCATGGTGAATTTGAAGCTTTAATTCATAAATCAGAGGCAGTTTAATAATACATTGAGACTCATCTTTGTCAGAGATATGTAGCCCTAAAGTGCCAAAGGCAGAGCAGCATCATGGAGAGACAGACACTCATTACTGCAATGATTGCCCCTCCCTTCTGTGCACTAGCAGCAACAGCTTTTCACATGCAGAACAAGGAGTCCAGGGCAGGGGGAGTCAGTGATGGGATAACAACTCTGCACCCTGGCAAAACAAGAGCCCACCATACACCTCAGTATTCCATATTCACCCCCAGCAAAATGTTGAAATAATCTCATTTGCGGCCTAGTACTTCAATAACCTCGGCACAACTCATGCACACCAAATATCTGACACCCAATATTCTACTATCCCCTTGCAAATTAATAATCAAATTATGACCGTGAATCCCTAGCGTTGAGAGATGGGTAACCTGTGGCTCAGGTAGATTGTGATTTTTGCAAAAATCACAAACATTGTTTACATGGCTAAGCTAAGATTACACTTAGGTTTACTAGTTCCTGAGTATGTTGTTTAGCCAATGAGACACATTTGTGACACTGACCACTTTCACTAAAGTAGAAAACATCTTCTACAGTCCTCCACTAGGCCACCTCTCCTTCAACAGATCACACTTAGGTAGATTGCATATCTGTCTTGATGTCTCATTCGAATGCGTGACTGTGCATAGCGCCAGATAAAATACTCTAGAGACTTCAATGCCGAGCCCTCTTTTTGCAGACATTATTTAAACATTTGCTTCTCCTGCACACCCTTGTTTCTACCCCTTGGTAGAAACAGGCCATCAGAATGAAGGTCTGTTAATTACCAAACTGCTGATGAAACTACCCATTCACGCTCAATGGTAACTTTTCAAGCATTCCGGGACCCGAAATTGGGTCCAATGATAAGTAATAATGTGGCAATACCGAATGGAAACATAAACACTTTCAGACACTTTAAACATGCCTATTTCAAAGTAGAATACTCTGCTAAAACAGTTTTCACTGATTTAAGGCTGAAATGGGATGATTGCGAGTAAAATAAATTGCGGCAATAATGCAGCAAAATTTCAATTTTTGTGCCGCTAAATTTATATTTTGTGCTGCATAATTTGCAAATCTATGCCACAATATCCCGGGGGGTCTGATTTATGCTGCCTACAATGAAATTTGGAAAATATCCCAACAAGAGGCCGCAGAGAGAATACAGGAAATAGACTGTATTCACTAAGAGAAATCTCTAGCAGTGGTAAACAACAACACGGGCAATCTCAGTTATGTTCTATTATGTTATTGAGCTGGATGCTGCAATCATTGCGGGCAGGCTGTGCGCCTTTGCGTTTTATCAACAGTACACCTCTGTTTTATGAATACAATCTAACAGATAAACAGATAGAAATGGCACAAAAGGGACCAAAATATACAATGCTGCGTATCGAAAAACTGGATAGATTATCATTTACAGTGGCAGAATCACCTTCCACAGAATGGCTAATCCATGGCCACATAACTCTACCGGTCACTACTTATCAGTTTCAGTATTGCCGGGAGCAAAAGCAGGCAGGCAGATATGAAAAAATGGGTAAGGAATACATTAAGGAATCTTAGGAATTGCCATGCAGATTTCGATGCCGGAATGGGGATCCAGAAGTGTTTCTAAGCAGTACAAACTGTGAGAACGCTTTAAGTGGAAAGCTCATATGTCAGGATATAATGCTGCACGGGCTTGTAATGGTTCTGTGGTGAACTTGTCTTGTCATTTGAGGGGTGCCCCAGCTGCCATGATTACTCCAGCTTTCGGGCTACTTTCGAATGGGAGTTACTTGATGCTGAACAGTCAAGGCTGCTGCGGAATGCTCTCGGGCATCCCATATCTGGTAGCCGTGAGCCACAAGGTTACTTGTTGTACACAAGCAATGTTTCCACCGACACATACAGTCAGGGATGCGCCGGTATAGCCTATATTAAATGTTTCTTTAATACGGTTTGATACTCTAGGCAGAATGAAAGCCATGCTTTTACATAAGCCTGACCCCTTAACCTCCGCTCAAGAGACTTTTGATCTCGAGATACAGGCGCTTATCCATACAAACTGCCCTTTCCATTTAGTAGAAATGGTAAATCTTATCTTTAACATGTCAGATACGACTGGCATTGTCCAGCTTTTAGGACCATAGGTTCTGGACTTCTGAGCACCTTTCAGACGGTATTGGAGTTATACCAAACTTCATACACTCCGTATTCGGAAACATCTTTGGAGGACTTCATCTGATCCTGTTTCTAATAGCAGGTATCCTGGTTGTCTTCTATCTGCTAAGCAATGGACATCTCAGTCACCAAGGTGATGGAAAAGTGCTCCTGGAGCGGAAATACCATGACCGAATTGTAAAACATCTAGGCACACCTCGCCTGAAAGAACTAAGTGCATCTTGGTTCTTGTCATTTCGACCAGTCTGGATGGACTGCATATTACTTGTTCTGAGATGCCTGTTTTGCGGAGAAGAATGCGTGTTAGACCTTTGTTTGACACTACCATCATGTGCACAACTGGACGTCAATGCTCTTCTGGACACAATAACGGCCCATGTTCGGCAGTGTCTTCAGGGCACTCCAATGATCTTGGCGGCATCCTTGAGCCACCACAGGTAGTAATTGCAAGTGTTGGTATGAACACCGGCTCCTCCTCTGACACCCAGGCTTTGGACGGCACACAGGCTGCCACGGCAGAGACTGCGTGCAGCGCGGAAAATCATCTGTGTTCAATTTATGTACTCCACGAGGTGTTACAGGGGCCGTCAACTGCGGAAGCAAGCAACAAAAATGTTGCGTCTACCAGCCAGGACACATAAACTATTGACTCATTTTGGCTTGTCGCGTGCTGGAAGAAATTCGCCTATTTTTAATAACATGCTCAATTTGGAACTCAGATACAAATTTGACATTCCTTTTCACTTATTTGGGCATGAATGGCTTTCTAATACTTATAGTGGTTCGGACTATACCAACGGACACTTTTTTAGAGCTAGGGTCTTCAACTTTTTTTTTCTTCCTTTTTAGGTTTCGCCTAGCGAAGGCTGTGCTTGCGCAGCCTCGCCGAGAGAAAACGGATGTTTTAGAGAGTGGGGCTTGAACCCGCCCCTCTTCTCCATAGGCTGGCTTCCTAAACGGAGGCCAGCCAATGGAGGAGAGGGGCGTCACTCCATTCAAGCCCCGTCTTTTTGGGATTGAGGGGTGTGTTTTTTACTTTCTTTCTCTTTTCTTCCCATTGGCTGGAATTCCAGCCAATGGGAAGAGGAGATAACGAAAAACACGCCCCTCAATTCCAAGATGAGGCTGCGTTTCTCCGAGGCATTTCTGCCTCGCCTCGGAGAAACGTGGTCCTGTGGAGCCGGTGGAGGGCCCTGAAAGCGTTGTGGTGTGGTGAGTGAGGGCAAGGGAGTGACTAATTTTCAGGTAATTCTGTTTATATTTTAATCCAACTCCCAGAATGGGTTTAAAAGACCCTACTACAAATCCAACCCTGGGAAGTGGGCTAAAAAGCCTGGACCGGCTGAGGGTGGCAAGTAAAAATGGCGCCGGGCTAGCGCTAATGTATCCCAATAATGGTGGAAGGCGCTACACGAGTGATATCTTAACTCTGGGCGAGAGCCCCGAGCAGGAATCTGCGAGGGGAACCGAAGAGCAGCGCCGGGATTACGTGGCTTGTCCAACACATACCGCATGAGATGTGAAACTCGAAGCGCCTCTCGCTAATGGGAAGCGTCTGCAGGGCCAGGGAGGCCGCCAGGGAGGCCGCCAGGAACGCATTCATCGTGTACCCGGGAAGAAAACCCAGAGCAAAATAATAAACCCGTCCCTTCCCTTCGCTGTTTGCAGTTGGAGGAATTTCACTGGGGGGTGGGGCGCGGGGGGCGCGGGCGTCTAAACACTTCCAGATGGTGTCTGTAGGTTTCGGCTTTCCAAGCGGAGGGCGTGGCCTGGTGACCCGAGGAGGAAAGTGTGGACTTATTGAGCGGGATGAGGTGGCACTGAGATGGGCGAGTGCAGGGTGTGGGACACGCCCTGCAGGGTTGGGAGAGAGTGTATGGGGTGGGGGAGTTATTGACTGTAGTGTTGAGCGACTGGGGTGGGGGGGCATGGTTTAAATGCAAGATAGAATGATGTCAAGTGTGACCAGAAACTCCTAAATGGTGCTATTGCAACGTCAAAAAGTGCATTTTTATGTCCCCAACAAGCCCGCCCCCAGATGACAACAATAAATTCAGATTTATTTGATACATTCTGAGTGAAAAGGACAGTTCGGCGGTGTACATCTTGTGAAGAACAGCTACAATAAAGCGCTTACAAATGTACTTTTTGAAGTGCTACACGTCTGTTTCTAGGTGCTGTCTCCCTAGTGCAGGATGTCCAGCACGAGTCTCAGAGGGCTGCATTAAGCCAGATGTTTACATTAGATAATTGTGCAAACAATGGCCATATATTTTATATTTTATATAGTGAATGGTTATCACAATGGGTCATGAGCCCGTGGATCACACCATTCCATTGTTTTGAGGTCATCAGGCTGTGGATTACCTAATCCCATAAATTCCATAATGGCCAGAGCTGCTGACTTTGGAGCTGGGGGGGAGCTGTGTGAGTGGGGGGGCTCTGTGTGTGTGTGTGGGGCTCTGTGTGTGGGGGGGCTGTGTGTGTGTGGGGGGGGCTCTGTGTGTGTGTGTGGGGGGGGCTTTGTGTGGGGAGGGCTCTGTGTGTGTGTGGGGCTCTGTGTGTGTGTGTGGGGCTCTGTGTGTGTGTCCGGGGCTCTGTGTGTGGGGGGGGCTCTGTGCGTGTGTGGGGGGGCTCTGTGTGTGTTCGGGGGGCTCTGTGTGTGGGGCTCTGTGTGTGTGGGGGGGCTCTGTGTGTGTGTGGGGGACTCTGTGTGTGTGGGGGGGGCTCTGTGTGTGTGGGGAGGATTCTGTGTGTGTGTGGGGTTCTGACTGTGTGTATGGGGCTCTGTGTGTATGTGGGGTTCTGTGTGTGTGGGGGGGCTCTCTGTGTGTGGGGGGGGGCTATCTGTGTGTGGGGGGCTCTCTCTGTGTGTGGGGGGCTCTATCTGTGTGTGGGGGGCCCTGTGTTTGGGGGGCTCTGTGTGTGTGGGGGGCTCTGTGTGTGTTTGGCCCTGTGTGTGTGTGTGTGGCTGTGTGTGTGTGTGTGTGTGTGTGTGTGTGGCTGTGTGTGTGTGTGTGTGGCTCTGTGTGTGTGTGTGTGACTCTGTGTGTGTGTGTGTGTGACTCTGTGTGTGTGTGTGTGTGTGTGTGTGTGTGTGTGTGTGTGTGTGTGTGTCTGTGTGTGGCTCTGTGTGTGTGTGTTTGGCTCTGTGTGTGTGTGTGTGTGTGACTCTCTGTGTGTGTGTGGGTGTGTGTACTAATGCAATAGGTATCGCATTTTCGAGAGATTAAGCTATTGACATTGTAAATGACAATGCCATTTATCTGTTTTCAAAACCAACACATAAATAAAAATGTTGTCCTTTACAATGCCAATAGCTCTAACTTTGGCAAAGGCGAGACCGTTGCATTGTAAATCCTTGTTACATTTTTTAAGTCTTTTAGAAATGTTTAGACTTGTTAAACATTTTTAGCTAAATAAATGTTTTTATTCTTTGTGTGTAGCAATGTCTAGTTAGAATGGTAGTACACTTATAGGTTACATATGTTGTCCAGTTGGAAGAGGAGTGGGTGTTATATTCCATATAGGTAACCTATATAGGCGCAGGTAACTGCAACCTTTCACCTGTAGCCTTCCCTACATTACATACTTAACGGTTCATAGGGACTGACCTTTTACCTAGATACGACACTGCATTCAGAACGCAGGTTTTTCCCTAGTTCGAAACTAATACATTACGCATGAGGCTTCTTGGTAGCACAGCAGGACTGACATCTCCTGTATAATATCGATGTATGAAGTTCAAGCCCGACGTCATCCTTTAGGCCAACACAGTAACACAGCAACATAGGATCCCTGGGGAGACCTGTGGGTATATAAACATCATGTATTGCTTAGACAGACAGAGGAGACTGTGACTTCCCGGCTGACACACTGACCAGAGACACTGAGATTCCTGCATGCAGACACTCCAGCTAGCAGTGGTCCAACATCTCTTGTGGGGTGTCCAACTCGAGACCAGGACGGAGTCCCATATTGTCTCCTTTCTCAGGTAATGGGGTTGACTAGATAATAGAGGGATTCTTGGCATACCACCTACACAGATGGTAGGTACATTTAGGTACATCTAGTTAGGGAGACATCGTAGGAGTACACACTTCCTTAAGTGTTTTATGTACTTGTATATATTCATTATTACTGCAAAATTGTAGCACTGTATGATCCCTTTACTTTCATAGTACTGCTAATCATATATCTCTGCCACTGTCTAATGGTTGTTACAGCACATCTATTTTATACGAGAATAACAACTGTTCAATAAATCCTTATTGAAATGCCCAGACTGTTTATTCTGTGTATCTCTGAGACAAATTGAGCACGAGTGACTGAGCGAAAAGCAGCATACTGTTTCCACGATCCTGGGGCATCAGGGTTGTCACGTTCCGAGGTTGCCAGAAACGATTCTCTCCACGATAAGGGGAGATATAATGGCACTGTGAGCTAGCTAATGCAAACAGGCTAACGTATCCAGTGGAGGTGCTCCAGTCTGCCACCAAACCCACCGTTTATGTTATCCGAACATGCTGATTATCTAGGATATATTGGAACTACACGACAGCCTGACCTCTATTGCTAGCAAGATCAACTACATCACCCCCTGAACTCCAGATTTCGTTTTTTCCGGTTGAGTCCTTGCCCTCTTTACTGGGGGAAATACTGCCCGAGGAGGCACATTAGTACGACGGGGGGATCGCCCCCGACTGGCTCTGGCGCCGGCTCATGCTCTGGCCCTGTCAGTGCGTCGCCTGAATCATCACTATTGCTCAAATTAGCCAAGACCAATTTCAAATGCTGGGCCAACTCCAGATCACTGTCTTTTCTCTTGCCTACTCTTTTCCGCTTTGTGGGCATGTCTACCTACTATACATGTGCTGAAACGAACGCTATGGGAGGGGGTGAGGCCTTCTCCCACGCAAGGCAGAGGTCCAAGTGACCTTAAAACAATAGACTGCCCACCCTGCCTCTCAGGTCAAACACCCAATGATTTGCCTGAACTCAGCCCCACCCTTACAGAGAAAACTATACACACATTAATCAAGTCACGTCACCGGCCAAAGGGGATGACAGTGCTCAGATATCAAGGGGCCTCCATTTCGCTTTCCCAGCTCAGGATCAAATGGTTCTAGCATCCAAGAAACCCTCCCCGACCACACAGAAATGCAATAAGACCCCCCTTGCATCCTGTGAAGTAAACACCTCAACTGCTGACCTCAGTGGAAGTGGAGTGGGAGGGGGGAACACCTGATCCTGTCCCATCACGCTCTGATGCTGACGAAGACTCGAACCGCCACCAGGACTTAACCCAAGGTGGGCGACTATTCTCGAGCCTGTGCCGTTCCTGGTCAAGATTCGGCGAATGCGTAGGTGGTCGTCTCGTCCCACACTGGTGCAACGACCTGAAGCCCTCTAAGCGCACCGAAAACGCTGCGACTGTCGACCTGGAGAGGAGACAAGAAGAAGACAGCTGCTGCCACGATGATTCTGCGTCACTTCCTCGCCCGCACCGGTGTTGGATGCAAAGAGGACGAGGGCCTGGGCCTGGGTCCCCTAAATAGGCCACCAACCATCCCCCACCAACATCTGGCACAGGCAGAAGCAACGTCCCCCGTCCCCCCGAAGAAGTCCAAAATCCCTCCTAACTGGCTAACGAGTCGAGCACAGCCACGGAGACGTGGCCTGGGTCCTGGGTCCTGGGCCCTAATGTTGCGCTTTCTTAAGGTAAGCGCTTCTCCATTTCTTCAAATTGACCACACATAATTTCAAAGATCACAATCTCTCCTTCAAAAGTGAGGTCCCTGCAACATAACAATACCTAATCTGCTATAGCTTTTCAGTTAATGCTGCCAACCGCTGAATGAATTCACATAACCCAGCAACTAAAGATCACACCAAACTCCTATTCATGTAATCTACCTCATAGAAACCGGAGTTAATACATGGAATTGCCTCCTAAAGAGCACAAACTAATCCCAATAACCACCAGTAACCACTGAAAAAACATCTACTAACCTTGGGTTCCGAAGCATTGTGCTTCCGGGCATAAAGTTCTTCAACACCTCGAAAGAGGTTGTGGGCTCTATATAAATGCAATTACATTACAGTGCTATACAATATGAGCAACATCTAATATAAATCTGCCACTGTGGATACGGTACTCAGCCTTGTTCCTCGTTTCTGATGGTCTCTGTGTAATACTTATTTTGTTACACCTCGTCCGGCTAATACACACTAAATCACTCCTTTGGGCCTGAGCAGCCACACACACAAGCCTACCGCTGGCATTCCAATATGTAGACATTGTCAACATGCCCCAGTGGGAGACAACTGATGTGCGCAATCGGATCCCTATGGAAAAAGCTGTGATTGACAGGAACTAGGTAGTCCATCTTTGTAATTAATCATATTTGTCTAACTAATCTGAAGAACAACAAATCCCCGCAGCGAGGGGGGACGGGGCAGCAACACCTGAAAGACAGATGCAAGGAAATCCGTTTCCCTTTAGAGCACAATCTTCACTTAGCACCGCAGAGCATTGATGGTGTAAACAGCGGCAGTTCCGACTTTGAACATTTCTTTTCCAGGCAGCAACACGTCAGCGAGACACTTCACAACCAGTATGTGTTGATACTGTTACACTATACAAGACAATTACAGGTGGCAGATCACAATAAGGTGTCGTTGTTCAGTCCGGTACACTCATGGTGTTCGGGCACACCACAACGTACTCACGTGCTTTGATTTATAGCCCTGAATGTCTTGATTGGAACTAACCCCGTCTCACAAGGTCAGCAACACTTCCATAAAATGAACATGCTGCTTTAAACGGAGAAGCTCTAAAGGGTTTTCTTCATGTTTCCCGTTGGGGGAGCTGTAGTGAGACTGTAATTGCAGTGATATCATAGTAACGGATGTAGATATTGGTTTGAAATCATAACAGTTAACAGATCATTTCAATACAAGCAATTCAATTGTCACGTGGCCCGAGTTGAAGCGGAAGGGGCGGGGCTGCGAAGCTAGAATGGAAAACATACGAGCCCCACTCTGACCCCTGGCACAGAGGCCAGGGCTCGAGTTTTACGACTGGAGGGGGAGAGGGTCATCACGTCCGCCAAAGGCCACCTGGGCGGTTTTGCCACCCATGGCATCCCCCCATGAAATCAGATCGTTAATTGAGTGTATATACAGCTGTGTGTTCACACGGTGGGTGATGGCCTCGATTAGAGCATGCCGCCCCACCTGACACGAGACTGTTGCTAATGCCGGCGCTCCGAGGTCAAAGGAACATTATCTTCAAAAGAAAAGCGAAGGACGCGTTGTTTTCACTAAATCCGATCGACCAATATTCATTCTCCTTGAAAGATGCGTCTCCTTCCAGAGATGACATATTTCGCCAGTCTGCCGGTGCTGGCAGTGCACATTTGCAAAGCCATTTAACAGTGACAATGGAAGGCTAGGCATCTGCTGCGAAACTCCATTACATATGTGTATTTTGTTCCTCATTTCTTTTATCCTTATCCTTTGACCGTTTTTCTTGCGCCCGGCACTATAGTCACTAGCAATACAACAGTAACCTACAACCACTGGATTCACACTAACCCATTCACAAGATTAATAGATAGTCTGTCTTAAAGTGGCCCGTTTTTGATGCAATATTTTTCAGATCTGATCAAAAACAATACTGCGGCTGCAGTAAATCCTAGGCCTGGATGAAATTTGCGTAATTTTCTTTGCAGAAATTATGCAAAATTCACCCAAATATATGGACAATTCCACAAAATGCTGGTCCAGCATTTAATGCAATTTGTTTACAGAAAATGCATCCCCAGGCTATATTTTTTTAGCAAAAAGAATCCTCGTGTGCCATTTTGTTAAAAAAAAAGCCTAATGGTATAATCTCGAGAATTTCGCATAAGTGATAGAGCAAACTTCCTCATTGTCTAAATTTAACGCCTTTAACTGAAAAGTAAAACATTTTTGCTGAATGACTCATGAGTCATAAATGCAATTTTTGTAGTAGATAATCATACTTAGGCATTGTAAGCATATAAATGAAGTAATATAATGTACTTACTTAAGATAGCCTAACTACTGATGCCAAATTAACATTATTTTACACGTTACGTCTGAAAAGGCCTGCTTTCCCATTAAACTGTTGTCTTGCACAAGATGTTTTTCTCTTCCACTGCAGATGCTGTAACTTTCCGGAAACCTTCTATTAGCCATTGAATAGGCATTGGATATATATTAGACAACTGAAATTGAGGTACTCACTGGGAGAAGAGGAGATGGCAGGAAATGTGACTAGTGGGAAGAACTGTCTAAACGCCAAGATAGTCTTAGTGTATCATTTTATGAACCTAAATATTGTGTTTCATTTTATTAAAAATATTTTGATTGGAGTTTACAAGTACGTCAACAGTTTCCCTAAACAGTGCACATCAATGTTGTCAAATATAGTAGTATATAGAGAGATTATATATTCACAACAACCTTCTTGAAGTATGCACTGTAAAGTCATATTACGGACACTGTCGTGTTTGGTGAGGTTGTGAATGAAGAGGCAGTGCACTGTAGCAATGGTAAAAGAAACTACAGGAAATGGGTTCGTAAACCAGGGGGCAACAGATTGAGGGTGAATAACGGGAGAGTGCAACAGGTTGTTTCTGAAAAGGGAGTATATTTGAAGGCGAGAGTGGCTTAGTGAGTGAGGCCTGGCGAGGGGGATGTGGTAGTGCTTATTACAAGGGAAATGAGATATGGAGTCATATCGTACAGTAGCAATAGGTTGGTGGATCTGGCGCATGCATCACGGGGGAAGGTCATCATCTCTGGTCTGCTGTAGAAACTGTGATAAAAGGGTAGCCAAGCGGAAGGAGATGGGTCACTTATGCAGCTGTCACACTTCCTTGTAGCGGAGGGTGTCCTCCCCGGCCATCACCCTTTTGCATACTGCACCATGCTAGGCCACCAATGGTGGGGCTGCAAGGGAGCACCAATGTAAGATGGGTGCACATTTGGCAAGAAGGAGCGCCAGGGAAACAAAGCGAGTGCGTACCTTATGCTTTTTGCACTACTTAAAAATGCCAAGTGAGCATGTTTCCCAGGTGTAGGGATCAGGTTGTTCTATGACCTCTTGCAGGTTGTCATGGAATGCCTTCCAGTAATGGTGCAGGGCAAACAAGACCAGAGCATGTGTGTCGGGTCCATGACTGGGGTCTGGCAATGTGGACAGCTCACCTGCGTGCTAGAGTAGTAGCGGTTTATCTGAGCTGGGGTAAGATATGCTCTATGCAACATAAAGTGTTTATGTTCTTAAACAGAGAGTTTCGGGATACCTGCTGAGGGAACCTCAGGCCTTGCTTCCATTCCTTGTCATTTAATACTTGTCCCTACTCATCTTTCCACCTCTTTTGAAATGTGTCAAGGGTAGCCGCCGTCAGGGCACAAATGGCTTTGTATTGCCAAATGATAAGATATTGGCCATCCCCTATTATGATTTTAGTTTGCAGTACTGGATGAGGGCAGGTTCCGGTCACATGGGAGCTGTCTGTACAGAAGAAATTGGCCCGGTGGGAGGCCATAATCACTCAATTGCTCAAATGGGAGTAGCTGGCCATCTACAAAGAGATCGCCCAAGGTGTGGCTGGAATGTGCTATCCAGGGTGCCATGTCCCATTGTGTGTAGGAACCTAGGAATCATGGAAGCCCAACTAAGGGGAGTTTTGGATCCTACATCGGCCTTTCCCATGACAAGTGGTGTACCCGGGACACACATGCCGGGGCCACCTCCACATGTAAAGTCCGCGTGGATTGGTAAGGTCTTCGGGAGTAGAAAGCCGCAAATTGCTGGTATTGATAGGATATCCCTGTTGCCAAAGGTCTCACCCATGTACCGCCTAGCAGTCCATCTTGATAGCCATTGCAGCTGGGCCTCCAGGTAGTAGACCTTGATTGGTGGAGTGCCCGGTCCGCCATAGTCAACCAGATGCTGCAGCTTCCAAAGGGCCACACAATATCTCTTGGTGCCCCAAAGACCCGAGTAGGGAGTCTAATTATTTGAAAAAAAGACATGGTGGAATTACTTGGAGGTTGGCAAAGTAGTAAAGAAGGCGGGGTAAAAGGACCATCTTTGCCAGAGCAATCCTTCCAATTGGAGTGAGGGATAGTGACTGCCAAAAGTGGATTTGTGCTCTGATGCCTGGTAATGTCACCTGTTCCCTCAAAAATATCCAGTGGAGCGTGGTATAAGCAAATTCCAAAATAGTTTTATTGCTGCTCTCTGCCAGAGGAGGAGGGTCTCTCCCAGATTTACAGCTGTGGCGGCTGGTCAGGGTTGAGTGGGTATACAGCTGATTTCTCCAAGTTCACACATAGCCCAGCAGTTGTTTCATAATGAGGAGAAATGCCTACTATCAAAAGGTCAAGCGCACTAAAGCAGACTTCTTCAGCCAACAACTTGACCAGGCAAGAAATCGACTGAAAAACGTTTTGAATTAATCAAAACTCAATCTGAGGACCAAACCCAACGTCCACAAGATCTAACTCACCCACAACCCACATGTGAAAACTTTTCTAACTACTTTAACCTAAAGACTGAGAACATCAAGAAAGATCTCCTCAATTACCTACTCTCTCACTCTTGCCCGTTCACCAAAACCTCCCCTCTACCTCTAATGACATCACAACAAATCCCATCAAAGTTTACCATAAAAAATGACGTGGCATGGTCACACTTTCACACCTACTCTAAAGACGCTATAGGCAAATTTCTCAATGCCCTGAAGCCTTCTAATCACCTCTCTGACCCTCTCCCCGCAAATGCGGTTAAAGATCTGACCCCTTTGCTACTACCGCTCTGGACCAAGATCCTCAACAATTCACTTATACAAGGCTGCATCCCTGACTTCCTAAAGGTAGGGCAGGTGTCTCCCATTCTGAAGAAACCCACAGCTGACCCCACAGACCTTAACAACTATCGCCCAACCTCCAATATTCCCACCCTGGCTAAACTTCTGGAAAAGTGTGTTCAACACCAACTGACAAAGCATATCGATCGCTTTAACCTCCTAAACAAACACCAATCCGGCTTCCGTGCAAACCACAGCATGGAATCAGCCATGACACACATCATTGATGCTGCACTTCAAATACTTGATCAAAACGAAGCATGCCTCCTTATCCTACTAGACCTCTCCTCTGGGGCTCCATCGTGAGTGCAAAAAGCAATGACAAAAGAGGACACCCCTGCCTGCTCCCGCAGTGCACTGGGAAGGAGGCAGAAATGAAGCAATGTAGGTGTATACTAGAGGTTGGCTTGGTGTAAAGTAGTCTGGCATATGCTTGTAGTCATGGCCCAATGCCCATGTGAGTGGGTACAAGGGAAAGGTAGTGCCACATCAGTATGTCAAACTCCTTTTCAAAGTCTAACATTAGGCCGGCTGCCCATGGGAACTTCCTCTGATTGTGATTTTGTACGTGGATAAGGTGACTAATATTATGAGAATTATTGGGTCCCGGAACAAATCCATTTTGGTCTATATGGATGAGTCGTGGAAAGATGCAGGCATATCGGCGTGCCAGGATTTTTCTGAGAATTTTGTAGTCAGCTCCTAGTATTGCTATGGATTGTATGATGATAGCTGTACAGGCTCTCTGTCTAGATTGCGAGTAGAAGCTAGGAGGGATTCTCACAACAAAGGGGGGATTTCCCCAGCTGCTAGCACAGCCTCGTACATTTCAGTGAGACTGAGTGTTAGGAGTGCGGAGAAGGTTCTGTAGCATGCAAGGGGTAGACCATCTAGACCCAGGTTTTTTGTTGCCCGCTAGATCTTCAACAGCCTGGGCTACATCCTACATGGTTGTTTAGCATCAATGACAAGGCTGGTGGGGTGGGAATGTGGGGTAGCTCAACTTCATCCAGAAACTGACAGGAATGTTCCTCTGAGAAATCAGACAATCAATCAATCAATCAGGCTTGAAACTCTGTGGAGGTACAGTTATAGAAGGACTAGTATTTCCTCCTGTGTGCAAATGGTGACTCCCGTGGGCACCACAAGCGTGGTGGTGTTTGATCAGCCAGGCCAGGAGGTGATTACATTTATCTCCTTCCCTGTGAACCTTTGCCACATGGGCTGCAAAGTTGAAGCACCAGAAGTACTTCAAAAATGTAGTGTAAGACGATTTTGCAGTTATGAATTGTGTGAGTAATCTCAGATCGCGATCTGCCCCCTTCGCCAGTTCCACAAGTTGATGTTCAGCTTCCATGATTTCGCTGTCTGCTGTTTTGCTGATACCTACTATCTATTGGATGCAGTTGCCCTGCGTCACCACTTTGAAGGTGGCCAATTCTATCATCCTAGTAGAGTCTGTGCTGTGATTGTCAGCAAAGTAGGGTAGTATGCGTGTACCTTGCTCCTCAAGGAAGAGTGGCTCTTCCAGGCAGTCACATTCCAAATTCAGGGGTAGACATTACAATGTTGAAGAAGTTGACTCCTTGTCATTATTGCAATAAGCTTTGGCACGGGAAGAGGGAGTGTAGACAGAATTCTAATCAAGTAAGTGGTGATAGGCAAATTCAAACTGTGAATCCACCTCAAATGTAATATATCTCAGTTCAGGTTCCAGTTCAGCGAATGCAAACACCAGATCAGGCCCAAAACTCTATGATATGATGCAAGTTTGATAAGTTCCAATGGCCCCACAGAACATGGGTAACCCCAGATTTAATATGATTCTAGCACCAAGAGGGAACCCAAATTCTTTCCAAAATCAGGACCCATTCAACAGTTCCCTATGTTTGAGAATAAAAGTTTTGACTCTGATAATTCACAATGATTGTACCTGAGGGGGAGGAAAATGGCATACGCGGGACAGTCTTAATGGTAGACCAGAGTGAACTTTTTGTTACAAGGAGAGGTAAATGGCCACCATGTGTTATTTCTAATAGACACAGGTGCTGCCATTCCAATGTTAGAACAGCAGGCATCTCTGACATAGCCCTCTCAGGAAAAAAGCTCCTAGTTGTAGGTGTCCCAAATAACTAATCCTGGGAAAAAATGAAGAGTGTCCTTTAAAAAGAGGCTAATTCGAAGATCACTAGTTTGTTGGGTATGACTCATGTTCTGTAAATCTGCTAGGAAGAGATATTGTGTGCAAGTTAAATTGCACAATATGCTGTACACCGCGGGTGTTGAATTCCAAATACATGAAGAAGATATTGCATTAAAATGGCCAGACAAAGAACAGCTGTTGGATTTGTACCCTGTAAGAACGATAGAGGATTCCCTCTTGATTTACGAGATCCTGTAGAATCTGAAGTATGGGATTGTATGGAAAAAGACATCAAACCCATTAAAGAAGTAAA
Source organism: Lissotriton helveticus (assembly GCF_964261635.1). Lineage (NCBI taxonomy): Eukaryota > Metazoa > Chordata > Amphibia > Caudata > Salamandridae > Lissotriton > Lissotriton helveticus. The sequence continues at coordinate 623,917,417 of NC_136059.1, read as the reverse complement.
ACCTGTCTGAATAATGATTAAAATAAATGCAGCATTTCCCAGAACAGCAGCATATAATCTCACTCCTGAGGCAGTGGCTGGAATCAATCCAGTGATTGAATCAATGTTTCAACAAGGAATTGTGAGAGAAATATTTGGAAGTCCCTACAACTCACTGATTATGGGCTTAAAAAAGCCTAACAGCAAGTACAGAATTGTGCAGGACATGTGAAAAATCAACAACATAGTCACCCCATGTTGTCCAATAATACAGAATCCAGCTACAATGTTATTTCAGATTCCCTGCAATGTGTAATGGTTTACCATTGTGGATTTCCGCCAAACTTTTCTATCCTATTGCATGAGGACAGTCAATTATTTTTCTCATTTGTATCCCAAAAGAGGGTTGTGGCATGGTGACGATGTCCACAAGGTATACAGAGAACCCTTCAATCTCTAATCAGATCTTGAAAAAGAGTCTTGAGACTTTACAAATGCACTGCAACTCTGTTCTTGTGCAGTACATTGATTATCTACTTGTAGCGTCAAGTACACAAGAAGCTTGCAAACAGGATATGATTGCCTTGCTGAATCATTTATCAGATAAATGGACATAAGGTGTCCCGAGCATGTTGCAATACTGCGAAAAAGAGGTCATATTTTGTGGTACATCTCATTGAGAAGGGAATAATAAAGTTGTCACAACAAACCTGAAAATAAATCCAACTAAAATGCAAGGAGAAATCAGAATGTTTTCTGGGAATGGTGGGCTACTGTAGACAGTGGACACCCAACGTTTCCCTAGTGGCTAAGCCTTTATGGAGGCTGATGCACATGGATGTGTCTGATTCACTTCCATAAGACAACAACTGCTTAAAAGCATTCCTATAGATGAGAGAAAGACTCTGTCATGCTCCAGCACAAGAATGCCTGAATACAGTGAAATGTTCACTTTGTTTTGCATTGAGAGGGAGGGCTGTGCTCTCTCACTGCTTACTCAGTTGCATTGAGACTCTTGAAAGCGGGTGGCATATTTTTCAACTATCCTTGACCCTCTTGTGGCAGGACTGCCCAGCTCCCTTAACCCCTTCGACGCTCATGACGAGCCCAGCTCGTCATGGAGTTTCCATTGGTTTCAATGGAAAGTCAATGGGAAGAGGTGGATGTACCTTAGCATCCAAGTGGTTAAGTCAGTTGCAGTGGTTGGTATCAGTATTGAGAGAAGTGAGAGTATAGTTATGGGACATCCTCTCACAATGATGGTCCCTCATGCCATTGAAATATTGCTCACTCAAACAAAATTGATCTTTGCAGCTACAAATATCATACTCAAGAGATTGATAGTAAAGTAATGAGACGTACTCTTCCAGTGGTGGTTACTCATTCCGTTGAGATATTGCTCACTCGAACGAAGACCAGACATAGACAGCTCACGGATGTTCGCTCCACCCAATTCTTCGGAGTTATTCAAACACTCAATCAAATTCCACAGAGTTACATGAGTGGGCGGAGTAGCTTATTAAAAAAACATGCTTCTGTGGCACCTTGCCCCACCTAATGCCTTGAAATGTTTGCATACTACTTACTTCATCGTGAGGGGCCCACAGACAAACCAACGGAGTGATGATGTCATGTTTATGTTATTCATGTAGCAGTGTCGGCTTGCTCTTCTCCCTGACAGCAGTTGTCTGCTTTGTCAGTGCAGAGAACAATGGCGGTTCAGGTTTCTGCAGCCAGTAGAAGAGAGCCAGGAGTCAGGACACCTCCCTCTCACCAGGAGTACCTTGGCACTTGGTGCATGAGTGCACCCAGTTGCGATGGGAGCTCCGACGGATGGATGGGCCATTATAACTAGTGATAGAGGATGAAGCCCAGAGAAACAGGTGCACAGGTCACATTATTTAAAACGTGCTATGGCAGGGCAACGTGACAGTCCTGTATCTGTCCACGTCTACACTACTGATCAGCATACCTGTTGTACTCTGGTAGCCCCTCGTTTCTGTCATTTTTGCTGCTTGGCTCTTGCTGAACCTCTCACCACAATCCAGAGACACGCACAGCATATGGCATTGCCTGCTCTCCGAAAAACGGAGTCTGCCCTTGCTAGAGCAGACAGAAGCAGATCCCAGAGTATGAATGGCAAGCTTGTGTCCCAATATAAAACTGTAAGCAGAGCAGCACGGTGGGTCCATGTATGCATAGCAACAGCTCATATCGGAGTGCTGCTGCTTCTGCCAATGGCAGGGATTTTACCGCATGTGGTGGTTAGTTTGCATGCATTGAGAATGATTCAGTTGTGCATGAACATCATGCAGAGCTTAATAATTTAATGCAAGGTGGGTGGCGGCACTGATAAACTCTGCTACTCTATGGTGAACAGAGTTTTTGCCAAACTCCACGCTGCAAGCGGAGCAGGGAGTAGAAAAACTCTGCAAACGCTGCCGGGGGAGCCGATTTTACCATCTACCTCTAACTAAGACCCTGTATCTGACAAATAACAGATTTCCAAAGTTTTAACAATTGATCTTTGCAGTTAAAAATATCATACTCAAGAGATGTCGCACTTTTTGTTCAGATAGACTGTTACCATTTGCTGAAAACGAAATTGATGTGGAAGAGGTTGAGCATGAATGTCTCTATGTCACGGATCTATGCACCAAGCAAGATCTGACATTAAGGACAAACCCCATGATGAGCCAGACTATGTATTCTTTGTCAATGGCTCATGCCTAAGAGATAATGAGAATTTGAGAGCAGATTATGTTGTCTGTACACTTCAGAAAGTAGTAGAAGACTCCTGGCTTGGAGGCACACATATTTGCAATATCAGTCTTATTGCCAAAGTGAAGTCAATTGATTTCCCCTCTTTAATACAGAAGTGTTTTGATAGAACATAAAAGAGGAATGACCAAATGGTGTGTCATAAATAATTTCCTTTTAAATTGATGGTAGCCCTCAAGCCCTCAAAAGAATGCAGAGGAAAGGGAACAAGGGGATACATATTTTAAGGTGCACAGACATAATATCGACTCCAAAATATCGTTTGGACAGAATATCGAGTTTGAAATATCGTTTGGACAAAATATCGACAGGACAGAATATAGACAGCCAAAATATCGTTTTTAAGGTAAGTGAAGTAATATCGACTGTAAATAATATAGAAAGTGAAAATATCCAAGTATATAATCTAGATAGTAAAAAATATCGTTTTTTAAATAATATTTAATTATTTATAGTGTTTTTTATGTTATAATATGTGTGAAAAGTGTCATTTTATGTTATAATTATTTTTAATTAATGATTTTTTTTAATTATTGTGTAATTTTATTCTGTAGCGGGTTGTGGGTTTATAGGGGAATAGGGTGGGAAGTAATTTAATTATAATTAATTAAATATGTAAATGTATTAATTGGTAGTAATATTTAATTAATTGGTAATTAAATAATATTTGTTAATTATTTAAAATGTAATTGGTAATTAATTTAATTTAATTGATCAATTGCTAATTGTGTAAATTTAAATAATTTATTTCCTGTAGCGGGTTGTGGGTTTATAGGGGAATAGGGTGGGAAGTAATTTAATTATAATTAATTAAATATGCAAATTTAATAATTGGTAGTAATATTTAATTAATTGTTAATTAAAAAATATTTTTTAATAAATTAAAATGTAATTGGTAATTAATTTAATTTAATTGATTAATTGCTAATCATGTTAAATTAAAGGGGTATTTTTAGGGTTCAGGGTCAGTTTTTGGTTTTTGGGTAAAGGGGTATTTTTAGGGTTCAGGGTCAGTTTTTAGTTTTTGGGTAAAGGGGTATTTTTAGGGTTCAGGGTCAATTTTTAGTTTATGGGTAAAGGGGTATTTTTAGGGTTCAGGGTCAGTTTTTAGTTTTTGGGTAAAGGGGTATTTTTAGGGTTCAGGGTCAGTTTTTAGTTTTTGGGTAAAGGGGTATTTTTAGGGTTCAGGGTCAGTTCTTAGTTTTTGGGTAAAGGGGTATTTTTAGGGTTCAGGGTCAGTTTTGGGTTTTTGGATAAAGCGTTTTTTTTAGGGTTCAGGGTCAGTTTTGGGTTTTTGGGGTACAGGGGTACAGTGTAAAAATAAAGTAAAATTAAATTTACATTAAATTAATTTAATGAAATTAAATTAAATTATATTAAATTAATTTTAAATAATTTAAATTAAAAAAATGATTATATACTTACCAATACTTACGTTGTAATGGTAGTGCGTTGTAAAAGTTGCGTTGTAACGTCATATACCCACTGTTGCACTCTTTGGAGTGGGAATAGTAATTTTAACCCCTACGCTATCCAACGCTTTCCCTACTGTTGCACCCACTGGAGTGGGAATAGTAATTTTTACTCTTTTGTATTTGTACGTTAATAATATTGGCTATTATTTAATTAGATTTTGTTACTATATATATATATGTTTTAAGAAATATGATTAAAAAAATATTATTTTTTTACTTTCATTAATTATTTAATTATTAAAAGTTATTTTAAGTATTGTTAAGTATATTTTAGTAATTAATTTTTTATATTAATGTAATTAAACATTGTTTTTATTACAGTCGATATTTTTTACAACTATATTTTTGTAAACGATATTTTTAACTCGATATTTTTGTACTTACCTGTTTGTAGATAGAAACTCGATATTTTGTCTCTCGATATTTTGTCAACGATATTTTTGTTGGTCGATATTCTGTCCCTCGATATTATTTCAGTGATCCATATTTTAACCATGACTCAAAGTGAAATAAGTCACACAGTGAAACAGAACTATGCTGAACAAGGGACTATTTAAAAGAGAATGCGTGAACATGTGACTAGAAAATATTTCAGATGAAAATTATTGTCATAATTGGTGACCCTAGACAGCTGTTAAACAAACCTTATTTGTGACATTAGGCCAGTATGCAAACAAATGATTGTGCGCTGATGTGATGTCCAAGTCCATGCAGACTCCTTCACCTACCTTTCCAACATGGGAACAAAGAAGAAAAGTTGTTAGTGATGCCAGCAGATTGCATTTATTGTCTTGTGGTACATTTACATAGTGCTTTGCTCTCTTGACAAAGCTCTGAAGTCATAACGGGTAGCCGACTACTCTGTAGGATGTTTTAAATAATTAGAGACTTTGGGGGTTATTTTGGGTTTGGTTGACAAGGTACTCTGCCACGTCCGTCCCTCAGACTGTTAGTTCAACTGCTTTAGTTAGAAACTGCCCCATTGACTCTGCCAGTGGAAACCTTTTACTGATGGCCCCACAGACATCAGACCATCAGTCTAATAACCTCAGACTTTCCACCCTGTTTAGAACAGACTTACTATTTTTTTTTCCTCTTCAAGACTGCCAGGAGTCACAAAGAGAAAAAATAAAAATTACTCTCAGGATCTCTGTAAATACTCCTAATGTGTTAGGGCCATTACGTCTTTGTTTTTCAAAAACAAACTCCATATTTTGTGTCCATGTCCTATGTGGAGCAGCAGAATGCGCTGCTGGTGTGTCACAAAAAGTGAGAAACAGGCAGCGCAAGGGGCTTGTAAATAAGCCCCTAAATTTTGCAGGACAGATGGCTACCATTCCAAATCGGAAATAACTCCCTTTTTTATGCATATAGTTATAATTGTCATGATGTTTTTCATGCATCAACAGTATGCTCTGCAATTTGTTATGCAATCTGTTATATGTAGTTGTCACAACCTGTTCTACAATTGTTAATGCAAACCTGTCCTGAAGTGGTCATGCAACCGATCATGAAGATGGCCATGCAGTCTGTCAAGTAATATGTTAGAAGTCATTATACAATGTTTCACGAAGACAGTAATGCAGGTGATCACGCATGTAGTCGGGGATGTTGTCATTCAAGTGTTATTTAGGTAGTCAGGTCTGTGGTTATGCCAGTGCTTATTGTCTGAGATCTGTCAAGCGGTCATGTAAGGGCATGCATAGTAAGCAGTAATAGATCACAAGTTATCCAGTGGGCTGGGTAACGGAAACCGTTTTTATTGTTTTTCAAAAGTAGTTGACCATATCAGATTGGGATAACCATTGTAGGGTCATAATCGTCTACTTCCTTTTTGACCTGATTCATAAAATCCTTAGATTTGTTACATTAACTTTAATGCAATTGATTTGATTCAGTCAGTGCCAGTCCAACAGTCTCTATTAAATTTCGTTCATATCAGGAACCTATATATGAGTGGCCTTCAGGGTGACTGTCTCTGTATTGGCCTACAGCCGTAATGCATGTTGCATATTACAGCCAATACAGAGAATATGTCACTGAAATTCTTCGTCATTATTGTGAGGGATTGGGAATGTCTGATCAGGTCCATTTCTGTAGCCTCATCAAGGGTAGATACAGATCTTCATATATGCTCCACTTTTGTCTAACAAAAGCAGAGGGCACATTGATGTAGCACTGCTGCCTCTCTCCAGCTTCCCCCACTTTCGTGGGCCACCAAAGACCAGAACGAGGTACAGGAGAGGCAAATGACAATGGCAGTGGGTCATTACATCACTGATAATTACTTTGTGAGTCTATACAGGGCAACTTTGCAGGTACGTTTCCAACTTTCCTGCACATCTTACAGGAATAAAGAAGTTAAAGGCCTGGGGGTAAAAAAATAAGTGATTTTAGTTCCCATAAAACATTTTTCTCACATCTAGATCCTGAACACCTGAATTTGGCATGAAAGTAGAACTTCACTCAGAAAGTGTCCTTAAGTTGGTTAGGTGTAAATTCCAAGAACTTCAAAAGCATGTTCACAACTACTTATCCGAATGTTTCTCCTTTCGGTCATCTATCTACTTTTAACTTTGGATATAACATTTTCTTTTTATATTTGTCTTCCTCCTTCTTCCAAAAATCCTTTAAGACATCTTCCTCATTATTTGCTTTATGGAACACATGAGCTCATCTTTCCTCTTATGCATGGGTTCTTGCAACCATTTTGCTAGGGGCCAAAATGTTTAGTCTGTTTTGTGACTGGGGGCCGCATTGATGTCAGCAGGGTACTGGTTGGGTTGGGGGCTCGGGGTTGGCTTTGGGGTTGTTGGTGGTGTTGTGGGTATAGGGGAAGCTAAAAATAATACGGCACAATGTGAAACCAGTGTCATGTAGTTCCCACTACTAGATCTGCAGGTTTGTGGACAACATAAACTTTGCTCCCCTAATGCAAAGAAGGAGGAAATGGTTTTTGGCAACCACTGAACATGACTTACCTCACCCTGAGGGATCGTATTAACAGATCTAGAATTGTTTCGCTCAGTCACTCGTACAATCTTGTTCTCAGAGAAATATAAAGAAAATATACAATGAGATATATATTTATTGAACCCATGTTATTCTTGTATAGTATACATGTGCTGCAATAATCAGGAGACAGAAGCATATGAATATGATTACAAGCACCCAAAAAGTAAATAACAAATATAGGTCCACCATGGTCCTAAGACAGGGTAACTATGCAGGTATGTAGTACAAGGTAGTAATCAGGTGTACGCCTACTATGATATCCCTACTCTATGTGTGTCTAGAATGTATGTAGGTGTAGAGACAAGAATCCCCCAAGGGATGATCTAACCCTATTTCCTGGCGGGAAAGATTGTAGGACCCTGTCTTGGTCATGGACTGGACATCCCTCTCAGAGGTGTTAGACAAATGCTTGGCAAAGCATCAGCATTCAGGAACTTTCAATGTCAGCGGAAGTGTCTTCTTTACCAACCCCCGGAATTGCTTCTTTATTTATATTAAAAAGCATCCTTGCGATGTATACACAGATTAGCATTGTTATGGATATGCAGATAGCCCTGTCGCCCCATGAATGAAGATAGAACTATATTTGTACATCATACATAAAGGCCTTGTACTCAGGGTTCAAAGCATCACGATAATGCTTTACAAATTATTATAGATCTGTATTTTATGTGGATAGCTGAGTGGAATAGTAAAGCCAGTCTTTACCAGCACTTTGAAGTAAATGAAATGTATTTGAGAGATGGGCTATGGAGAGCTGAGGGGCACTTTTGCCTGGGTGGTAGTGAGGGAATCAGAGGAAGAGGTCTTATGAAGTGGGAGACGCCAAAAAACATTGTTACACCAGGAAAAATAGGGCGCTGGTTTTCTCTCCGCTTTTTTGGCTTTGTAAGACAAATAAGCGGAGATAAAGCCCTTGTAAATATGCCCCTAAACTTTTAAAGGGCTGTGAAATACTAACACCTCATCTCAAGAAGCGAACTGGAAAAAAGAGTAAAGAATATAAGACATACAATTTCAGGAGTCAATCTGCGCTAGTTCCAAGGAGGAACACTGTTACTTAGAAGACAGGCAGTAGGTACTGATTCCTAGGAGAAACCAGGAGGTTCAAGTTTTTGGTAACTGTAAGGAGAAATAAATTAATGCTAGGCTATTTATGCATTTGCTGGTGCATTGATCCCGATTATATTCTAGCAGGGCATGCTTTCTTAACCCTGCTTTTTAATCTAATGACTGCATAGTCACACCAAGAAAAATGGACAGGATGATGTCTCCACTGCATTAGAAGCAATTCACAGATATACAAGATATACAAGATATATATTCACAAGATCTATGCTCAAAGGTTCTATACATTACATATAAGGCCATCAATAGCATGGGTTCAGACTTCCAGCAAGTAAGTTCAGAATATAATCTATGGAAAGAAGACTGTGACCCCACCAGTCTCATAACTAATAATCCCACTTAAAAAAACAAAAAAAACATATTAGGTGTTATCTCTTTCTCTGTTCAAGGTGCTAAACCCTGGAACTCACTGCCTGCAACAATAAGAACCACTCGAACCACCTGGAATTTACAAGAAAGGGCGACTTCTTTGTTTTGGGGGCATACCTGAGGAAATACCGTGATCTGCCCCCCCCTGACCGCCATAGCTGCTGCCTGTCCCCCTCCCGCCGCCACAGTCCACAACCCTTAGCGGCCGCAGTGTGGAGGGGGACCTCCAGACCATCAGACCACAATCCCCAGACTCCTCCGCGGCGGAAGCAGCCGCCACCGGCATTTCTCGCGCCAGGAGGCACATAAGAAGAAGCACAGCCCCCGCGTCACGGGACTGCGAGCGGGACTGAGCCGGGCTAAGCCCGGGCAAAGGGCGGGCCATCTGTGGATGTCCGGGGCAGGACGTCGCTGGGCTGGGCCCCTCCTCTTTAGTTTTGTCTCCAGCCCACTGGACTTATAAATATCTATGTGGACACCCTACCTTTGGAGGACTAAGTGGTCAGCTTGTTGAGTAGGATTTGGTTTTCCTCCTTGTGTGTATTTGTACTCTTGTTATAGTACTTAGTAAATATTTTATTGCCGTTTTGCTAAAAATGGGGAAAAAGAGAACACAGCCAATTCATGTAGATACATGTAATACTATAGACAACTATTTAGTGAAAGCTGTGAGTGTCTTGGCCGAGGAAATTGATCGGACCAAAAGGCGTCTCTCATTGGGGTTAAGTACAGCACTTTTAAGAGTAAGCCCTGTAGCTACCCCAGGTTCTGACCGAGAAGTGGGTTCAGAAGACGAGTGTTCTCGCATTTCAAGGACCCCCATTTTAGTATCAGATAATACTCCTGTTATCACGGATATGCCTGTTGTTACAAGAAGATCAAAGGGAAAAAAAAGAGGGGGCTCGAAAAGTGCGAGAGCGAACATGGCTACTAGTAACCCCCACCAAGGTAATATGGTCACAACAAGGTCAAAACTCACTACCTCGGCATCCTCAAGTATTATTGACCTTGTGGCTGTCTATGGTAAATTAATTGAGTTAATGAAACCCATACATGATAAAATCGACAATATGGCTAGGGAGGTACACAAACTTAGAAACCAGATAGAGAAGTCTAATACTGTAGCCCACCTGGATGCTCTTAAGCTAACCCAAAATAGGGATAATATACTAGTTATGGAGCACAGGAGTAGTATGAGTGCACCCAGTCAGCCAACTATCCACCATCCTACCCCCAATGAAAGCTAAAAAAAACCCAGATACGGCCTGTAGGGAATCCAGGGGTACTAGCAGCCTAGGGACAATTAGCATAGATCCCATCACAGAAAAAATACCTTCTAATGGTTCTACCACCGTTACAGGGCAGATAGCATGACAGGAACACAGCAAGCAAGGCAATTTAGAACCTAAGAATGCAGGCAGACCAGAGCCCGCTGGCCGAAACCAGAATGTATCCCCTGCTGTGATCAACCTACATCCAGAATGCGGTGCTTACGTCGCTGTCCTTGCGAATGTTCCAAAATTAAAGTCCACACAAATTGAAAGCCATGAAATGCTTAAAGATAAAACCCTGCACTGGCTTTCTAAGCACTGCGGGTTCCCTATGTATGGGGCTAATCAGATAATTATGACACAGAGAGTAGGCTGGTTGGGCCACTCTGAAAAGAAAATGGAGGGTGACTGTGTAATTATCAATTTCAGAACACAAGATTGGGCAAGGGATTCCATCATGAATGCACCTCTACCTTCCAAATGGGAGTATAATACAACTCTATTCCCATTAGATTTTTTCTATAGACAGCAGCCAGGTAAACAAATTAATGTACAAACAAATGATTATCCCGGAGTAACTCACCACACTAATGCCTATAACATGTTTGTTCCACCAAACTTTCAAGATTGTTTTTCTATTCCAACTTTTAATAGATATCAGCTTTTTGGATCAATGGAGGATAATGACTGACTCATGGGTCACATTGCCCAAAAGAACAGCATTAACATTAGAAACTCGGTAAGGGTACTTGAGGATCCAACTTGTATAATTAACCCTGTGGAGTCATTGTCACCTTTTAGTACTGAAATCAATCTTAATGCTGATATTTCAAACAGTATAGGTAGTAAACATCGTGGTGCGGCTCTAGATAATGATACACAGAAGGTTGCAGTTGTGGTACAACATAATAATACACCACCAGCTGACACCAGCTTACCCGATAACTTAATAACATCACAACTCCAACACCTCTCATATGATAACATTGAAGAAGGTCTTAAGATCTTTACTTGGACCATAGCGGGTATAAATGGGAAAATGATTACTCCTTTTTGGAAGGATTTTACCACACAAGGGTATGACATAATTTGTCTCCAAGAGACATGGTATAGAGACTCAATCCATGTCGAGGGCTACACATCCTATTGTGTAGATGCGGTGAACTCTGTTGCGGGTAGGGCAAAAGGTGGTCTTTTGACTCTGATATCAACCAGGTTAACAGGATTTAAAATTAAAAGGAGCCTTGAGGTCGCCCCATATGCACAGTTATTATGCTTGGAACATCACAAAGGCAAGGACCTGGTCATAAGTAATTTTTTATAATAACATCTTTGATGCCAGCAGGGGATCTATAGTACAGGACATAGGAAGGGCGATAGACGAAACCCTGGCACAATATAAAGATCCACCGGTTATTCTCTGGGCAGGAGATTTTAATATACAGGCCTGTAGAGATGTGCAAAAGGGGATTTGTGGCATTATGGCTGACCAAGATTGTAGAGGTAGCATAACATATAATCATTTTCCACATAATACATATGGAACAGTGTTGAACAGCTTAGCCGCCAAATTGGATCTAGAATTACTGGATTGCACTAAAAAAAGGGGCAATATTACGTGCCCAACCTTTAAGGGAAGGGACGCTCATTCTAATATTGATCATATCCTCGTTTCCTGTGGTACAGCCTACTCTAATCTATGGATAGTTGAACAGGCCATGAGTGATCACAATAGCATTTCTTTAACATTATTGGGCTGGGGCGTAAATCTTATGTTCACGATAGTCCAATTCGGGATATTACGGCAGCAAGACCAAATGGACTGAGAATTAAGTGGGTCAATGTCAATCCTGACAAACTCCTGGCAGACGTTAAAGTCAAATGCGGAGAAATAAGTTACTGAATAAGTGATGAGGTGATCCCGGCCACTGTGCTCTCCATGTTCAGTAAGATAAATACAGTAATAGAGGGCTTACTGACAGGCAGGAGCCGAAAACAGAGGACTACACAAGCCGAATGGTTCGACAAAGATTGCACTCGAGCCCTGGCCAAATTAAAATCGGCCTTAGAGGGCAAACCAAGAGATATGGTACATATTAGGGACGAGCGCCACAATTATAAGATCTCCTTAGAGGCACGGAAAAAAGAACTCCAAAACGAGGCCTGGTCTAATTTGGATTTGGCTGCGACTACAAAAAAATAACAAATTATTTTGGGAGACTATTAACTGCCCCTTTTTAAAAAATTATAACATACCCGAAATAACCTCCTATGTTAACTGCAATGCCTGGATAGATCATTTTTCAAATATTTTTAATTCGGATGGGTTGATTTTAGATTCCGTAACGGATTATAATTCTAAGTGGCTGATTATTCCGCTATTCATTAGTTTGGATGAGGTTCAGGAGGGTTTAGTAAAGAGCAATGGTGGTAAAGCCCCGGGTCCTGATGGTGTGCCCGTGGATCTATACAAGCATGAGATGAATCTATGTGCACCCATCCTAACACGTTTTTTCAATGCTGCAATTGAAGTGAATCTTCCATTGACATGGGGCCAATCCATCATTATCCCCCTTTTTAAAAAAGGCTCCAGGTCAGAGGCACGCAATTACCGTCCCATCTCCCTCCTGGACTCGTCGATTAAAGTACTAAGTAGAATCCTCTTAGACAGATTAGAAACATGGGCAGAGGAGAATACCATCTTATCGCCAGTACAGTACGGGTTCAGAAGGGGGATGGGTACAATGGAGCAATGTATAAACCTCGATCTTATTATTAATAAATATACTACAGTAAAAGAAGGAAACCTATTCCTATGCTTTGCAGATTTAGGCTCTGCTTTTGATTTAGTCAAACATTCCCTTTTATGGCCTATTTTATTGGAAATGGGTGCACCAAAGGAGGTTATATATTTCCTGGCAAGACTTTACGAAAGATTGTCGAGCAAAGTGCGTTTTGGCCCTGACGGCGAGTGTACCCAGTTTTTTAAGGTCAACAGAGGTATTAGGCAAGGCTGCGTTTTAGCACCACTTTTATTTTCTTTATTTATGAATCAGATTGATACAACTCTTAGAATGACCGCAGCGGACGCCCCCTTGATTGATGGTAAGCCTATCCCAATTCTGTTGTATGCAGATGATGCGGTCCTCCTATCCGCACCCAAATTGGTCTCCAAAGCCTCATTGATAAATTCCAGACGTTTATAGTCAGTAGGAAATTGTTAATTAACAAAGAAAAAACTTTTGTAATGTCATGTGGGAAGAAGAGTAAGCAAAATAGGACCTTTTATTTAGAGAACGTAAAGTTAGAAACTGTCAAAAAGTTTTGTTACCTTGGCATTACATTTTCTGGAGACGGGAGGTGGACCAATGAACAAGAGAGTGTACGGCTAAAAATGGTTAGGAACACTAATAGGGTTTTAAGATTTGCCGCCAAATTGGAGAGTCGCAGAATAAAGGACATGGTTTTTATTTACAATACAAGGTGTCTGTCATCTGCACTATATGGGGCAGGTGTATGGGGCATCATACTCACAGCGGCAAGCTAATTCAACATGAGGAAAACATATTTCTGAAACACCTGCTGTGTGCCCCTGCATCTGCCTCCATCGAGTTAATCCACAAGGAAGTTTGCTTACATCATATCAAGGACTTAACAGCCCTGCGTCCGCTGACATTATGGCAGTCTATATGGTCCAAAACCGAATCTAAATTTACACAAAATGTAATTAACGATTGTCTAAGGCTTGAGTACTGTATGCGCATCCCATGCCTTAGACATATTCAGTTTTGGTACAAGTTACTTTTTGATCTGGATCCTTTCCGGGAAATGGAACATGGTGTATCCATAACCAAAAAAGAGCTTAGGGAATCCTTTTTAGAACATACAGGGAATGTCAGGGCTGTTGAATATGCGAAACTACGTACCTTTGTTTTTTATCAGGAGCACAATGTAAGCGAAGGTTTCCAGCCATATTTGACAGAAGTCACAAGAAATTCTCATCGTTTTGCACTGATACGTTTAAGATTAGGTACCGTGCATCATCTTGTGGCCTTCCCTTATACTAGACGGAACAGTACCTCCCCTTGTCCCTGTGACGGTATATCCAAACAGAGTTGTTGTCATTTCATGCTTTTTTGTAAATTTTATATTTTTTTAGGGAAATTATATTTAAAACCCATTCTTTTAAAGTACGGAATAAGAACTACCAAGGCTGCAATGCAGATAATGTTTAAACTTGGAAGTGCGGATGTATGTTTTTATGTAGCTACATATATTTTAAGATGTGTGTCTGTAAGGAAATCAATTATTATATGAATATATGTCATTTTATGTTATCCTTAGTTTGAGAAATGTTTCCTTTTAATCCTAGCATGTGCTGTTTATTAGCAAGAGCCACTTTAACATTGTAATTTTTGCACATGTATCATTAAGGTAACTGCACTTTATTATTGCGAATTTTGCACATGTGTTTTATAGGAAATTGTATGTATTTATTCCGGGGTGGGCACGTGTCACTTTACTACTGTGAGTCTTGCACATGTATTTCAAATGAAATTGTATGTATATACTTCCTGGTAATTGGCACGTGTCACTTTATTAATGTGAGTTTTTGCACTAGTGTCATAAAGGAAATTGCTTTTTATTTGGTTTGATCTGCTCCCAAATAGTACTGTGGTTTTTTGTATCCAACTTCATGCCCTTTTAATTCTTTGTTTCGGAAAAGTTGCTTTATGCTTAGGCACAGATATTACAAGGTTCATTTTATCATAGAAAAGAAAAAAAACTGTATTTTATTCTCTATATGTATTGGAAAGTTTTGTGCCTTGTCTGCTATATGGTTATATATATATATACCGAATAAAGCATTTTGAAACTGAAACAAGAATGGTGAAAACATCGCTCTTTCCTAGATGAAGCCATAACAATTGAGCCTGACCGAAACTGCACATTCTGTCATGATAAAGGAATAATAAACAACAATGTAATTTCTGTAAACAGTAATTAACAGACAACACATACGTTGAATGTAGGGAAAGTACTAAATACACAGAGTACAGAAGAGGCTGCTGATTAACGTCATGTACAGTCACACACAAAGCAAAGTCAAGGAGCTTTTCCAACATTGGAAATGATGGGAAATTAGTCTACAGAGGAACGGCTGAAAAATAGATTCCAACAAAACTGGATGCAGGAACGAATCTGACAGAACAACGCGGTTGCATAGTCAGGCTATTCTAGGTAAAAATTTATTTTATACTGAAAAGAAATCAATCACTTTTACATAAACTAGCCCACTTGGCAATTTGTGAACTATTAGTGTTCAGATTTTGCTTGCAGGAATGACCCTTGCACGATCGCAGACATGATCCCTGCCCTAACAGGCACGGTTGCGGGAATGACGACTAATCGACAGCTGGTGCGATTGCCAAAATGGACACAAGCATGGCAGCTCCTTTCTTGGAGGACTTTTTTCACACACAAGTGCAATCGTCATCACGCTTGTCCATTAGCAGAACAGCCATTCCCTAAAGGTACATAACAACATACTTAATCAGCTGAATGACCACTGGCATGGTAGACCTCATAGCCACTTCAGGCCACATACTGCATGACACGTTTCTGACAGATTCCACAAAGGTGTGCAACAACTTTATATAAAAGATTGAATAGCAAACTCCATGTCAGACTACTTACAAATTGTGAGCCAATTACATACTAAACATCATGACCATCTTAACCTAATATTTATGGCTATGTTTAATTGTCTTGATGCAGTGGTTCTTAACGTCTGGTCCAGAAACACCTGGGGGTCTGCAAAGCCTACTCAGGGGGTTCATGACTGATTAGAAAATTAAATAATATTAATAGTTTAATAAAGTGTACATAAATAAGAAAGCAGAATTGAACATTTTAAAACATTCTATCAATGTGAAAGAATTTGAAATTGGAGGCTAAAAATTAAGTACGTACCCACGAATTGATTCATGGGACCACTGTAAGTGCATCAAACAGAATATAGCATGTACAAGTGGCCTCAACCGAATTTAGAAAAGCTCTAATATTCCCATTAAAATAAAATAATGTTTTTTTATATTTGTTAATGACATAAAATATGTATAATTTGATTGGTGGTTGCTTATAGCTGTATTTTGTGTGCATTGTTTTGCGGTTGAAATCCTAAAATGTACTTAACACCTTGCGTGCTCATGAGGCACGATGGCGCTGTGCTCATGACGAGCTGAGCTCGTCATGACCGCCACTGCGCTCACACGCGGGGATAATTCCCTTGCTGTGCTGAATGTTCTGTGGAAACGGGCGTGGTCACGACGAGCTCAGCTCGTCATGAGCACAGCGCCACCGTGCAGCGTGACGAGCCGAGCTCGTCACAAGCACCGTGGCGCTGCGTGCGGCCCCCTTCCCCCCAGTGCTGCAAGGGAATTAGCCCCGTGGCGAAGGGGTTAAGTCAGCGTGCCAGGCTTAGAGGGGGGGGTCCCAGGATTCCAATAATGATTCAGGAGGGGTACCTGGGTTCAAGTAATGATTAATCTGAAGTCCACAGAAGTCAAAAGGTTAAGAACCACTGTCTTACAGAGTAGTGTGCTACTCCTCCACAAAGCATTTCTGAGCCTCCTCAGGGATGGAAAGTGCTGTATAAATGGTGCTACAAGACAAAGCAATATATACCAGATCCACCATAGGAAAAGATGATGACCTCAATTCAGAGGCGTAATTAAGGGCTGAACATGCTGGAAGTCATGTTTTGGGCACTTCATTTGTCGAAAGTCAAAAGCAACGCAGGATCACCTCAGAGCACAAAAGGTACTTCCCAATAGTGAAGTCCTGAAACCCGGGGAGAGGATGTGGTCTCACGGCTAGACTGCAGACCTTGGAGCTGGGAAACCAAGGTTTGAGCCTCTGGGTCGACTCCCCATCATGTGATTCTGGTCAAATCACTTAATCTCCCCGTGCCTCCCAAAAAAAAGCATTGGCAATGCAAACGGTCTCACATTTACGTGGGTTTGAGCTATTGACATTGCAAATACCAACTCCTTTTTTTTTTTTTTAAAGCATAAATAAAAGGCATTGTCATTTACAATGCCAATAGCTTAAACTCACATAAATGTGAGACCTATCGCATTACAAATGCTTGTTTCATATTGGCTGAAAAGCTTGCTCCCTCTCATCCATATTGCAGAGAGCCCAAGGTACACAATAGATTTGCCTATCATTGAATATAACTGTCTCTCTAATAGTCACTATGCTCCCGCATGTGTCACAGCATCCTCAGGCTTGTTGTGACATAATTGTTTTAAAGGGAATGCCATCAGGTTGAACAAATAGGAAGTACCATGGAGCTGAGGGGCACACTCGAGGGCAAAAGGGCTGTGCAGGTAAAAGCTTAAAAAAAGTCCCAAAAAGTGAATGGACACAGTGCTTTGCCAATGGGAATCTAAGAGAAACAATCAGCGAAGACCAGTAAAAAGAACGCCCACAACCAATAGAAACAAGGAAAAGTAAAGTGAAAAGCACAAGGACCAATAAGAAGTGAAGGCATGATGTAAGTCCCTTTTAAGATATATTTAATACAATAGATTTCACAAACAAAGCACAAGTGATGTGTAGGTGAAACCTAAAATGGTTAGTGCTGAAGGAAAATGACTCAGAGATAGTCTAAGGTCCAGATTTCCTAAATAGTAGCAAGTTGCAGCACTGAAACTAAAGTTGCTGCTCTGAATTGTGTGAAAGGGGAGAGCAGAACAGTGCCATATGTGCTAATATGTGGCACTGTTTTCTTCTCTCCCCACGCTGATGCACTTTTAACTGCCATGCAGTAACACACACAGCCTAGTGTCATAGTTCAAGGGTGTGTGCATTCTATAACAATTCAGCTCACATGCAAGTAGAAAAATGAGGAGAAATTATAACATTTCTCCTCGTTGTGCCTACCTTGAGGAGGTGTAGAATTTTGGTGAAAATGAATGTCTATAATTGTTTTTCGATAGAGAGTTACATCCAAAGCCATGGGTGGTTCCATGGAAGAACCCATGCACTACCCATGGAATGTCGCTGTCGGCACTGTCTCTCAGATAATCTTCGAGATAGTCATAGCGCTTATGCAGAGTTGGAGACCGTGCTGTCCTCAAGAATAGATGAGGAAGTACGTCCCTAAAGATCAGATTCTAAACATCATTTTAAAGAACAATCAATATCTAAGGGCTGACTCAAAAATGGAGTTTGAAATCAGTAAATTAGAAAAACCATGAAGGTTTATGAAAATATGAAAATGAAACACACAATGTAAAAATATACTTAGTGTCAATAAATCAGTCATAATACCAAAAATTCATGCACTATGAAGGCTGATAGGATTTAAAATAGATGCAACAGTGAGCAGAATCAGAAAAAGAAGTAAATCCATGAGGTGTAGCAAATCAACAAGATATCCGGCAGCACCCCTAGAGGCTCAGAAAAGAGTCTGACTCACCCTCAATTGCAAAGCCTTTCAAAATGGCAAGCAATGACAATTGGACAGTCAGTATTGGGTGAGCAAAAGTAACACATCATAAGATAAAAGTATAAAATGTGGTATAATTGCACCATTCTATCACTATCCCTCTTACTGCATAACAGTCCCCTCTGATATGATGTCGTTGTATGTGTTTAGCACAAATGTAGTTAGTAAAGAGTGGAAAGATTCATAGACAAACTGTCTGCAGTTAGTGAACAGGAAGGGCCTTGAAAAAGTAAACTGAAGACTTCCTTCTGAGTTTCTTCGAGAACAGTATGTCAATGCGAAACATCAGTACACATTTTGCTGCATGTGGTGTCAATGAGAAACATAAACAATCAATTAAAATAAATGCCCCAAAACACAAGATGGAGTTGAAGCCAAGTTAGTGCCCATTTAGGTCTATGCCAGAATGATATAGTTCTGTATAACACATAATTATAATTTTTGAATACAAATGACTCATGTTAATAAGCACACATAATTCTAATCAGAAAATAATTGTGACAGTCCCTTCACGAAGAGCAATGCAAAGAAGCACACTGCATAGCTTTGCATTACTTTAGGATACTATCCAACGCACATTTTGATTTGTGCTGGATTGTGTATGCTAACATAACATTGTGGTTTGTTTTAGTAACTCTGGTCCTGAATGTGGATTCATGGCACCGGGGCATTGGCTTATGCCAGAACTAAAAGTTGCCAGTTGAAATTATTTGAAGAAAACTCACAACAAATAATATCATGCTCAAAGTGTCTTTAACTGAGTCATTTCTTGGGGAACCGTTATGGCAATGAGCTTTATCAAGTTCTTGTGATGCACACATTTTGAGAACTATCCATTGGCCGTTTTGTACAAGTGATCCTCCTATGGTTCCTGCATTGGTATACTAGACCAAGTTCTGTTCTATAGGTTGTAAGAGGATATGACTGCCAGCAGATGGGACCATCATGTGAACAATCCATTCATTTTTACTGAGGCCAGAACGTCTCTCCATTTACCAGAGATTTTGATATAGACCAAAGGTTTCTTTATTATGTACCAAACCTACTTGATTGTCTTATTTCCCATTTCAAAAGAGCGAATGGGGTATTATGTATTCACATGTCCTGGTTATGGCCAAATGGTAGAGGGTAAGATTTATTTAGCCCACTGTGTTACCATGTGTATGCATCGCTAATGAGCATAGGGATTTGGAACTAGCTCTAATGGGTAAATGGCTGCACATCACTGGTTGACTATGGCAGTGCTGCACTTGCTGCTGGTAATCAGGGCACGCAGTGAGTGTGGAGTTAAGTCTACTGCTTTGGGTTACTCAAGAGGTTGTATTTTCTTTGCATCATAGACTTCAGTTCTTTGTTGTGATTATTCATCACCAATCCTTTCAATGGGTTTGTACCTATTTAAGGTGCTCAAGTACGATAGGTGCTGTATGACTTTTCCTAAACTTTGCTAGTGATCTTTTTTGTGATGTTTTCGATTTGATGGCAATAAGACAGCCTACCCAGCTCTATCAAACCTACATTCTATCTGCAGGCTCTGAATGTAATATTGGTATATATGACTAATTCTCAAATTCAATGCTCAGAGCTCCACAGTTCAGAATCACATGATGAGTAAACGAGCTGAGAGCAGGTGTTGCAGAATTTGTAGTAACGGAGGAGATTGAGGTCGACGCCCGGCGACCGTGGTCAAAGCGCAGTGTACATCAGGATTCACATGGCTCATGGAGCTTGAGTGGTCTAAACAGCAGCGGGTAGTTCAACAACAGAGTAGCCAACAGTCTACAGCCGGGAGTCAAAAAACACTCTAAGCAACTGCATTGGGGGAGAGTTTAGCCAAGACACCGACCACTTTTATGTGTGTAAAAGGCCGCTTTATTGAAACAGGTGCACATTACAACAAAATAACCTGGCATCTAACACAACTAAAATATACATCGGTTATCCTGTCACCTGATCCCAACCCCACCCTACGATCCCCTCCAACCTGCCCCACCCTGCAATTAACACATTACAAACCTTACACTGTATTGTATTTAAAAATACACAATTCTATTAATCCTACATCCTGTGCCTGCAAGTATGAAACTGTAAATAACCAAACATCCTAAACTGAACCTTGCACTACCTGCCTACCCTTTCACTGCCCATGGTTCTTCATTTTCAACACCAATTGAATGTCTGGCAACCTCAGGCAAACTTTGCATGCCCCTGCCACCCAGAAAAAGGGAGTGGTACATCTCCTTATTCTACTACCCCTTGCTGACAAAAATCACCTCCCCTGCTTCTAACATGGCACATTCAGTGTTCTAGCCAACACTTCCCTGATCTCCAGCAAGTAAATATCCATGCCCATCCTGGATAAATGAACTCTGTTGCCCCGAAAAAACTCCACAGTGTCAAAATGAATCTCAGAGTGACAAATCTGACCAAAACTGAGCCCTCTACCCATAACACTATCCACTTTTCTACGTTCCCTATCTACTGCCCCGACTTAACTGCACCTCTCCAAGCCCTTCTGAGCACAAACTCCATCCATAAAACAAAACTTCCTGCCTACTGTTCTTTGATGAGTCCCAAATATTTTTTCATGCTACAACCCCTATTTCCTTACAAAGATCGTTCTCTCCCAGATGCAAGACTAATATATCTAAGAACCTTCCGCCCACCAGCATGTTATTCACACCGGGGACCAGCTCCTCCCAAGACATGCCTCCCTTCCCTTTCCAAGTTATATTGAACACAGGTTCATTAAATCCTACTTTTTAAGCAAAATAACTTTGACAGGCTTGCACTCGGGCCTATTTAATAGATGAGTGTCCAACAACCCAAATTGTCATCTCTTCCTTCTCTGGGTTGGACACTGAACCTGAAAAAAACAAAAGGGGGTACATTTAAAATATTACTGTCTACCACACCCGTTTCCTCCCCCAATCTTCTCACATAACGCCTGTAACACTGTGACGATCAGCTACCATGCTGCATAATTTCATCTTGAGCCCAGCCCCTATTACCTGCCTCTGACACCGCACAAATGCAGAAGTAATGTGTCCAATATTTCAACCCGTCCACCGACAACCGTTGCAGAGCTTTCCACATCATAGTTAACAGCTGGAATGCTGTCACTCTATTCTCCCTTTATGTTGGAAAAAACGCTCCCCAAACCATCTTGGAAAACCTGACCACTGCAATGCCCACTGAAGAGGGCAAGGGCCAGGATCTTCCACAGCCTGCAACATGACCCATTTACCCTGTCGCCCCTGGTCTGTCTTTAAATGGCTCAGCCACATTTTTTGCATGCAACTGTCGTGGATGACTGTGTCCTCCCAAAGGACTCCCCCAACCATTTTTTCCTCAACAAATCAACACCCAGAACACCCTGAAAAACATCCCCACTTGGCTTCCGATCCAGTTTAGAATTTCATTTAAAATTCTATGTCTGGTTTTCGGAGCATTACTGGCGGGTCCCTCGGATGCCTTAGGCTCCCTGCTAACTTGTTATATCCCCAGCAGGAGCCTTCGTTCCTCCAACATGAATCTTCTGTGCATTCCCCGTATCAGGAAGGTCAGATGGGGAGGAAGGGCCTTTGTCACTGTGGCCCCCCGACTGTGGAATTCCCTCCCTGCGGAGATTAAGGATCAACCATCGCTGTCCCTTTTTAGAAAGGCACTAAAAACATGGTGTTTTATCAAGGCCTATCAGTAAGCTTGCACCGGGTACATTACAGGTATTTGGATTAGGCGCCTTGACGCCCATTGGGCTAAGTAGCGCGATATAAATCGTACTTCATTAATTCATTCACCATCAGTGTGGAAAAAAGGCACGCTTCATCATTGTCCCTACACACCTCCGGAAATACCAATAGCAAATGGTGCAGAAGCTGCCACGATATTGATTTCCTAACCCTTGCCCCTGAACCTTGTTCACACACAGTTTCCCCATAAAAGCAATTTCAGCTAATTTTCCAGCAATGGTGACCCTTGATAGACCACTATCAATGAGATCTAATATATATTGTATGACTTCCTCAGCCTGCAGCCAACCTTCATCCAGGCCAAAATGTACGTGACTCTTGTGGATGCCGCCAGCAACCCTACCGTCAGTTGTAGCATACAACATTGCCTATGTACCACAGATGTTGTGGCATGGGTGTCAGGGTCCTGTCAGTGTCCCTGGCCAGCCCACAGAACCTCCCCCACTGTGAACGAGACAACACATCAGTGATTTCATTGTCTACACCCAGTACATACAAAGCTTTGAAAGCAATGTCAAAACATAAGCATCCCAACACAAATACTCTCATCAATTTCAGCACCTGCTCATCCCTTGCATATTGGCGATTGACAATCTACTGCTGCCATGTTGTCCACCCAAAACAGCACTCTCCTGTGTGCCAATTCTTCCCCCAGAGAGTCACCTCGACCAGCAAGGGAAAAATCTTCAAAAACAAGATGCTCCAGCTGCCGTATAGCCAGTGTGCCAGCCATGGTTCGGTGCCCCACCTTTCCAACCAAAACAGCCAAAAACCCAGGCTACCCACCTTATTGAGGAAAATGACATTTTGCCTGACCAAGATGTCCCCTACGTGTACCCTATGTTACATGTATGTGCATGTCACCCATGCATATTTCTCTTAGTGGCTCGAATCACAAGGCCTCTGCATTTACGTCCTGCATTAGGATGCCAGTCTTCAAGTCTCCCATGTAAGAAATATTAAGTTAGCATTTAAGGCCCATGTATTTGCATTGTGCACTTTTAAATAAGTCACGATGAACCCTTTTTGTGGTTCAGCCTGAGCCAGTTTCTGAATTAGGGTTTTCATGACTCCTGACACACTGAAAGCTGCAGTTACGTATCTCTGACCTCGCATACTTCTAGCTCAGCCGAAAGAGACCCAGCAAGGGTTGCCAAGACTGTATTATGAATAACAGTTATCTGCCTGCTGTACAGAGTCACATTCCTGCCCAGTGAGGAAGGTAAACAGAACCCGTCCGCGGAAGATAGGGCCTAGCCTCTCTGTCTCCATTGAAGTAAATCACAGTGCTTGCATCCATAGAAAGCTCACAGCCCCCACGTAATGCACGAAGAAATATATGCTTTTCTGATTCTTAGCGATGAGCAACCTTTGCTTCAGATAATACATCCCCTGACTTAAGATATCAGTTAGTACCAGACGTGCTGGTCGCCTTGACACTAAAGATCTCTCTACTAGACTGAAAGTCAGCTCTCCTCCCAGTTACACGTCAATTGCACGTCATGCTCAAATTGCGTGCACAAGTAGGGCAAAGTTCCAGCCTGCCATGTAACTCCTCCTCTATGTAGCCACCCACCTATCACCCACCTGTGACTCATCAAGTGTACACCCTCATGCACGCCCAGATGCTCTTATCTCTTTCTTTCATGCTCTGCCTGGAGCGCTCCTCCCTATGTACAAGAAAAAATGTATATATGTGTTGTTCTCTGTAAATAATGTTAGAAGACCCTTCCTGAACCCCAGTGGTGATGGAACAGATTCTCCCTTAACTCGAGTTATTGGAATAAAGCCCTTTTAACTTGGACACCACGGACTCTCTGCCTCTCATTTGATACATGCTAATTGTTAATGCCTAGAAATTATGCCAGGGTAATATTTTATTTACCACATTAATTTGGCGCCCTTACAGGGACATATCCCTTTCCCCACGCGCCGGAGTTGTAGGTCCAGCTTTGCCCCCTTCTACAGCCGTGACGGACTTTAAAGTGTACACGCCATCGCGGGATTTCCCGCTACTCCCTCAGGCCCAGGAGGAGGACGGACTGTGACCAGGCATCCATACGAGGCGGTGAGGATTGCGGATCGTCTCAACCAGAGCCCGACCTGTGAGAGAGCAAGGTCCGAGGTTTCCAGAGGTCCACCCGTTCTGAGGCGTAGACGTAGACGTAGATGCGTAGAAGTTCGAGGCCTTCAAGTTTCAAGTTTTGCTTCTCGGTGAGTACCACTATGGGGAATGCATAAATTTTCAAGACGGGTTCATTTTATATGAACACGGTCAAGACGGGTCCACGTTATTCGTGGAAACGGTAAAGACGGGTTCACGTTATTCGTGAAAACGGTAAAGACGGGTTCGTTCACACGAGCACGGTCAAGATGGGTCCATGGTAAACGTGGGCACGGTAAAGACGTGTCTCATTTTTGAGACCGGTATGGTTGTACTGTATTCCAGTGCATATAGTTTTTCAAGTACATGTTTAGTTCTCTGTATTGGTTTAGATCATGTTTGTTTTAATGTTATGATGTTTTAGTATGAATGATTGTTGATTGTTTCAGTCTATTTTTGTGTATTGTATTTCCATTGTGTTGGTTTCAACATGCCACTGTTTTCAAAATTGCGTCAGATAGGGACCAGAAAAGGTATACTAGAAGAGTCAGTTAACATCCCGCCTAGAGATACACCTGGTCATTATATGTATAATAAGCATGGATTAGACGCCATCTTGTTTTTAGATTTATGGGTAGACTATACAAAGGACCTGGAGGAAAAGTATAGATGGCCTATCTCAGGAACATGGGATTCAGAATGCATTATGAGAGTAGAGGAAGCGCTATGGAAAAGGAAATCAAGACCCTCTCAGAAAGATGCCATTGAGTTATGGCGCAAAGAGTCACACAGGAGAACAGAGAAAGAATTCAATAAAGTAGAGAGAACTAAACAAGCAGGGGAAAGAGCCAAAGAAAAAGAATTGCGGGAGGAGGGGGAACGGGTCAAAACAGAACAGACTGATAGAGAAAGAAACGCCGTCGTTACTGGTATTTATCCCGTCCTGGCTGAAGAACTAGCTAGAGTGACCACCTCAGAGAGACCCAGTAGGTCGCGAACGCCACCACCTGTATCGGATCACTGAAATAATATCGACTACCAAAATATCGACTACCCAAAATATCGACGAGAAAATATCTACAACCAAAATATCGAGTTTGTATGTACAAACAGGTAAGTACAAAAATATCGAGTACAAAATATCGTTAACAAAAATATAGTTGTAAAAAATATCGACTTTAATAAAAACAATGTTTAATTACATTAATATAAAAAATTAATTACTAAAATATAATTAACAATACTTAAAATAACTTTTAATAATTAAATAATTAATGAAAGTAAAAAAATAATATTTTTTAAGCATATTTCTTAAAACATATATATATATAGTAACAAAATTTAATTAAATAATAGCCAATATTATTAACGTACAAATACAAAAGAGTAAAAACTTACTATTCCCACTGCAAAGAGTGCAACAGTGGATATATGACATTACAACGCAACTTTTACAACGCACTACCATTACAACGTAAGTATTGGTAAGTATATAATATTTTTTTTTATTTAAATTATTTAAAATTATTTAAATATAATTTAATTTAATTTAATTTCATTAAATTAAATTAATGTAAATTTAATTTTACTTTATTTTTACACTGTACCCCTGTACCCTTGTACCCCAAAACTGACCCTGAACCATAAAAAAACCCTTTACCCAAAAACCCAAAACTGACCCTGAACCCTAAAAATACCCCTTTACCCAAAAACTAAAAACTGACCCTGAACCCTAAAAATACCCCTTTACCCAAAAACCCAAAACTGACCCTGAACCCTAAAAATACCCCTTTACCCAAAAACCCAAAACTGACCCTGAACCCTAAAAATACCCCTTTACCCAAAAACTAAAAACTGACCCTGAACCCTAAAAATACCCCTTTACCCAAAAACTAAAAACTGACCCTGAACCCTTAAAATACCCCTTTACCCAAAAACTAAAAACTGACCCTGAACCCTTAAAATACCCCTTTACCCAAAAACTAAAAACTGACCCTGAACCCTTAAAATACCCGTTTACCCAAAAACTAAAAACTGACCCTGAACCCTAAAAATAACCCTTTACCCAAAAACTAAAAACTGCCCCTGAACCCTAAAAATACCCCTTTACCCAAAAACTAAAAACTGACCCTGAACCCTAAAAATACCCCTTTAATTTAACATAATTAGCAATTAATCAATTAAAATAAATTAATTACCAATTACATTTTCAATAATTAACATATAATATTTAATTACCAATTAATTAATTAATACATTTACATATTTAATAAATATTAATTAAATTACTTCCCACCCTATTCCCCTATAAACCCACAACCCGCTACAGGAAATACATTATTTTAATTTACATAATTAGCAATTAATCAATTAAAATAAATTAATTACCAATTAAATTTTAAATAATTAACATATAATATTTAATTACCAATTAATTAATTATTACTACCAATTAATAAATTTACATATTTAATTAATTATAATTAAATTACTTCCCACCCTATTCCCCTATAAACCCACAACCCGCTACAGAATAAAATTACACAATAATTAAAAAAAAATCATTAATTAAAAATAATTATAACATAAAATGACACTTTTCACACATATTATAACATAAAAACACTATAAATAATTACATATTATATAAAAAAAGATATTTTTTACTTTCGATATTATTTACAGTCGATATTACTTCACTTACCTTAAAAACAATATTTTGGCTGTCGATATTCTGTCCTGTCGATATTTTCTCCAAACGATATTTAAAACTCAATATTTTGTCCATTCGATATTGTGGAGTCGATATTATGTCTGTGCACCACCTGTACCATATAGAGAACGTAGAGTAAAGCCGACAGCATCAGAGGCGTTCATTTCCTCGTATCTAGATGATTCCCTTCCGGACTATGTTAATGCAGGTTTCCCTCCACCCCCACCAGCAGATCAGCTCCAGCAACTTCAGCAGCAGCTAGTAAAAGATGACGTAGGTCCCGGGGCAGTGGGAGGGGTGCCTACTGTAGATGTAGCCATTCCATTTTGTGTATATGATCCAGAACCAGGAAAAGGTTCAATGGTCGTGATTTCACTTAGGCTAAGACAAGCCGTTGCATATCTAGAGACATTACCAGACATGAAAGAACACCTAGATAAAATGTACCGTTTTATTAGAACGGGGGAGGGACCAGATAGTATAGCACAAGCCATGGCACAAAGAAAGGTAGGGGTTAAGAACCATATCCTACGTTTTATTATTAATTGCCTGATCAGGGAACAAGACGAAGGAGACGGAGATGTAAAACAAGGTTTGATAGAATGGAGCGAGCACATAGATGCCGGTAGACATGATAAACAGGGACAGATAGATGCCATGTACAAGAAAATACGAAAGGAAATAATAGAAAGACACAGAAAAGAGTCTGACGAGAAGGGCGAGTCATCAGCGGAAGTGGTAGAGGATCATCAGGATCCGAAAGGCAAGATTAATTATGTAGGAAAAGCGCGACAGTTTGACAGACCCAAGTGCCTTGATTACCGTAAACAAGGGCCAGCTATAAAAGAAAGGTATTCCCTTGAAGCTCTATTCCAAGCTAGTGAACAAGCCCTGAAAAAGCAGATAGGGAGTGAGAGACCTCCCACCTCACACGAAATAGAGTTGGCCCGGTCAGCCACCCAGTGGGTGTCCAATTCCAATATATACAGCAGTGATATAGTGGCTCAGACTTTCTTAAGCCTTCCACCGAACGAACAGCGTTTGGCTGGAATTTACATGGTCCAACACTTAATAACGTTGTATGAGAGTCAATATTCCGATCCCGGTAAACTGTATAAATTATTAGACGACTTGCTTCTAGACAGATGGACAGGTCTAGGTACTGAATTAATTAATGTTCTCCTGGATCAACGACATAAGTACATAAATTCTCTGACCACATGTATGCCTCCAACCTCACACCACGGCGGAAATAACTTACACGTAGACAGACAGAACCCCCTACGAGAGGTACATCCCGTCAAAGATGCGGACAATGTGTTGCAACGGGTGTATGTTTACACCCCCTTAACAAAAATAGAAATACTAGAAATGAAAAAGATGCTGCCCTGCCATGATAAAGACCCGGGGGGGGGGTTTCACCGAGAATTAAAAGACATCCTCTGCCTAGGAGATTATACGTACGCTGACATTCTGAAGTTATTAAAAGTACTGTTACCTGCTGGTTTTTATGAAAAGCTTAAGGAAAAAGACTGGGAGGTAGGCGAGAAAAAGTTAAGCTGGGATGCACTGGAAACGGAAGAAAAAGGTAGGCTCCCAGGGGTTGGTCTTGGGGAAAAAGCTAGAGAACTGCCTGAACTCCTGATACAAGTTTTACCGAGATTATTGATTACTAAAAAGGAAGACTGGGATGCTATTTCAGCATGTAAACAAAAGCAAGAAGAGGACACAAGTGATTTCTATTCTAGATTTGAGAAATGCTTTACTATTAATAGTGGCCTTAAGCCAGGTAGTGAATCATATCCACACCTTTTTGTGAGAATTCCTTGCCCCAGATCAAGAATAGAGTACTGAAGGTTGAGAGTACTTGGCAAGCAAACAGTCCTTCACAAATGTTACAGATGCTACAATATCACCAGAACAGGATTAGAGAAGAGCAGGACCATGAAAAGAGACGCATGAAAGAGACAAAAATGAAAGTGCTGGTTGCCCAGACGGTACCGGCAAATTCAAACAAACATAGCACGACACCTGTCAAGGGGAACTGTAATTATTGCAAACAACCAGGTCACTTTGTAAAGGACTGCACTATTCTGAAACACAATATAGCTACAGGCAAGACAAAAGAACGACAGTACACTCCTAGACAGAATAGCACGCAACAGAACACACAACAAACAGTAGCGAATTTTCCTCCACCACCGCCTGTACAGGGCACACCACAAATGTATCAGTACACACAGTCTGACTATCCTGAGTATCAACAGTTCTCATGAAACAGCCTCGAGACGGAAGTAGGCTTGCCCCTTATTGAGGTTCCTGTAGATCAAGAGGGTCCGTATGTACATAGTCGTGTACTAGGACAAGACCGAAAATTTCTGATTGACACAGGGGCGAGCAGGACTACCATCAGTCATGACGAGGTTCCAGGGGCACCTCTCTCAGGCTCACAGAATGTTTCCCTGGGATTTTCAGGAAAGCCTATTGTTAATGAAGTATCGAAACCAGTTTCCCTCGGGGTTGGTCCACTGTCACGGACTACAGACTTGCTACTTACTAAGTCATGTCCAGAAAACTTACTTGGTATGAAGACATTAAAAGACCTAGGAGCAGTTATCTGCTGCTCTCCAGAAGGAGTACGCCTGTTCTTACGTGATTTTAAAGGTCATTATGTATTGACTGATTTTGACCACAGACTCAAGAATGTGCCACAGACTCTATGGGCACAAGGACCGACTGACGTAGGTTACATGGACATAACGCCACACCATGTCACACTCAAAGCAGGAGTAGTACTTCCACGTATTAGACAATACAAGTTACCACCTGACGCCAAAACTGCCTTATTGAAATTAGTTGACGAACTTATTGCACGAGGAGTAGTGGTAGAGACTGACTCGAATGTATGTAACTCGCCTGTCATCCCTATCCTTAAACGATCAGACCCTAGTGTACTGCCAGTGTACCGACTAATTATTGACCTACGAGAATTGAACAAATGTGTAGTACCACAATATCCAGTGGTGCCAGACATTTCTTCATTATTGACTGCTATTGATTCTGAGGCCACAGTCTTCACTGTCATAGACTTGAAGAATGCTTTCTTTAGTGTACCCATTCATCCAGATAGCCAATACCTTTTTGGATTTAGTTTAAAAGGGCGTAGTTTTGTCTTTACAAGAGCTCCTCAAGGTTTTACAGAAAGCCCTAGCATTTACAGTCAAGCATTAAAAAGACAGCTAGACAGTGTTCACATGCCTCCCAACACTGCTCTACTACAGTACGTAGATGACATCCTGATTACAGCACGTTCAGAACAAGAATGCGCGAATGCATCACTGACAGTGTTACATTTTCTGGCTGACAAAGGGCACAAGGTGTCCCCTTCCAAGTTGCAATTCTGTGAAAAGCAAGTGGTGTACCTTGGACACTTACTTTCCAAGGAGGGTAGACAACTAACACGAGAACGCATACAGCTCATTTCTAACCTTTCACAGCCCAAGACACAGAAAGAAGTACGTGCATTTATTGGCCTCACTTCATACTGTAGGCAATGGATTCCCCAGTATGCCTATCTAGCCAAACCACTCATACAATTGACAACACAGGAGGCAGCCACTTCGACTGTCCTCCCTTGGACACAAGAACATACCTTGACATTTGAAGAATTAAAAAGAGCATTATGTCAAGCACCAGTTTTAGCGACTCCATGTTACAGCAAACCTTTTATGCTTTTCGTAACTGAACGAGATGGAACAGCGTTATCTGTCCTCACACAAGATCAAGCAGGAAAACACAAGCCTTGCGCTTATTTTTCTAGTACACTAGATCCAGTGGCCCAGGCTCTGCCTGCGTGCCTGAAATCAGTTGCAGCAACAGCCCTAGCCATCAGACAAAGTGACTCGATAGTGTTGGGTCACCCTCTGACAGTACAGGTTCCACATGCAGTGGAGGTTCTCTTAAACAGGACACAGACACAACATTTGACTGTAGCAAGACTGACAGGATATGAACTGACATTATTTCAACCACACATAGAGATCAGACGTTGTAATATTCTGAATCCTGCAACACTTTTGCCCTCAAGTACAGTAAATGCACCACCACACGACTGTGTGGAAGTAATGAATATAGTGACGAAACCAAGACAAGACCTGACAGATATTGCACTTCCAGACCCAGACTTAACGCTCTATGTAGATGGATCATGCATGAGAACGAGTGCAGGAGAATTAGTAGCAGCATATGCTGTGACCACTGCTACTAATGTCATGGAGACACAGAAAATAGACACACTATCAGCACAAGCAGCAGAGCTCATCGCTCTGACACAAGCCTGCATAAGAGCTAAGCACTTAAGAGTGAACATTTATACTGACTCACAATATGCTTTTGGCGTAGTTCATGATTTCGGGGTACTTTGGAGGGAGAGAGGTTTCTTGACCTCCCATGGGACCAAGATCCAGCACGGCCAGCTCATTCAAGCCCTGTTGGAAGCAATACATTTACCTACAGCCATTTCTATCCTGAAGTGCAAAGCTCACACCAAAGTTACAGACACCATTTCCCAGGGTAATGACCTGGCAGACCGAACAGCTAAACTTACAGCCCAGACAGCCGAGACAGCCCAGACACCAACAGACACGACAAGGACAGAGGTACCATTACTGACAACATGTATGACAGTCAGGGATCCCACTCAAGATGTACTCGACATACAGACACATGCCACTGCAGATGAGATAAAGAAATGGACTGAACAAGGAGGGTCCAGACTGAACAAGGTTGGATGACTAAGGGAAAAGGCACATGGTTTCTTCCAGATTCCATGGTACAAGTAATCATAAACACAGCACATAGTCCAGCACACTTGGGAGAAAAGGCAATGATAGACAGCTTGCAGAATATCTGGTTTAACAAGCACATGCGTGCAGCAGCGAAGCAGAAAGTACGAACATGCATGATCTGTTGTCAGTTCAATCCAGGTAAAGGCATTCCGGTGGAACAAGGCGGATTTCATCCTCCTGACCACCCTTTTGAGGTCCTCCAGATGGATTATATCCAAATGAACAGATGTAGAGGTTACAAGTATGTCTTGGTAGTTGTGTGTGCACTATCTAGATGGACAGAAGCATATCCAGTTCCAGATTATACTGCTGTGACAACAGCCAGGCAATTAGTGCGCGAGTACTTCCCCAGGTATGGATTGCCTCGGGTCGTATATTCCGATAACGGTCAGCCATTCTCCTCTGAATTAATGAAACAAGTGTCTCTTCTGTTAGGATAT
This sequence comes from Lissotriton helveticus, assembly GCF_964261635.1. Classification (NCBI taxonomy): domain Eukaryota; kingdom Metazoa; phylum Chordata; class Amphibia; order Caudata; family Salamandridae; genus Lissotriton; species Lissotriton helveticus. The sequence goes on along the minus strand of NC_136059.1, from coordinate 623,885,025 downwards.
ACTTGGAAATTCCATTGTGTAAGACACCCTGAAGCAGCAGGCCTTGTAGAAAGACATAATCAGACAATCAAAACAAAACTTGCTAAGATATGTGCAGAAAAAGGCGTGGATTGGATGGTAGCCTTACCGGTTGCCCTCTTTTACATGCGTATGGTAGCTCATTCCAGAACAGGCCTATCCCCGTATGAAGTAGTCTTCGGTAGACCGCCCACATGTGGGGTACGCCTATGCCTAAAAGAATAACTGATGTTGACAGTAACATGCTGACAGATTACCTGGCTTCCTTGATGTCTGCACTACTTTCTTGTCGTTCACAGGTTGCTGCCGCCTTCCCTGACAACACCCAGGTCAAGGAACATACCATAGTCCCTGGTGATTTCGTGTTTGTGAGGAACTTTGATCGTTCAAGCCCCCTTGAGCCACGTTGGAAGACGCCGAAGTTGGTGCTACTGACCACGAGGACCGCAATAAAAGTGGAGGGACGCAAAGGATGGCTTCACGCTCAGCACTGTAAAAGACACTTTGGACAATCTGGTACTTCAGTAAAAGACAATACAGACTTTGCGCCGCCTGCGCCGCCTTTACTAGAAAAGACTCCACAGCAGGAGTATAGGTCTAAGTTAAGATCTAGTAAGTCAGACGTAGTTTAATTGTTTAAGTCCACTCGGTGGTGAATCGGTTAGACTAGATTTCTGACATGTATAAGATCACATACGAGAATAGTAAGAAAAAAACATGAAAGCAAAATACTGCAAGCTATTACGCAGTAGATGTATAGTTACTTTGATCATTCTTTTTATTCTGTGCATTGTTATAATCTGTGTCAGTTTATTACTACATGTTTTCTTTCCTATTTCCTCACATATACACTCTTCCAGTAACAGCACCATAGAGCATACATTTAGTGAACTGCCACCTCATGAATTGTCATATCGACTTGCATTGCGTAACAATACTTTTATTCAAATGTTACACCATTCTCACCAGACCAGCAATGCGACTGATTGCTGGGTATGTGGCCAACTGCCACCTTATCAAAGGGCGAAGGGAGTTCTGCCCTTCTATCCTCTGCCGTTCTCACACAATGGTTCATGTGGAGCATGGTTTGCCTTAATGACCTCAATAGATAGAAAGTACATAGCTTATCCAGGTGGCTGGATATATGGAAACCTGAATAAAGTAATGAATGAAGCATGTTTTCCAGACAAAGACGGATTTCCCCAAAGGAAGGGAACCGATCTAGAGAATGAAGAGTACGAGCAGGGAAATGCATCCGTTAATTTTATAATGTTAAACGTTCAGCCCAAGCAAAATACAGGTCCACCGTTCATTTCAGTTCTACCAGCAAAAGGTGATTTATGTGTTAATAAGAAAGGCTCAGTACATATGGGACACAGCGAGTGTAAAGTTGTAGTTGAGTTTAATGATAAAGGACTTTCTTCTTTCAAAACATCACGCCATACCTATTTCATTTGCGGTCAGACAGCCTATGTACATCTGCCCTTAGACTGGGGTGGGACTTGTTATATAGCATTCTTATTACCACCTGTATTCTTGGCCCCATCCCATTATCATAGAGATTCACGACTAGAACATGTTAGAGTAAGGAGAGAGACAGATGCCTCAGGGAGTGATCAGACTGAAACAGCTTGGGAGCAATATACAGATTTCAGCAAAGGATTCTTTTTCTTCATAGGTCCCGTCCAAAACAGTAAACTGATACGCAGGTTAACAAGGACTCTTGAGGCAGTAGTGAATGTGACTGCATCTGCCCTGGCGAACTTGACCCAGGAACAGTCTGCTATGAGACTTGTTGTTCTTCAAAATCGTCTCGTTCTAGACGTCATCTTGGCGGATAGGGGCGGAGCTTGTAGCGTGATCCGATCTAGTTGTTGCGTTTTCATCCCAAATAATGCGCCATCTGTGTATGCAGCGATAACAAGGCTCCACAAGATTGCTCATGGCATACATCAAGACCCAGGCACACGGACTTGGTCCAGTTGGCTCTGGGGTGTGATATCTGCTTGGGGATGGAAAGTGTTGTCCTTCCTCGGAATGATCCTACTTATGATATTTGGTTGCTGTCTCTGTCTGCAGTGTGGCCCGGCCATTTGCGGCCTGTGTGCAACTGCATGTGTTCCACATCCAAGTATACAAAGGGTTAAGGACGAACAAATGATGCTGTATGATCAACTATACGGTCTCATGAATATAGATGTATCCTGAAGGGTTAAGTAGGGGACAAGGAGGGAATGAGGAAAATTAAATTTTGCCTGACCAAGATGTCCCCTACGTGTACCCTATGTTACATGTATGTGCATGTCACCCATGCATATTTCTCTTAGTGGCTTGAATCACAAGGCCTCTGCATTTACGTCCTGCATTAGGATGCCAGTCTTCAAGTCTCCCATGTAAGAAATATTAAGTTAGCATTTAAGGCCCATGTATTTGCATTGTGCACTTTTAAATAAGTCACGATGAACCCTTTTTGTGGTTCAGCCTGAGCCAGTTTCTGAATTAGGGTTTTCATGACTCCTGACACACTGAAAGCTGCAGTTACGTATCTCTGACCTCGCATACTTCTAGCTCAGCCGAAAGAGACCCAGCAAGCGTTGCCAAGACTGTATTATGAATAACAGTTATCTGCCTGCTGTACAGAGTCACATTCCTGCCCAGTGAGGAAGGTAAACAGAACCCGTCCGCGGTAGTTAGGGCCTAGCCTCTCTGTCTCCATTGAAGTAAATCACAGTGCTTGCATCCATAGAAAGCTCACAGCCCCCACGTAATGCACGAAGAAATATATGCTTTTCTGATTCTTAGCGATGAGCAACCTTTGCTTCAGATAATACATCCCCTGACTTAAGATATCAGTTAGTACCAGACGTGCTGGTCGCCTTGACACTAAAGATCTCTCTACTAGACTGAAAGTCAGCTCTCCTCCTACACGTCAATTGCACGTCATGCTCAAATTGCGTGCACAAGTAGGGCAAAGTTCCAGCCTGCCATGTAACTCCTCCTCTATGTAGCCACCCACCTATCACCCACCTGTGACTCATCAAGTGTACACCCTCATGCACGCCCACATGCTCTTATCTCTTTCTTTCATGCTCTGCCTGGAGCGCTCCTCCCTATGTACAAGAAAAAATGTATATATGTGTTGTTCTCTGTAAATAATGTTAGAAGACCCTTCCTGAACCTCAGTGGTGATGGAACAGATTCTCCCTTAACTCGAGTTATTGGAATAAAGCCCTTTTAACTTGGACACCACGGACTCTCTGCCTCTCATTTGATACATGCTAATTGTTAATGCCTAGAAATTATGCCAGGGTAATATTTTATTTACCACATTATCAGAATACATTTGCACATCACATTCCATGTCTCCGTCCCTTTCCAACAGAAACCCATTGAAAGATTGCAAAAACATACCCCACACTCTCAAATCCTTCTTGACCCCAGCTGAAAGCCAGACGTGATGGTGAGGTACGGTTTTCCCGACAAAGAATGGCTCAACTGCCTGCAGAACGTCCTCCCTGCCCTGACTACTCTATAAGTGAAGTTAAGGTGCCCCAACAGGACCTGTACTTCCTTGACTTTCACTTTTTCATGAGGCACTTTTTCATGAGTCAGACTGTCCCTCAGCAATACTACCATCTTGTCCTTCTTATCCTGCGGCAAGCATGCCTCCATTTTCACAGAATCAATTTCAATTCACAGCAGATTTTAAGTCGCATTTTGCCATCGGTGTCCCAGCGCCCAGGGCACAACTAGTGACATGGCTACGTCAACTGATGAATAAAATATTGTGGCTGCATCCTCAGCAATGAAATCATTGACCGTTCCTCAATCTGGCCATGACAAATACTGAATCAAATGAAACAGGCTCTCCTGTTTTTTTTGGAACTTCACTAATTGGAGATACTATCAAATTGCCCATGGGCCAATCCATGAAAGGGCCCGCCATCCTAAGTTTCTGCACCTCTTTGTCAAGTTTGTACTGTACTGCCTGTCTGTGTTCCATGGTTAAACGCAAATTATCCACCCACCACCTGGTTCGTAGTCTCGTGTAAGCCAACTGAAAGCCCTCCCTCAAAACCCTTGCCTCTTCATGCCAATCGTAGCGCTCCACCCACATAGCGACCCTGTCTACCCTAAACGGAGTATGAGCCCTTAGGCCCAGCCCCGGTGTTCCCTTACCTCCCTAGTTGCCGGAAAACTGATGCTGGTGCCTTCCTGGGTTCTCCCAAGCTGCTACCAATGGCTTCCTCCCTGATGGTACCCACCCCCACCCCAAAGCAGTTAACCAGGGCGTGCTGTCCCCCACAATTTGAACATTCGTGGCGGAACTTACAATACTCATGTGAGCACAGCCCCTTATTGAAGTTTCAGCAAGCTCCCCCGGCTCTTGACTGGCTCTTCCCTGTTACTGTTACCCCCACCCTTCCCCGGGTGGGTCACCCTTGAAAGGGCCGGTACACAATTAGCTGGCTGTGAAGATTGTCTTCCCACTTTTCGCTGCCCCCATCGTGTGTTGCCACAGGTCACTATCTAACTCACCCCATTTTGCTTCCGGGTCCCGCGCCCTGAACTCTTTATCATACTGGGCCCATGCATATCCCCATGCATATCCCCCTCTTGTGATCTGCGCCTTTTCTGATTACGTCCATATAGTTAAACAGCGCCACACAGAACTCTGGCTATTCCTTGCAATAGAAGCTTGTATAAATCAGGAAGGCTTCCGTCCAATTTTCAATTCTAAGTGGCACTTTAGGCCGTTTGGCCAATTCAGATTCTTCCTCTTTGGACCCTTCCTTAGACCTAACCTCCCGATGCAATAGCTTAAGCATCTCTACTTACTCCCCTTTCCAAATGCTCTCTTTGGTGGCCAACATAAGGTGTGCCTGAAAGGTTTTGTGACCCCATGTAAGGTATTTTCTTCAACTTCAATTCCTTGCTTTCTTCCTTCTTGTCCCCATTATTATTCCCCTCCCCCGTCTCCTTTCCTGTGTTTGCACTGCCCACATCTTTCATACCCCCAAAACCCTGCCTCACTGACACCCACTCCTACGTCCATAACATATTTCCCTTTCTGCAACCTACCCTCCCCTTCCTGTTTGAGGTTCCTTTTTGCCTACAACAGTGGAGACTATTATAGGTTTCCCCTTTATACCTTTGGCTCCCCTTTATGCCTGTGGCCTTACCTGGCTCCAAGGAGGGTGCCCGTAATGATGCAGTCTGCTTCGCCAGGGGCCCATTCCTTCTGTTGGTTTTGCTGGCCTCGCTGCAGGCCACGACCCCCTTGCTCTGCCAGCCCCTGTAACACACCATGCAAAACATTAGAGGTCCCCCACCTCCATCTCATCATCCTCCCTTAGCTCGCCCTCTTTGAGGCTCTCTTTGTCGAAATCCAAAACTCATTGCTATGGAAGAACTCTTGTGGCCATTCCCAGCCCTTATACCCTTCTCTCTGAGAGGCCCCATTGGATGCTTCACCCGTGACTCCCTTCTTGTTATCTGGGGGGCAGACTGCACCCTTCGGTGCCCCTCTGGCACCCTTACCCACTGTCCTTTGCCTTCCCTCCAGAGATCGTGCGGGACTCGCTGGATGTTGGTGCCTGCAAGGTCGTTCTGGGCCTACTTGTGCAGACTGCAGCAGGCTCCCCCTCTTGGATCGGGTGTGCTGTTCTGGACCTAGCCCTCTCTTTGCCTCAACACCAACGTACCACTCCCAGCTCTGCCGAGTCGGCTGCGCCGCACCACTTGTCATCCTGCAAGACAAACAGCTGGACTGGTGTGCTGGGTTCCTGCCACAGACCTACCTGCCTTGCCCGCCTCTTCCTACCTCCTCCTCCCCTACTTCAATTACCTGCTCCTCTTTGACCTCCCCTCCTTCTTCTTCCCTGCTCCTTTCCAGCATATCTGCAATAAACGCTGGCCCTTGCACTAAACCCGAATCCTCACCTGCCTGCTTTCCTGAACTTCCCTTCCCACCCCTCCCTCTAACCCCCTTTTCTGAACTGGGGCTCCTCTGTCCCATTGTAATGACCCTCCTTTCGTTATGTAAGCATCCAGCTGTGTCACCCTGTCTTCCCCCAGCCCCTCCTATGCCTGGAGGTCCCAGGCTGGCTCCTGTTTCTCTGGGACTTCGCCCTCTTTCTCTTCATCCCACTCCTGTTCTCTCTCCCCTTCACCCAAGTCCCTTAAAAGACCCTTCCATATCTCTTTGCCAGTCTCTTCCTCTACCTCTAGTTTCCATTCCCCCTACCAACACCTTTAACCCTCCATCATGATTGGGTCTCACCTCCCCTGGCAGCCCACACCAAGCAGAGGTAAAACCATTCTCCCCTCCTTACCTCCACCCCTTTTGCTGCCTGCTTCCTGGCCCAGTGACCTTGTCCCACGAGACTGCTCGCTGGGTGTGGCTCCTCCCACCACTTGTACCACACCGGCTCCATGCTGACGAGGCTCTGGGCCTGGCCTGCCCCCTACATGCGGCTCCGCTCAGGCACTTCTTGCGGCCAGGGCCACCTTATGTACAACCCCAGCCCCGCCAAGAGCCATGGCCTCCTCCTGCACTCGCTATGACTTAGCCATGCCCTGCCCCCAAGTTTGAAGCTGGAGCCGCAAGGCGTGCTCCAGCCTCCACCTGCTGCATGCCTCGAGGGGCCGCTCTCTTTGCATACAAGCACCCCCTCTCACTTACCCTGAAAATTCAATCCCCGCAGGATGTATTCAACTTTTGCGGCAAGGAGCACACCTCTATAGCAGCGGGCACACCGGCCAATCCTCAAAGCTCCGGGCACACTGTTCCACGGCCTCGGACACCACCAAATCCATCTGCCCTGCTTTCTTCAGGAGGCGCATCACCTCGCGGGACCTTTTCATCCTCCATAGACAAGTAAGGCTCAGATTAATACTTTGTTAACTAATAACCTTACTAATTAGCATACTTCCTAGCTAACTATGCCTATCCTTACAACTCCAGATGCACAAATCACAAAAACATCTACTACTGCTCCCTGCCACCAGCCACCAAACCTAAAATGGTGGCAGGGAGCCCAAAGTACCTAAACTAAATAGCCCTTGGGCTATATCAGGCTACAACGATGAGGTCCAAATAATCACACAATGGCAGTACTCCCAATCTGTCCTGGGGGCAGACCCTTTCTCTAGGCTGCCCCCCAAACCCCTATTAGAGATCACAGCTACTGCGGTGCACGGAGGAGGCCGCCATCAAGCCAGTGCCACTTGTGCCCATGGCTATTTCACTTCTCCTTTTGTTCTAGAACAACCATTTGCCTCCTGCTTCTAGTCCCAAGCTTGTTATGTTATGTTATGTACTATCTCTTCTATAGCGCACGGCTACCCCGAAGGGTGTCCCGGCGCTTTGGCAAAGAGACCTGAAACCGAAAAACACAACACGGCCGCTCACAGTAGTCACAAGAATTATGAAGAGAAAAGCCAAGTCTTCAGCTCCCTTCTAAAAGAAAGGAGATTGTTGGCTTTACGAAGGGTAATAGGGAGCTCATTCCAGCGGCATGCCGCCAAGTACCGGAAGGACCGTCCTCCCATCTGAGCACGTCTAATAGATGGTACATCGGCTTTAGCCAACCCAGCCGACCGCAACATCCTCCGCGGCGCATAGAAAGCCAAGCGCTTCCTGACGTAGTTCGGGCCAACTGAATGAAGGGCCTTAAACGCCAAAGTAAGAATCTTAAATACGATTCTTTTGGAGATGGGCAGCCAATGCAACCTTTTAAGCAGATCCGAGGCTCTTGCTCTCCGTGGAAGGCCAAAAATAGCTCTTGCCGCTGAATTCTGCACTATTTGCAGCCTGGCCAACAGATATTTAGGCAGTCCTGCAAATAGAGCATTGGCGTAGTCGAGTCGCGACCCGATTAACGCCAGAACAATAATTTTTTTGTACTGCAGGGAAAGCAGCGGAAGAAATTTTCTAAGCATCTTCAAGATGCCAAAGCATTTTCCGGATAACCCAATGATGTGGGGTCTGAAAGAAAGGCCGTCGTCGCACAACACCCCAAGGTTCTTAGCTTGGGACGACGCCTTCTCAGGAGGAAACATGTCCTGGGGCCACCACGATTTCCAGCAAGGATCAGGAGCACAGCCAAAGAAAAGCAGCTCAGACTTATCTGAGTGGCATTTCAGGCTGTGTCGTTAAAACCACGCAAAGACCGCACTCAGGCAGCCTTTGATCCTGGCGCCATCAGCTTGTTGCTGTTTGTGCCTGCTTTTGATTGTGTTTGTCTGTTGGGTTCAAGAATAATGGCTGAAAAGATCGAGGAGGATAAAGGTTAAATGAGTTGCAGGAGTCAGACGTGTTGATTTTTAACTCTTTTTTTCTAACTTATTTTACTGAAAAAACCCGAATAAACCCGAAATCCTCCTTTCTATGCCCCAATATTACAACGCTATTGCACGTCATAGAGATGTCAGTGACTTAGACCGCTGCTGTGCTCATGCCCGCAGAGCTCCACTATAGTGCTGCAACCTACAACCTTTTAAACGTATGCCCAAGTTCAAGCCCGAGGAGGAGTTGGAGTGGGTGCTTAGAGTGGTTTCCACCCTTGGGAAGTGGTGTGGTTACTCCTTGTGCTATATTCCCCACTGTGAATTTTGTACTGTTACTGCCTCACTACTCTTGAAGAGCCAACAGGCTGCAGCATTGAGGCAAGGTGATGACAGTCACAGGGACTGTAAGAGGGCACTGTTGGAACAACAACCTGGAGTACATCTCTGGAGAAGTCAAAGGAAGGTGGTGGGTACTTTTCCCCTGCTAAACATTAATAGCATTTAGGGCTGCAACTATCTGGTGGTGGCGGTGGCATAGGTATCAGCAGATTAATGCCTGATGTATGGAATTTCCTTACTCTGGAATATAGTGAATTGCGCCTGTATCAAATTGGAGAAGATATTCTAGGCAAATCATCAAACCTCTATTATTGGGTCTCGGCACTCTTGGGTTCCTATGCTCCCTGCTCTTCACTGCTCCATGTGCTCTCCAAGCTCTAGTTGTGTCCTGATTGATGTGGCCATATCACAATAGAACATGTACCGTGCCACTGGACAGTTGAAATGGGATTAGGTTTTGCGTTGGTCCCTGGGACATTGAATTGGGACGGAGTAGAGCTAAGTTAAGCAAGTTATGCTTAACCTGCTTATTCGTCTCTTAGATTTTTCTGGTCATTTTCCTTATGGAGGAATGGTAAGAAAGTGTTGTATTTGCAACCCTGATCCAGTGGAAATTGAACATAGGTTGGGCAACGAGCATCAGTGGGAGTATTCTTGGGATGACGATTCTAAGGTCCAGAGTCTGAATGCCCAGATTGCTGCTCTTTAGAGTGCTTGCTCAACCTCAAGCACTTAGCTTGATCTGAGGTCTTGAGTGGTGAAAAGAAGGGACCTTGCGAAAAGTTGACGTGCATTCTAGGCATCCAGCTACTCATTACAGACTTATATGAAATTTATATTGAAAGAAGTATCTCTTCCATTATCAGTGAGTAACAATCAGGAGGAGGAGGCGGATGCAGCAGACCTTAGTACATCCAAGAAACTTTTGCCAATGGACTCACTGGCCCTACATGTTTTGCCCGGTAATTCTGGGGAAGCAATGCTACTTGGCGATTTAAATAAAAGTGAGGATATAATGAAAGTAATTAAAGTAAAGGCAATGGTCCATAGTAATAGTGAGGCTTGTCCCAATTTTTCTCCTGTTGTAGGTACGCAAGGCCTGACTCCAGGTCAGGGGGGTGTGCAGTAAGGGTTAGTGGTGCTAATGCAACCAGCCCTAGGGCTTAATAAGTTGCTTCCTGCACACTGCAGTCAGTCTGCCGTGAAATTGAAAATATTTTTGAAGGGGCTAGGTAATATTAGAGGTGGATTGGTGATCTCAGATGATGATACAAACCTATTAGGTGAGCAAATAAGTGATAAGTCTATTCTATAGAATTTAGAAAGAAAGGGAGGCTGATTAGGAGTCAGTCATGCCTCTGTGCTCTATGTTTTCGGGCAAAGTAGACTATGGGATATTAACTGGTCCTCCGGCCCTTGTGTTGAACACACAGATTAGATTATAAAGTGCTTGGTTACTCCTATGGAGTGTCCCCATGCTAAGACATCTCAGTCTGTGTAAAGGGGCCCTATCCAAAAATAGTAAAATTAGCACCAATCCCCTGGAGGAGACACAAAGAACCATGTTTTAAGTTTTCTACGGAACAGCACTTCTGAGGGCTGCATCCTCAGCTCCAATGGCAGTTGATTCCAGGCTTTAGCTGCTAAAAAGGTAAAGGATCTGCCTCCTAAAAGTGCCTTTTTAATTTTATGCACAGTCAGCTTAGCAGATCCAATAGAAACCTATAAAAATCAAATACATTATGAACTTGGGATAAAAATAAAATAAGGAGATTATTTCTCCCATAGTTCATTGATAAATCATTTACACAAGAGGTCAGTGAACTGTAATTAAATAAATGCAATGTTTGATTCCTGAACCACTATTAGATAGTATCCCACCGGCCCAACCAAACCATTCACTGAGAAAGTATGTCTCAAAACACTCAAGCTGGATGCAATCAATTAATAAAATATTGGAGTCTGTTGTCCATCTACTGTCCAAACTAGTAAAGGACATAGAGCATAATATGGACATTAATCTATTGATATTGCAGTTCTTGTCAGAATTACGAATGAAGAACCAAAACCATGAGTGCATGGAAACCATGGTCCCTTGGATAATAACTTGACATGAGTCAACCCAGACAGAAGCCGTAGAGGTGTTCCATCTTAATCATATGTGTGGGGAAACCATGGTCCCATTGATAACACCCTGTTATAAGTCAACCGAGAATGAAGCAGTAGAGGTGTCCCATCCCAGTGTGTTGTTAATGGAAGGTGGGGAGCCTGAAGAGATGGTTGGTGGTGCTGCTTCGAAAATCTCTCTTTCAGAATGGAGGGCAGTAGAGGCCATAGAGGGTGAATGCGTAGAGGCAGAGAATGAGTTGAAAAAGATAGATCAAGTGGTCCCGCTAATCCAGATAAAAGACAAGGCAAGCAAGGACTCTTGAAAATAAAAAACTGAAAAGAGTACGGAAGTGTAGGATCACCAAAAAAGGGAAAAGGGTGCTATGCAAGAGACAATGCCAGCAAGTGTAAGAGGGAACAGGGAGTGGAAGAGCAACAAAGGAGATCCGTTGCTGTAAAGCGTTTTAGGACCCTAGTGTAATTTTCCTGATTCAAGCCATTATATAGGTATAAAATACTGTATCCTTATATAGGCATAGAAATTATAACCATATTAAGACATAGCTGAAGTAGTCCTAATACGGCTTGGCTACTTCCACCAGTTCCGAAAATCTACTACGATTTCTTGGAAAAACCCGCCTTCAGCAGTCAGGGACTTCCACCTGCATTAATATTAAGTTATCCAAGAAATCATGGAGTTTTCAGAGATTTAAGTCTCTGATGACGTTCTTATGTCCAACCTTACGTCAAACTCGCCACCTTCAAGGTATAAATATGCCCACACTTGTCCAAACAAACACACGGTGGTTTGGAGCACTTCGACTATCTACTTGCCCGCCGCGCCCTGCTGCAGCAAGTGCCGAAGGAAGCCGACCCTCAAGCTGACGCACTGAGAGACGCTGTCTTTTCTCTGGTCAAGAAATCCAGCTCCGGTGTTTCCAGGCTACCCTTGCGGGTTGCTGGGAAATCGAGTCCTGAGAAAGATACAAGACCTCCTACATTCTAAACCAAGATACGGAGCTGATTAGACCCTAAGAGAATTCTTGGAATAGATTCTAGGCAACTAATACTAAAACTAGGCTACACCTCACTTACTTCTTCCCTTGTACTAGACCTAGGTTAGGTACACCGGGGTAGGCATATTTTAGAAGCACCAGTTGAGTACTTTTAGTCATTATTTATCACTGTATGTATTTTATGCATTTTAGGTATCTTATGGCTTAGAAACCATATCATGCTTTTACAGTAATATTTTATAACACTCTTCGTATTATATGCTCTGTACTTTACAGCAAGTATTACGATTGCAGCATTTCATTTCTTATGCTTGAAAAAGAAGGCTGTTCAATAAATACCCTTTTATTGAAAACGCCCATCTCTCTATTTCTCTGCACCTCTGGTGAACCGAAGCATGCATGATTGACTGAGTGAAATAACTATCTATTGTTTTCGCGACTCTAGAGATTGATTTCTTATTCTTGGGAAACAAAGTTGTCATGTTTTAAGCGGTTGTCAGAAACTAATCGCTTCTTGTTTATTCGAGAAAGTTTCTAGTTACCTCTGAGCTAGCTGGCACACACACAATTAAGTTTAGTATATTCGGAAGAGACCTAGTTGACTTCAGTCCTACGTCTAAATTACAGGATACACTATTCCAATGCGCAGAGCCTATTGGGAATATAGGAACTACACTACACCGTAACTCTGGAGATTACAGTGCAAAGGGTGGTTGACTTTAAGGATCATATTGCTGTTATATCTTCTACAGGACCTAGTGCTGGTAATAAATGTAGAGGTTCAGCAGATCTGGTATTGGTTCAAAATAGTTCACAGACATGCTTTCCTGGCCATGGTAATCTCAATAGTGTAACCAAAGTCACATCTGTGAATCAAAGTAATATATATTCAAAGAGGGGGGGTCTGATGGTCTTACAGAAAGCTATGACTGGCCTGGGGGCGGGGTATTTTCAGCTAATGCTTACAATGCCACAGCTTTGGTTCTTCAGCTGGTAGACATTTTTGCAGATCATGATCCAGAAGGACCCCTCAATAGATGTAAGATATTAGCCATCTTTAATACCATACGGAAAATCTCCAAGTTGGTTTTAAGGATATTCCATTGGCATTCTCAAAGGCAACTGATGTTTCAGCATTTTGGCCATATGCAATGGTTCATTTTCACCCTAGGGTAGTGGGTAAGGAAATTCTTTATTCGACTGATAAATTGCAATGAGCAGGTTATGATGGTTATGAGAGATTTCCTTCCCCTTCAGTTCCATTTGATAGTCAGCTGGAGATTTTAACTCATTGACAATGTCCTCATGATGTACAGAGTGTAGCACAGCAAAACAAATTAAAAAGTCATATGTCTATTAATACATTTCTAGGTGGGGGTACCAAAAGGATTGTAAACAAAGCTATTGAATGGAAGGCAATTAATGCAAAATGTGATGATTCATCTGTAACGTGTGAATGTTACTGAAATTGAGTGATGAGAGCAATTGACCCTGAAAAGGTGATTATAAGACCTCTGTTTTGAAGGTCCTAATGATGATGATGGTGTTATTCTTGTGTCATGGAATATGTCTGGGTTGAAAACGATTCTGACATTGGTATTGTCCCCTTTAGAAAAGAAAGATTATTTGATTATAGCTCTGCAGCAAACATGGGAAACTGAAAAATGTGTGATGAATGATTTCATGGTCTATAGTGTGGATGCCGTTAAGGGACAATATGGATGACCCACAGGGGGGTTAGCATTTTTTTGTTTTCAATATAACACAACATAAAGGTTCAAACTGTTTTCATCAATTCCTCAACTTTTTAATCATTACATTATCAGGTCTGAAGAAAAGCAAGGAAATTCGGGCAAAAAATGTTTTCACAGACCTCGTTAAAGTGAATACTTATTTCCACCCTAAAATAGTCAAGATAAACAGTTAAAAGAGTTGGTAATGATAATGGAAAAACTTATTGAGAAATTCCCCAAAATTCCAATCTGATTGGTATGGAATTTTCATGCTAAAATACCCAGTCAAATATTGGATAATTACTTTCAGACAGAAAAGAATAATTGACTGAGGATCCCAGGTCAGTTTCTTTCCAAAAAATCTCAGGGATAGGAAAGGTAGGAAATTGTTGTCCACATTAGATAGCCTTCATATGACAATAATGAATAGTAGGTGCAAAGGTAATCAGCGGGGAAAAATTATTTTGATAGTGGAAAATCATCCACTCCTGTCTACTGTGCTATTATTCCTCTGATGATTTCTGCTTGGTAAAAGATCTTCAGATAAGGGAATTTACAGGTAAAGACCATGGGCCAGATGTATGAAGGCCCTGTTTTGCGATTTCCTAATTGCAAATCCTTGCGATTCGCAATTCGGAAATCGCAAAACGGAATGCATGAAAATGTGTTTAACACTATTAGCGATTCCCAGGGGATCGCAAATGACCTACGTCATGAATATTAATGAGGGAGGTCGCAATTTGCTACCCCTTAGGAATCGCAGAAATTACAGGGACGTTGGCATGCTGAGCGCAGGAGTCCACCATCTCTGTGATTGCTTTTAAATAAAGCAATTCTTTTTTTATTACATGGAGCCCATTTTCCTTAAAGTAAAATGGGATGTGTTTTTAAAAAAAAGAATGTAGTTTTCTTTTTATATTTTAAGAACAGGCAGTGGTCCATGGGATCACTGCCTGCTCTTAAAAAATGATTTTGCCTACATTCACAGAAGGGAAGGGGTCCCTTGGGGACCACTTCCCATTTGCGAATGGGTTACCACCTACTTGAAGTAGTTGGTAAAATGTGAATGTTTTGCAATCACAAAACATTCATGCATACCGTTAGGATTTGTTATTTGGATGGCACTCCCCAAACACACCACTTCCAGATAGCGAATAGCAAACCCATTTTATGATTCGATAAAAGGTTACTAAATCGTAAAATTGGGTTCGCTGCATCAGAAATGCATTTTTTGCAATCGCAAATGGGCCGATTCTGTGATTTGGCCCATTTGCGAGGAGCAAAATGCATCATGCTTCTGGCCCTTAATTTCTCTTTTTTTCACAAATTGTATAGTTAAGTATGCTTAAGGGACCGCTGGCAGAAAAGCTTACAATACATTGTAAGAACAAGCATTGGATACTATGGTCTGCAAAACTGAAACATCAGACTGTAAATGAGGTTAATAAACTTTTGAGGGATCAAGACCCTGCTCATTGACTGAATCTCCATGCATAGATGGATCAGGCTCCCCTCCGCCCCCAGTGCCTTGAGACCCTCATGGGTGAGTAGCTGTGCTATGAAAACACTCATTGATTGAGTTTAATGAAACAACAAAAGTTATTTTGAAGAATAGGATAATTTGTTATCCTCTGTAAGAGATAGTGCATTATTGTCATTAAAGAATAGCAGGAGTTGTAGATACAAACCAAGATCTCGAAAAGATTGGGCAAAGCTCAAACCTAATAAGAAAACAAGGTTGGCCTACAAAGTAGGTGGTGTTAATAGAGAGACTCTAATGAGACAGAATAAGAAAGAGTATCGAAAAGAAATAATGGAAATTCCCTGGGAAAAATGATGCGGCGTGAACGAAGATTATAATGGCTTTTCTTACAGGTAGAATGAAGGGTTTCTGGGATACAGTGGGTGATATCATAGTGCCCAATAAAAAGAAAAAGAAGCAACCCTGGTATTTAAAGAGGAGTGGGTTATGTATGTAACAGATATATACAAAGCAATAGATAGTAGTACGGATGAGTCAGTGTTCTCTATGTGTTTAAAGTACATGAATACAGTAGAGTAGCTGTTTTCCCTATCTCCCACAGTAAAGGGGTTGAAGTTATAATAAAATGGCTAAAAGTTCACAGCCTCAAGGGGTAGATATTTTATCTGCGGATATAATAAAATTCAATCCTGGTCTGTGGGTGCAAGTTTCTGGCTATAATAAGTGGGGGAGACATAGCTAAATCCTGGAAAGGAAGTATAACAATTCTGCTTTTTAAAGAAAAAGGCCTCATGATTTCTCAAGTTACTGAATGATTACAGTATTGGATATTTTGAGAAAAGTTATGCTAAACATCTTTTACAAGCCTTGGAGCAGTGGATAGTACAAGAGGCAGTGTTCCTCAAAGTAGAACTGGGTTTTTGTATGAGTTACTCTACAGTTGACGGAAGTCTTCTATTCAAACTGTTGGCTGAGGATTATGCCATTAAAAGAAAGCAGCCTCTTTATGATACATATATAGGTCTGCCTACAAGGTTCGATCCAATGATCGCGCTCTTCTTTGGAAACAAACGGGCAATTGGAATATTTCGCCTGGATTGTTAAAACTGATAATCCAACTTCATGAGGGATCGTGAACAAGAGTAGAAATGGGATTAATGGGTCTTTAACAAGGAGGATATATACTCTCAAAACATTTAGGTAATGGTGCATGTTAGTGCCTTTGCTTTTACTATCCTTTTTCTATATTTATTGACTATGCGCCGGCAGCTTTAAACCAGGTTCATTCATTTCCTCCTAAAATAAACACAGAGGTAATTTCTTCTCTGAATTATGCAGATGATACAGATTTATTTGACATCACTCCAGTAGACCTTCAAAGGAAATTAGATGCTTTCTCAGAATATTGTAATGCAAATGATCTGACTATAAACATCTCTAAAACAAAAGTTATGCTATTTTCCAATAGAAGTATATGGGAAGTTAACCGGAAGTGGTCACTAAATGGGGCAACATTAGAGGTGGCGAAAGAGTACAGATATTTGGGTCTCCTTTTCAAACATAATCTTAATTTTAAAGCACATTTAGAAAAACAGGAGTTATGAGCATGAACCATAGCGAGCATCTTACAAAGACTGAATTTCGAACTTGGGCATCAATCTGTAGAAGTTCTTAAATCTATAATTAAAAAATAGTAAGCATGTTCTTGTATGGCTGTGAAGTCCTCATGGAAAAAGCTATTATTTATTTTCCAATTATTTAAAAAAGAGATCTGTAAAAGATGGCTAGGCCTCCTGAATCATACTCTTAACACTAAATTGAGACTTGACTTGGCCTAACTAATATAATATTTAAATATCAACCAAGGATTCTGAATTACTGGGCCTGTCTTACTAGAACAGCTAATGCTTCACTGAGGCAGTCAACTAAAGATTAACTAAGATGAATATAAAAGCATTTTGGAGCATAAATCAACACACAATCAAGGATAGTCTAAATATATTGCCATCGTTTGATATCCATTGTCTATAGGTCGGCCAACTGAAGAGGGAAATAAAAGGTGTGGTTAGAATTAAATCTAGAAATTGTGATCGAGAAGATGTGGGTAAAAGAAATAAGTTGTTCCACCTATTGAGAACAGATTATAGGGGTGCTCCAAAACCATATTTGTGTGATGTAAAGAACTCTTATGTCAGAAGATGGTTACTGAAGGTTAGGCTTGGACAGGTGCCATTCTTTATACATTGGAGGATTACTAATCAGGATAATGTGGATATTGCTCTTTGCCCTTTTTGTAAACATTTCCCACTGACTTTTGCTTATTCATTAGATTTTTGTGTAACATCTGTGAGAGAAGGGAAAAGTTTGTTAATCCCGATTTTTTTGATTTTTAAAGGTTTGTCACATTCAAGACCCTTTTAAAGAAATTTTAGGTTATGACAATATGATCTTATGTTATGATATAGGGAAACTTTTATCTATTGTATCGGAACGATCAGATAAATTAAGAGGCACGTTTTTAGAACATGAATTTCAAATTATTATTCATGTCCTTTATTAATAATGTTTTGTACTTCATTAATTTTTAGGAATTTGCCCTATGTGGTATTTGGACATTCTTGGTAAAAAAATGGAATGCATTGTCTCTTTCTATGGATTGTATTTTATGCATTGAAATGTATGTAATGCATTTTGAAGGTTTTTAAGTGTGTAGTATATCAATCCGTAATGTTTGTGTTTCCTTGTTGGCTAGTAAATAAACAAAACTTAACAGTATTTGTGACTGTGCGTAATGTTTCCAACCATGATTCCTTTGCTCATGTAAACTATGAGTGCAAAAAACTCTACTGCCCACGTAACATAGGGATATTTATTCGGTTGTTATTGGTGCCCAATTTGCACTAGTGCTTATATATAGAAATACAATGCATAGAGTTTTGCACTGGTTGGTGTGCTTTAACACCACTTGTACATCCTGGATTAGGGCACATATATTGACGACGTTTTCTTCATTTGGACAGGAAACTCAGAAATCCTAAATGACCTATTCGAACAACTCAATTAAAATACCTACAATCTAACATTCACACAGAATGTAAACTCTAGACAGATTGCGTTTTTGGCCATCACTGTGTAGGCGCATGGCACTAAAATTGCCTCGAAACTATTTAGAAAACCTACTGCCTGCAACTCAGTTTTACACGCTGACAGTGCACATCCAGCTAAAAAGATCAATGCTATTTCATTGGAGGAGATGACACGTCTCCCGAGGCATTGCAGTGATGATCATATTTTTTATCAAGGTGCTGGACCAATTGGAAGCAAGTTTCAAAAGTAGGGGATAAAAAAAAAACTTTTTAAAGGCACGTACCAAGATCACCCAAACCAAACGCGACACTCTTCTGAAACAAAACTGCAGAAAACACAAAATAATATAACGTTTGGCATTGGTGACAAGTTTCTGTACAAAAAGACAAAATATATACAAGATACTCAATAAACTTTGGCACATAGTAGAAGTGGACCCAACAGTGAGGAACCACATATTCAGGAGACCACTGGTGACATACAGTAGGGAAAACACTTTAACTCCTACAGCGCTACCGCGTTTTCCCGCTGTGCGCTGAAGAAGTAGAAAAAGGCTTGTTCATGACAAAGCCAGCTCGTCATGAGCATAGGTAACGCCCATGACGGGCTGGCTTTGTCATTAGCGTGGAAGTGGTTAAGGAACATACTGTGCCCAAGCTATACTACAGAATACACTCGGGATAACATAGACACCTGGTTACCCGAAAAGCCAAAAGGTTTTAAAAAATGTTCAAGATGTAATATGTGCAACTATGCCATTGATAAGATCACTTGCTTCCAAGACATCAACAAATGTAAGCATTACATACAACAGTTTATCAATTGGCAATACAAATTTGGTAGTATACGGTAGATTGTGTATGTGCAAACAGATATATGTGGAGAGCACAATACAACCTCTAAAGGAACAAATACAAGAACATATAAGGGCGATCAGAAATAACAACACAAGTTACCCTTTGACCTCACATTACAACACAATGCATTCAGGATAAGAACTGATTAACATTTGATTCCATGCACTAGCCCACGCTAAGAGCAATCCTAGAGGAGGTGACAGAACTCTGACCCTAAGAAAAGAAGAACCTAAATGGATTACTAAACTAAGGGCAGTGGGTCAAGGGGTTACTACTGATAGGGGACTACATATATTTTAAAGAGATTGAGTGAGGCCCACTTAGGACATACAAACCTGCAAACTATGTGGTAACCATTTGTAAACATCAGCTATGACAACTATGTATCTGTATCAAAAATATGTTTGTGACTGCAATAGAAATTGTCAACTGATTATGTACACATAAAATAAGTAATCTAACAAATAGAATGGAAGAATGTGGTATAAAATATAGATGTCAAAGATGGTATTACTTCTGGATGCACCCGAAAAAATGTGTGTAACATCTTTCTTCAGCCACTTCCACTGGGACTAATATTTGTGCACTCTATAATTAGATGGCATACTCTACTTACATCCCCCTCTACTCCTCCTTCCTATCTCTCCTTTGAGGTTTTAAGGGGACATATTACATTGGATCTGTGATAATTAGGTGGCAACCCATGGATGAACACATTTTTAGTTTCACATCTCTTCTGGACCTTTTTGTTGGCTCCAACCATTGCATCTACAGGATTTAACTTCCATTTGGACTACTACATTTAAATGACCCATTATTGAAACGTTGTTTCAGAAACCAGAGCTTTTTCATATATTTTTTTTTCTTGTTTTACATAGCACGAACTAGACCCGAAGATATCGAGTATCAGAGCGCTTTACATAGCACCAATTTCGTTACACAAGGACACATTCAATTTTTTGTTAGGCACAGGGAGATTAAGTGATTTGCCCAGAATCACAGGATGTTGAGCATTGTTGCAGAGGCTTGAACCCGGTTCCCCAGCTTTGACATCAACCGCTCTTGCCGTAATTTATTTATTTATTTATTTATAACATTTGTAGAGCGCTCTGTTACCAACCGGTGTCCTGGCGCTGTAATGATAGCTCCCCTAGCCTAGGCCTACTGTCTAATTTGTGAACAGCCATGTTTTCAGACTTCTCCGAAAGGTCATCAAGTCCATAGTCTGTCGCAGGATCAGCGGGAGGGCGTTCCAAGCTAGAGCGGCCCCTCGTACGAAGCTTCTGCCTCCCCAACACACTTTCCTTATGCGGGGGGTCTTGATCACCCCGAGACCCGCTGACCTAAGGAGCCTACCTGGTCTGTACCACTGGAAATGCTGTCTAAGGAATGGCGGACCAATTCCATGAACTGCCTTAAAAACTATCACAGGGATTAAAGGATATCCGCTTCCGCACTGGCAGCCAATGTAGCTTCACCAGTTCTTGGGAGATGGAAGCAAACTTCGGTAGGCCTGTAAGGAGACGGGCTGCTGCATTCTGCAGTATCTGAAGCTTATTAAGCACCCCTTGTTGGGCCTCCAGGAATAGGCTGTTACAATAGTCAAGTCGTGAAAGCACAAGAGCCGTCACCACGGTTTTTCTACACTTCTCTGGTAAGAAAGGGAGGATCTACCGAATAATTTTCAGTGACCAGTGATTGGACGAGGTTAGGGCATTTACTTGAGGTCGGAAGGAGAGCTTGTTGTCGATCACGACCCCAAGATTCTTAACCTTGGTAACCGGGATGGGGGGAGACCCCATCTCTTCAGGCCACCACTTTGGACTCCAGAAATTGACCGTGGAACCGAAGAGTAGCACTTCGGTTTTGGCCGAGTTCAGTTTTAAGCAGTTCTTGGCCATCCAGGTACCAACTGCTGCCATACATTCCTGGAATTTACAGGCCACGTCATCCTCTCTCCCTGGAAGCAGTGACACCACAATCTGTGTGTCATCTGCATAAGATGTCAGTTCAAACCCATAGGAGCGAATAACCGAGGCGAGAGAGGAGACAAATATTAAAGAGGGTGGGGCTCAACGAGGATCCCTGAGGGACCCCGCAAGGTGGTAGGAATGGTTTTGACTCAAATTCCCCCAACGCCACCACCTGGACCCTGTTTGTGAGGAAGGCTCTCAGGATACTGAGGGCCTTCCCCTGAACCCCGCAGTCCTCTAGACGGTCCACCAAGATGGTGTGGTGGACCGTATCGAAGGCGGCGGACAAGTCCAACAGGACCAAGGCCGCTCGGCCCCCTGCATCCATCACTTTCCTGATTTCCTCCGTCGATTTAATCAGAGCAGATTCGGTACTGTGGCCTAACCTGAACCCATGTTGCGATATATCAAGGCCTTGTGTGGCTCCTAGGAATGCGCTGAGCTGGATGTTCATAGCTCTTTCTATGAGTTTGGCCGACAGTGGTAGTCTAGCAATCGGCCAATAGTTATTGGGGTCGGCGATATCCAAATTAGGTTTTTTGAGCAACGGAATGATCGAAGCCAGCTTCCAACTAGATGGAAAGTCCCCAGTTTCAAATAGCTGGTTGAATAACTTGGCTAGGGTAGCGGCTACAGGGGCCGCTGCAAGCTTCGCTACGGTTGCAGGACAGGGATCATGAGGTGAGCCAGATTTTATACTTTGCAGCTGTTTCTTAACCTCATCAGCGCTAACTGGGGAAAAGGAGAGAAGTTTGGCCTCCTGGGAATTTGCTGTGGAATTCCTGGATGTAGCTTCTTGCAGGCCCTGCCTGACTTGAGCTTCCAGGGATGCAAGGCCACATCCTCTCTAAAAGCTTTCTAAAAGTTGGGATAAAAATTCATATGGATTTGCTATAACAAACTAACTTTTCCTGATTGTCAATGATGATGACCGCCATTTGGGAAAACCTGGACTACAACTACAGTCCGCTTTCTATTATTGGCGGTTGAGGACGTAAAAGCGTCGATTATGTCGACAAACATGGAGCATCATTTCTGGGATGCTGATAAAACTTTCTACGCAGCTACACACCGCTCAGGTATGGGGCAACATGACTAGTTTTCATGAGTCTCTCCACATATGTACTGCTTTTGGGGATAAGCTTTGGTTTTAATAAAATAGGATTTATTTTTAACTTTGGCTGTTCAGATAGAATGGGCCACTTTCCACAAATGTGCTGCCCTTATAGATGAGATGATCACTCTCTACAATTATGCCACTTTGGTAGGAAAAACAATAACACAATGGGATTGCATCTTTACCATATCTCTTTAATATTATTCTTGTGACTAGATTGTTATACTATCTTTGGTACTGTTACAATTGTGACAACAAGCACCAACCGGGTTTTTCTGGTATCTAATATGGCTACAATGATATTAGGGTCTTGTACATTTGGTTTTGTTGTGAACTAACAGTCAAAATATTATAAATTGGGGGAGTGAGTGTCCCACGCATGGGGAGTAAGGAGCGGTCTGGTGTTCCTTGATGGGGCTGATGTGTTTGGAGTGGTATACTGCATTGTTTCCATGTTGTGGGCGGGTGAGGTGGTCGTGTCTACGCCGCGGGCAAGTATTGTCTACCATCACAATATGGTGGTTGTGGCATGCTTGTGGCGGGGGCGCAGTTGTATCATCTGCTTGTGGTGCGGGGGTGTTGTGGTGGGTTGCTCTGTGTGTGTAAGCCTGGATGTGTGGCGTTGGGTCGTTCTGCGCATGGGGCATTTGCTCTCCTTCTTTTGGTGAAAAACGCTGCTTCTTTATACATACCTAATATTGTTGTGTCAGCTGCATGAAATGAAAATGACAACATTGTTTCTGACTGTAATAGATTTTGAGTCCTAGAGACTTGCCACAAAACCATACTAGCAAATATTATTGATGGTGATGGTAGATAGAACGTATCTTGAAAAATGTTATAAATGTATACAACTGTATATATGTGTGTAATTACAGCCTTGAAGAAGTCACTGCATGATGAAACACGTGTCGGCTGTCTTTTCCTGATTCCAAATCAAGCTATGCTCAACAACCATTTGGCTCTTGTCTTAAATTGTAGAGTGAAGAACTATACGATGATAAAATAATATGAATATTTGAAATTGTTCTTTTTAACAGCGATTGGGAGTGCTTTGGTATTCTCATGTGTACACAGATGTATTTTATGCTACTGTGCTTAATGCATCCATGGTAATAGGGTGCACATATAACAAAAAAGCACCCAGATGATACTATATAAACTTCTTGACAATTGTGGCACATTACAAAGGAAGTGCGGTCTCTAGAATGCCTACCACCTGTCCTATTTTTTTCTTGTACCCTTGCACCCAGTTGTGAATGGGAAGTGATGATGCTGTGGACAACAGAATGCTATTCTTCTTTTAAAAAAAACATAACATATGTTCTGAATCACTTGCATAGAACAGCGAACTTTTAAATAACATCATTATCTGCTGCCTATGAAACGAGATCAGATATGGAAACTGTTAAATAACACCAACACTACTTTTAGATGACATCATAAGGATGAAATGAGATAGTGTCAACATGATAACCATAATGGAAGTATTTCTCACATCCCTTCTGAGTCCCTCCCGTTCACATTAAGTGTAGGGCTTCTAACTGTTGGCAACACATTCTCTAGCACATTGTTCTCACATTAGCAATGGTTGCACTGGCTTGGGATATTGCCAAGAGAACGCGTTCCACATAAATGTGTCCCAAACCCCCTTTCATTCTACAGTCTTCAACAGCCCCATGCCTGTGTTTACATTTTCAGTTTACAAAAATGTCAGAATGAAATGTTACCATCTACCACCCCACAGCACTCTCCAATCTGTAAGGTCATTTTAAAATGTTACATTTTTTTTACCATTTCTGTAGTTACAGTGAAAAAAAAACGACAGACCGAATCCATGCCAGACCTCGAAACAATTATGAATTAAATAGCATTTTTGTTCAATCTTTTGGACATGTTTAGAGTATAGCCATTTCGCATGTTAACGTGTCTGAAAGTCTAGGTTCTATTTTAATGACACAGAAGATAGAATGATACTACTTCGATTTTACCCAAAACTCAACTCTCAGTAGATTAAATAAAGTTTGCATACAGAGTTTACAGCTCCCAGAGGTATAGTCAAAGCCAGCAGTAGCATTTCGATATTCTAGAAGTAAACACCGACATGCACAAATGCGTACTTGTTTATTATGACTGTGTTTACATGAGTTTGCAAACTAAAGTCAGCTCTATTAGCTGTGCAGGTGCTTGTTGTTTTTTTGTGTTGACATTAACCCCAATTTTCTGGTAGAAGGTGGACAAGTACCCATGAAACATGCATGTGAAAGTGTATGTGTGTGTGTGTGTGTTTGTGTGTGTGTGGGTATGTGAAAGTATTTCTGCATATATGCATAAGTGTGCCTCAGTCTATGATTGTTGAAAGTGTGTACGTATGTATATTGAAGTGTGCGCTTATGTGGGTGTAAGCCTCCGTTTAGGTTAACCACATGGCAGAGGGGGCTACTAGGCCATAACCATGGTGGTTGGGGGTCATTTATCTCAGTTGTTTCTGAGGATTTTTCTATTATGGCTCCACAAACAGGGCCATATGCACCCATGAGCCAAACATGCCATGTCTACAATTGACTCTCAGGGTAGTTACTGCTAGCAATCAAAGACTCAGAACTCATACAGTCAAACAACAGACACAATAATTAGCTGTCCAGCCCAGTGGTTGCCTTTTGCTAAAATGAAATAACTTTAGTATCACAGCAAAACAGAATACTACACAATTAAATAGGGGTTACCGGTACAGGGTTATCATCTCACCCACACGTAAACACTATACCCTCTATTGTGCCTAACTCCCATCTCTACGATGCCCCCCAATTGTACATATAAATTCCCCACAATTCAATTTTAGATAAGACACCGGTAGACAGGGCCGGCTCTAGGGCTCTGCAGCTTCATGGGGCGCCGTGTTTGCATGTTTATTTTGTTTTTAAAAGCACCTGCTGCCGCGTCCTTGCCTCTAGCAATTTCCAGGCAACAATAAAAATGTCACAATAACTCCAGTAATTAATATTCTTCCTGGCGAGAGATCGGACTTTTGTCTAGTTGAGGTTTTGACTGATCATAGAATTGCACAAAGGATTAATATACCTGATAGCAAAGAAAGTGTACTATTCAGATTACCAAGTACATATATTGTAAATAGGTTATTGCTCCTTTTCTAAGAGACTTAATTTTGTTAGGTGTGGTTTATAAGTTAAAATCCTAATAATGAACAGTGAATTGTTAACTGTCATCAAAGAACTGCAAACACACTGCAAGGTATAGATTAGAGCATAGATTAATGTTGCAAAAAGGGTTCATTTGGGTAGAAATATTAAGACCACCCCCAACTATGGTGTTCCATTTTCAATTCAGAGCTTATGTTTCTCCAGACCAAGCATTCCTAAACTATACTTCCTACCAGAATGGATGACTTGTCACTCCTACACTTTGTAGTCCTCTGGCATATTAAACATTTCCTATTCCTTGATTTACACACATATGATTGATTGTCTCTGCGTAATGTGTATGCGATGTCAAGTGCTCTGACTCCCTACACTGGTATGAGTGGGTCTCTGTAACTAATTAAATTCATCTGAAAGAGAGTAGTTAGGGAGATTTGAGGGTCACTGTTAAAAGTTGGTGGTGAGGGAATATGTAGTGGAGGTGCTCACCACCTCCATCATGGGTGGGGGAACCTCAACAAACATTGTTGCACCAGGTGCCACCAGCGCTAAAGCCAGCCCTGCCGGTAGACGTTTACTATGCCATCGACGCATCAACAAACTAGTAGGCATACCCAAGGAGTTCTCACTGGTAAAGGTAAATTCCCAGGCAGGATTTACTTTATGTGGTCCCAACTCAGTCTTTCAGTCTTTTGAGAATGGACATTGCATTGCCTGCTTACCAGAGACATGGTTTGGCTGGTGTTGCATGGTGTGCTCATCAGGTAAGCACTTCAGCATTGGTTTTACAGAGATGGTGGCCTCACTTTTCACTAAGGGCATTGCGTCACAGGTTGGCAATGCCAGTACCTCAGGCATGCTGTAGGTACATCGGACAACATGCTTGTATTTAGTTTAAACTTTCTTCACACAGTTTGCCGCATGATATTTATTCTGGAAAAACAGACAACTCCTCTTGACTACGATCAGTCCTGATAAAGGTATTTGGCTTCTTCTGGGAATTCCACATGCTGATAACACAGCTGGACCTCTCCTCCTGGGCAGTCTCTTTGCCTGTAGAACCAGGGACTTTCCTTTCCACTTTGAGCAGGTAGGTGGGCTTCTAGACACTGGATAGCCCAAAAACGTCTCCGTCAAGCTGCACAGAACGCAGGCCATGTCTCCTCAATTCTAGGAGGTTGGCTGTCATGCAGGCACTACCCGTGGTGTCACAGCATCTCTTCGAGTACTCTGTGGAACATTCCATTACTGTTCCATAAGAAAGTGGAACTGGAACAAAGTGGATTTGTGTGAGGCCCACTTTATACTCATTTTCCAATCAGACGATGTGGATGCTCTATCTAATGATTTGGAATCAGTTTGGGGTGGATCATTTTCAAATGGGTTTTCTTACTTTAGTGCAGACACAGCCTTTGTGCAATGTGATGGCTGTCACAGTATGTAGTGATGATGCTGACTCCATACAGGAGTAGCGAAAACATGACCTCCACCCTCCCTCATCTCAGTGTCTGGGTATCAACCCCCTCTTGCCACATGAATGCAAGCAACCCACGTTTACTCTCTGGGGAAGTAACAGGCAGGCCTTGACTGTTGAAATGAAAAACACCAAATCTTATAAGATACATTTCCCATAAAAAGTGATATAAAATCATTGATGCTCATGCAGTTTTAAATAGCTACTTGATGTTACAAATCTTATGGGCACCACCCCTCTATAACAAATACAACAGCAGAGTTTATGCTGGCTGTTAATATATACTGCCTATCTTCAGATGTAACCTTTGCCCACAGGCAGGATTTTTTTCATTTTCTATTGAATATATTATTACAGGCATCAATGTGAAAAAATGCAAGGCATTAATATTATACAGGTGCAAATGTGAAATTCTCTGGACTTGTGCCTATGCAAAGATGCCTTTCGTAATGACCCCTCATGCACACGCATACAAAAGTGTCTCTGTGTGTGAATGTGTACAGAAGTGTATATATGTCAATATGCACGTATTGGAATGCTTGTGTATGTTTGTGTGCCTATGTTTGTGTACGTACGCACATGTTGGCAGTCCTTGTGCTGTTTGTCTTAGAATAATGGATTTCATCTGTTTTTATGTGTAATGGACTTCACTATTAATTTGGTTTGAATAATTATATGGGATTTGGAACTTTGTAAATTATGTGTCGTTATTGATCAATAGTAGCTTGAATCAATCAATCAATGGCTTGTAGAGCGTGCCTACTTACCCGTAAGTGTCTCAAGGAGCTTTAATGAGTATCGCTCTAATGGGCTTTGTGTATAAAGACTCTTATTTGTTAACAACTGATGGTTGATTGTGTAGCTCTTAACACTACTCCCCACGCTCTTATTATTTGTTATAACTGTTTTAAGCCAGAAGGGAAACTGGCTTAGTGTGTGAGTATGCAGGGCCTACAGTTCTGTTGTCCCTAAAGTAGGTGCTATATTGTGTCCCAATAGTACCTTTAAAGGTGTGCTCTCCTACAGTGTGGGACTGGCTTGCAAAGTTATACTATATGCTACCAATGATTGTGACTTCCAGTCTGGCAATATCTGAGACCTGAGTCTTCTATTCTTCTTCTTACTCAGTATCCTCACCTAATATGTTTCTCATCAAAATGAAAGAATATACAGCTATATTTTAAAAAGGTTAGTGTAATTACAATTCAGTGTTGCTATTAATAATTGCAAATATCATGCTTGCATTTCTTTTGCTTTTGGGTGGTTTTAGTAATGTTGAGTTTGAGGCCGAAAGAGCCACTGCAGTAAGAGGGGATGCAGTCTCCTCCTGAGCATGCATACCTGTAGACAGATTATATCCTTGCCAAGGAAAGGAATCTGTGACATGCTGTGAGCTGACCCAAAATGTGATAGTAACCACACAAGGGTGTGGGAGCCAAACTTCAATATTTTACTGCACCCAAATATTTTAATCACCACAAAACGTACCTCTGGAAGCTCGGCTCGTGCACACTTAATCTTGCGATAAGAGTCACTACCAGCGGGTGAGGGCCTGGGTCCGAGTGGAGTGGATGTGACGTTGGTGAGCTCCCGTCCTGCTGCGATAGACTTCGGCAATCTTTTTGTTGACAGCTGGCGGTGAAAGAGAGAAGTAGTCGGGTGAGCAGTCCGGTAAATGCCCGGACAGAGGGACTAAGCGACCAGAGCCATAAATCGCAGGCAGATTTACAGCACAGTTGGGAAAAGGCAGCTGCCATCTTGGGTCTCTGGAGGCGACCACATTAAACAAAGTGAGGCTGCCCTCACTTACACCAGAGACTCGTAGCTCGGTGGGAAAGTGCAGGCAATGCGCGATTGCGAACGCCTAGCACCACGGTGCTCCTCGAGATCCCATTTGCAGTGCACTGATTCGGCGATGCAAGAGTCCCTAATCAAAAAATATGAGGAGAGTCGTGCTGCAATCCTGGGGACACCATCCATACTAATAATCAATAAGAAAAGGACACTAGTATCTACAATAACCATTGGTTATCTTTGACAACCCTCATAGACGCTTAAGATTGTAACGATGCGGTGTATTTGTTTCTCCGCCCCTCATCTAGCGTCATGGCATAGTCATCGGGTCGTCAAAAGGATAATATGCCTGCCTCACCCGAGGCAACCTCTGGAGAAAGTAGAAGTGTCCGGAAATATGACGACACCTCCAGAGGGATGATGTCTGAAAACCAAACTGAGAGGGTGAATTTAAAAAAAACAGTTATTCACCAAAATAACGACTTTATTAGAAAAGGTGAATGCTGTTAGTAAAATAATTAGGTATATTCGATAATCAAGTTACTGGATTATCATATATGACTTCATAGAAAGGTCGACATGTTTCAGCTCCTGTGGGCCCAGCCGGGTCTAAAGAGCTTTTGTCAGGACAAAACAAAGGGAGGGGTACTCACACAACTTGTGTAGTATTCTTGTACTTACAGGAATTCACATATTCGTTTTCCTGCATATTGGGAACAAGAGCAGAAACATCATACTGTTCACATACGTAAGTGTACTTGGCATATTTTTGTTGTAATGACATATTTAGTAATTTACAAAACCATAAGCAAACATTATAATAAATAGGTGCTTCTTTAGTGGTCGTGCACAATACTAGGTGCACTAAAGCTAAGAGGAGCAGTGAAGAGGGGGATAATGGGGTTAGGGTCTCATACCGAAAGGGAACACTGCAACGTGTGCAGAACGTAATAATGAGTGATCACCATACACTGTTAGTTGCGATAGAATAGTGCAGTGTCAAAGTACAGATTATTTGGTTTAATCATACCACATTGTCTAGATTGCGATGGAATAGAGCAGTGTCAAGGTGCATGTTGTGTAGTCTGATCCTGCCACAATGTCTAAAACACTAAGGGGGTCTTGGCCGATGGACAAATATGTCATTGATGTTAACAGGTTATACATATATATATCTAGTAATGGATGGTACAAACATCATTCGAACGGCTTGTATGGGGTTAAATATACATTCTAGCAACTTTAATACTAGTGAGTATGGCGACAAATATGTAATGAAAAGCCCATAATGAACGTTTTTGCTACCTGCAAGGTCAAAATTAAAAATACCATTAAAAATACCTGTAAACTGGGAGAAATTCTCCTCTTCAGGGCGCAATGAGTCGCTTAAATCATGATTTTTGCTGAAGAGGAGGAAATAATGAGAACATTTAAATACCTTAGTGAGGCAGTCGGACGCTGTAAGAGATTCCATCCACCGCTTTGCTTACTCCAATAGCCCTGCGTACCATCAATGTCATTTGAATATTTGGTTTCCTTTTTTTGTCTGTTATTAGCTTTTTCCATTCATGTTTCACTATTGATTAGTTGTTTTTTTGCATTATTGTTATATTCACATATGTTTGTCATTTTAAATGAATATGAATAGATTAATATGAAATATGTATCAGAACATAAGAAAATGATCAAAATAAAACAAAAATATATTTTTCCATAATCACTATAGTTATGATCTCTGTTTATGTATGATTAGAATCAGTGACATATCAGACTATTTTCCTAGGTCGTTTTTGGCATATTTAATCAGCTCACTATTAGGTACGTTACAAATGCAGTCGGACGCTGTTACTGCACAGGCTCGGGAGCACCATTCTTACCCACGTGGAGTCTCTATTCTTCCTGTGCTGACTCTGCCCCTGGAAACAGCGGGCGCGGTCGATTCGTCTCATCTAAAGACTCTCAAGAGGACATAGAAGAGGTAGTTCTTCAGGAAAAAAGACTATCTTCGTGTTAAAGCACCGAGTTCTAAAAATGTTTATAAGAAATGAATGTGCATTTATATATTATGAGCAGATAATAATATAGTCTGGCTGGTCGGCATAAAATAAATTAAATGCACTTTATTTTCATCCCCAGACTTTCATAACGTTAATGCCACTATGTTCTATTTACAATCCTTTTTGATGAGAAATTAATTAATGTATATATTCATAGACCATTGGTAATATTAATGTAACCGGACTAATAGGCACGTGCCTAATGCACTGAATCTTTGGGCAAAAAGTCCTGTGGCTAATGGTATTCAATTCAGAAAGTACACAAGGTGAAAACTTGGTGAGAATGGTAGACTCCTGTAATTGCAGTCACAATTGCAGTCTACATCTGCAGTTAGTATGTGGAAAGTAGGCTATAGAAGTCTAAAGGAACTGTGCTCTTCCTTGTCATGTATGTAACAGGGGGATAAACAGACAATGTTGATTAAAAATAGGCTGTTAATCCCTCTGTGGGCTGTACTACACCTTGCTAGATAGTTAGAGAGACATGGTATATGCCCAAAAATGACTAGATAATGGAACAGATCAACGCCCTACATTGAGATTCATAATTCTGTAAGATGGAGAATATGGGGAATTAGTAGAAATGGTGCCAAGGGATATTATCATTCATTCCCGACACATGTGTTTTAAGACGGTTCACCCGTCTTTGTTCCTTTTCGAACAGACTTTGTTCTGCATTGGTGTTTTTATCATAAAGCATCTCAAGGACGGTCCATCTAAGATCGTCACAAGTGTGACCTGCTTCCACAAAATGAGAGCAAAGTTTTGTTGTATTCTTTTTTAGTCTAACATTGCTTCTGTGCTCACCAATGCAGATTTTAACCTTCCTGCAGGTCATACCTATATATTGCTGTTGGCACGGGCAAGTTATTAGGTATACCACGTGTGTGGAATTACAGTTTGTGTGCTGACGTTGAGTCCAAAGCAAGTGTTCCGTAAGTTTTAGTGTTTTGGTGTTGCTGGTGAATTTACAGACTCCACACATCCCACAGGGGTAATGACCGGTCACTGGGGCCATGTTCACATCTCTGATGATTGTCGGTGGTAACCTTTTCATAGGACGTGTGTGGACCAAAACGTCCCTGATGTTTTTAGTCCTCCTGTTGGCGAATCTTGGCTTGGGCAAATTGTAAGCGCCCGATGTGATAATAGGCCAATTTTTCTTTATCAATTTTTGAACCTCATAGGTTGCTGGGCAAAAAGTCGTAATGCATGTCACAAGATCTTTGACTGGTTCTTTCTCATAAGTCTGTAACAAACAATCTCGTGGTTGATTGTATGCCCTTTTTCTGCACTTGGAAATGACCCGTGGTGTGTAGTCTCTGGCTCGTAATTTATTGCTCAGGATTAGTGCCTGTTGTGCATAGTCACTGTTTTTA
Organism: Lissotriton helveticus; assembly: GCF_964261635.1. Taxonomy (NCBI): domain Eukaryota; kingdom Metazoa; phylum Chordata; class Amphibia; order Caudata; family Salamandridae; genus Lissotriton; species Lissotriton helveticus. The sequence continues at coordinate 623,853,139 of NC_136059.1, read as the reverse complement.
CTGCAGTTACGTTTGTGTCGTAAAAACTGGATATATGGAAGATTATCTCTTAAAGGTTGGGGATGGTAGCTCAGGTACGACAAAAGGCTATTCTTAGCAGTTGGTTTTGTGTAGGTTTTGGTTTCTGTCACCCAGGCACTCGTCACCAGCCGACTGGACTACGGCAACGCCCTCTACGCCGGAACCACCGCCAAGCTCCAGAAGAGACTCCAACGGATCCAGAACGCCTCAGCCAGACTCATCCTCGACATCCCACGACACAGCCACATCTCCGGACACCTAAGAGACCTGCACTGGCTCCCGGTCAACAAGAGAATCACCTTCCGTCTCCTTACCCACGCACACAAAGCTCTTCACGATCAAGGCCCGAGCTACCTCAACAACCGCATCAACTTCTACGCTCCCAAACGACACCTCCGATCAGCCAGTCACGCCCTCGCCGCCGTCCCCCGCATCCGAAGAACGACAACAGGAGGAAGGTCCTTCTCCTACCTGGCCGCCAAGAACTGGAACTCCCTCCCGACCCACCTGCGCCTGACCCAAGACCACCTGGCCTTCAGGAAGAAGCTCAAGACCTGGCTGTTCGGGCAGTAGCAGCACCCCCCCCCCTAGCGCCTTGAGACCCTCCGGGTAAGTAGAGCGCTCTATAAATGCCTTGATTGATTGATTGATTGATAATTTTCCATTTTCGCAGAAGATTGTCAGGTCCAAAAAATCGATGCTTTGGTTACTCGCAGAGAAAGTGAATTTCAGCCACCGATCTTGCCCATTTAGCCAATCGATGAACGTTTGTAAATCTTTTCTGATATCCCAAATTAGCAAAACATCATCAATATATCGTTTCCAGTATAATATACTGGAAACGAATGGGTTATCATTATGTAGAACACAATTTTGCTCAAATTGGCTGACGTATAATCCAGCTACCGACGGAGCAAAGGTGCTGCCCATAGAGGTTCCATGGCACTGTAGAAAGAGTTGTTCATTGTATTCAAAATAATTTTCCTTCAATGCCATGTGGCAACATTCCAAAATGAAATGGCGGGGGGTCCGATGTGTCCATTCCTCTTGGAAGAGTAGGTCTTCCAGCATTTGCATTGTTTCGTCCTGTGGCAAACTGGTGTACAGGGATTCGACATCTAATCCCACTAGGATCATGGTGTCAGGGTCAAAATCTCTATTGGCAATTTGTATAAGAAGATCCCGGGTATCTTTCAAATACGTCGGTGTTCACTGTACTAAAGGTTTAAGGTATTCATCGGCGAACTTCGACAATGGCTCAAGAAGAGAACCGATACCCGAAACTATCGGGCGTCCCGGTGGCGGGGACTTGTTTTTATGAGTTTTTGGTAGAGAATAGAAGAAAGGGACTTTTGATGTTCTTGGTGTTAGGAAGTCTGCTTCTTTCTTAGAAATCCACCCGTTCACCTCAGCTTCATGTGTCATTATAGCTATAGTGTTAGCAATCCTCTCCGTAGGATCAGAGTCGAGACGTTTGTAGAAAGTTTCATTAGAAAGTAAGGTGAGGCACTGTTGGTTATAGCCTTCCTTGGTTAAAATGACGACCCCACCACCCTTGTCTGCAGGTTTTATGACTATATTGTCATTGTCTCTCAGCTCTGCTAGGGCACGGTGTTCATGTTTGTTGAGGTTTTGGAAAGTTTTCTTATTGGCGGGTGGATGAATCCCTATAACCCAAATATTGATCAACAGCCACAAATGGGTAATCAGATGATGCCGATGGCAAGTACCTCTCATCAAACACAACAATCTTTTTTAGGACGAGGCCAAAACCAACCGAGAGGCAAGAAGAAAAATCTGACCTGGCAGGACCATCTACCAAACGTTCAAACACGGAGTATGTCATCAGCCCAGATGGAGACGAACAAAAAAACTCTTTGATTGTAAATCTATCAGAAATCCCTCTGACACCCGACCAAGTGACCATCCTTAATAAAGGCCTTGGATTTGTTCCGACCCCCCCCCCCCTGGACCCATTTAAACTCAAGTGTGAGATGTCTGAATTCTGTAGAACTTTAAAGCTGAAAGCGTTTTTTGATGGATCGCCAACCCAACTCAATGAGGGAGACACGACTTTGAGAAGAAAATCCAAATTTATACCTCCTACCAATGCGGTTCCCTTGGAAATATTAGCATTTGAACAGGCGATTTTGAAAGGCATTGACAACTTGGATTTCAATAAGAAAACTTTCCAAAACCTCAACAAACATGAACGCCGTGCCCTAGCAGAGCTGAGATACAATGACAATATAGTCATAAAACCTGCAGACAAGGGTGGTGGGGTCGTCCTTTTAACCAAGGAAGGCTATAACCAACAGTGCCTCACCTTACTTTCTAATGAAACTTTCTACAAACGTCTCAACTCTGATCCTACGGAGAGGATTGCTAACACTATAGCTATAATGACACATGAAGCTGAGGTGAACGGGTGGATTTCTAAGAAAGAAGCAGACTTCCTAACACCAAGAACATCAAAAGTCCCTTTCTTCTATTCTCTACCAAAAACTCATAAAAACAAGTCCCCGCCACCGGGACGCCCGATAGTTTCGGGTATCGGTTCTCTTCTTGAGCCATTGTCGAAGTTCGCCGATGAATACCTTAAACCTTTAGTACAGCGAACACCGACGTATTTGAAAGATACCCGGGATCTTCTTATACAAATTGCCAATAGAGATTTTGACCCTGACACCATGATCCTAGTGGGATTAGATGTCGAATCCCTGTACACCAGTTTGCCACAGGACGAAACAATGCAAATGCTGGAAGACCTACTCTTCCAAGAGGAATGGACACATCGGACCCTCCGCCATTTCATTTTGGAATGTTGCCACATGGCATTGAAGGAAAATTATTTTGAATACAATGAACAACTCTTTCTACAGTGCCATGGAACCTCTATGGGCAGCGCCTTTGCTCCGTCGGTAGCTGGATTATACGTCAGCCAATTTGAGCAAAATTGTGTTCTACATAATGATAACCCATTCGTTTCCAGTATATTATACTGGAAACGATATATTGATGATGTTTTGCTAATTTGGGATATCAGAAAAGATTTACAAACGTTCATCGATTGGCTAAATGGGCAAGATCGGTGGCTGAAATTCACTTTCTCTGCGAGTAACCAAAGCATCGATTTTTTGGACCTGACAATCTTCTGCGAAAATGGAAAATTAGAAACCAAAACCTACACAAAACCAACTGCTAAGAATAGCCTTTTGTCGTACCTGAGCTACCATCCCCAACCTTTGAGAGATAATCTTCCATATAGCCAGTTTTTACGACAGAAACGTAACTGCAGTAAAAACAGTGACTATGCACAACAGGCACTAATCCTGAGCAATAAATTACGAGCCAGAGACTACACACCACGGGTCATTTCCAAGTGCAGAAAAAGGGCACAATCAACCACGAGATTGTTTGTTACAGACTTATGAGAAAGAACCAGTCAAAGATCTTGTGACATGCATTACGACTTTTTGCCCAGCAACCTATGAGGTTCAAAAATTGATAAAGAAAAATTGGCCTATTATCACATCGGGCGCTTACAATTGGCCCAAGCCAAGATTCGCCAACAGGAGGACTAAAAACATCAGGGACGTTTTGGTCCACACACGTCCTATGAAAAGGTTACCACCGACAATCATCAGAGATGTGAACATGGCCCCAGTGACCGGTCATTACCCCTGTGGGATGTGTGGAGTCTGTAAATTCACCAGCAACACCAAAACACTACAACTTACGGAACACTTGCTTTGGACTCAACGTCAGCACACAAACTGTAATTCCACACACGTGGTATACCTAATAACTTGCCCGTGCCAACAGCAATATATAGGTATGACCTGCAGGAAGGTTAAAATCCGCATTGGTGAGCACAGAAGCAATGTTAGACTAAAAAAGAATACAACAAAACTTTGCTCTCATTTTGTGGAAGCAGGTCACACTTGTGACGATCTTAGATGGACCGTCCTTGAGATGCTTTATGATAAAAACACCAATGCAGAACAAAGTCTGTTCGAAAAGGAACAAAGATGGGTGAACCGTCTTAAAACACATGTGTCGGGAATGAATGATAATATCCCTTGGCACCCTTTCTACTAATTCCCCATATTCTCCATCTTACAGAATTATGAATCTCAATGTAGGGCGTTGATCTGTTCCATTATCTAGTCATTTTTGGGCATATACCATGTCTCTCTAACTATCTAGCAAGATGTAGTACAGCCCACAGAGGGATTAACAGCCTATTTTTAATCAACATTGTCTGTTTATCCCCCTGTTACATACATGACAAGGAAGAGCACAGTTCCTTTAGACTTCTATAGCCTACTTTCCACATACTAACTGCAGATGTAGACTGCAATTGTGACTGCAATTACAGGAGTCTACCATTCTCACCAAGTTTTCACCTTGTGTACTTTCTGAATTGAATACCATTAGCCACAGGACTTTTTGCCCAAAGATTCAGTGCATTAAGCACGTGCCTATTAGTCCGGTTACATTAATATTACCAATGGTCTATGAATATATACATTAATTCATTTCTCATCAAAAAGGATTGTAAATAGAACATAGTGGCATTAACGCTATGAAAGTCCAGGGGATGAAAATAAAGTGCATTTAATTTATTTTATGCCGACCAGCCAGACTATATTATTATCTGCTCATAATATATAAATGCACATTCATTTCTTATAAACATTTTTAGAACTCGGTTCTTTAACACGCCGATAGTCTTTTTTCCTGAAGAACTACCTCTTCTATGTCCTCTTGAGAGTCTTTAGATGAGACGAATCGACCGCGCCCGCTGTTTCCAGGGGCAGAGTCAGCACAGGAAGAATAGAGACTCCACGTGGGTAAGAATGGTGCTCCCGAGCCTGTGCAGTAACAGCGTCCGACTGCCTCACTAAGATATTTAAATGTTCTCATTATTTCCTCCTCTTCAGCAAAAATCATGATTTAAGCGACTCATTACGCCCTGAAGAGGAGAATTTCTCCCAGTTTACAGGTATTTTTAATGGTATTTTTAATTTTGACCTTGCAGGTAGCAAAAACGTTTGTTATGGGCTTTTCATTACATATTTGTCGCCATACTCACTATTATTAAAGTTGCTAGAATGTATATTTAACCCCATACAAGCCGTTCGAATGATGTTTGTACCATCCATTACTAGATATATATATGTATAACCTGTTAACACCAATGACATATTTGTCCATCGGCCAAGACCCCCTTAGTGTTTTAGACATTGTGGCAGGATCAGACTACAGAACATGCACCTTGACACTGCTCTATTCCATCGCAATCTAGACAATGTGGTATGATTAAACCAAATATTATGTACTTTGACACTGCACTATTCTATCGCAACTAACAGTGTATAGTGATCACACATTATTACGTTCTGCACACGTTGCAGTGTTACCTTTCGGTATGAGACCCTAACCCCGTTATCCCCCTCTTCACTGCTCCTCTTAGCTTTAGTGCACCTAGTATTGTGCACGACCACTAAAGAAGCACCTATTTATTATATGTTTGCTTATGGTTTTGTAAATTACTAAATATGTCATTACAACAAAAATATGCCAAGTACACTTACGTATGTGAACAGTATGATGTTTCTGCTCTTGTTCCCAATATGCAGGAAAACGAATATGTGAATTCCTGTAAGTACAAGAATACTACACAAGTTGTGTGAGTACCCCTCCCTTTGTTTTGTCCTGACGAAAGCTCTTTAGACCCGGCTGGGCCCAGAGGAGCTGAAACATGTCGACCTTTCTATGAAGTAATATATGATAATCCAGTAACTTGATTATCGAATATACCTAATTATTTTACTAACAGCATTCACCTTTTCTAATAAAGTCGTTATTTTGGTGAATAACTGGTTTTTTTTAAATTCACCCTCTCAGTTTGGTTTTCAGACATCATCCCTCTGGAGGTGTCGTCATATTTCCGGACACTTCTACTTTCTCCAGAGGTTGCCTCGGGTGAGGCAGGCATATTATCCTTTTGACGACCCGATGACTATGCCATGACGCTAGATGAGGGGCGGAGAAACAAATACACCGCATCGTTACAATCTTAAGCGTCTATGAGGGTTGTCAAAGATAACCAATGGTTATTGTAGATACTAGTGTCCTTTTCTTATTGATTATTAGAATGTTGTTCATGGGGAACTGAACTGGACATAAATTCCTCATCCCTCCTCTCTGATGAATGGCACCATCCATACCACATTAGCCCCGTACACACACCAAGAAGCCCCCAGCATAGAGCCAGTGGAGGATTGGGAAGCGAAGACACATAGTTATCGGTTGGCAGAGGGAATTAATCTGGGTGCTCCGGTTCTCCGGTTCATTCCAACAGTTGGATTATTGCTTATTTTACTTCCTGCCCCCACTGGTGCTGTACAACAGCCCCCTGGGTGGCCCGTATTTTATACTGCATCCAATTGACTAGCGAGGTCATCTGAGGAAAGTTTGGAAGGGCAATCTGAGGCAGCACATGTCACCTGAGTGTCACTGTGGGAGGAGATATACTGAATCTGGATGTCAATGACCCCTGCACCAGCCTGCCTGCTATTTCTTGGCCTCCCTGCCTCACCTTGAGACCTCTGGGTTAAGAGTCTGGGGGTGACTGCAGCCCAAGATGCTGAACCTTTACGGTGTATGACCCATAAGTCACTCAAGCAGAGGCAGATAGGTGATTTCACTAGGCCTGTTGAAGCAGGAGATCACCCAGGATTCACAGGGTGTGGAGAAATCCCCACCCCTACAACAAATCACTATGGCTGCCAAGAAAGGAGATGTTGGGGTCCCACATAATGAATAAAATCTTGACAACCTGCCTGGGGCAACTCCATGACAAAATCTCTAACATGATGGTGACCCAATTGCAAGCCCTGAAGGCAAACCTGACCTCGGGCTTCTTAGAAGTGACAAAGGAACTTCAGCAACTGGAGGATCGGGTTGCAACCAATGAAAACAACATAACCGCTATGAGCTAGGAAGTTGAGAAACTACCGGGCTCCTAATCTAAGATGGAAGAGGATATCCGAGCATTGTTAGACAAGTGCATGGAGTTTGAGGATTACTCAAGAATAGATAATATGTAGATCCTCAATGTCCCAGAATGAGAGGAGCGGGTGATGTCGTAGATTACTGTAAGTCCCTTTTTTAATTCATACTTAAAGCAGATCCAAAACACAGCAACCCCATAATTTGAGTGCATCAAGTGGGAGCCCCCCGAGACTCACCTGGACCCCGCCTGCAAGATATCATAGCTAAACTGGGATCCTGCCATGTTGTTATAAACATCATAATGAGAAAAGTGGACAGTCAGCTTTTGGGACCAGGATAATGCCTAAGAGACCTTCAACAGATTACGCATGCTTGTTTTTAGACTGAAGAACTCCTTAAAAGGCAAATAAGATATAGGAGGAATTCCCCCTTTGTGCTGTGGTTCTGGATGGGGGCCAGATCTCACATTGGCCACACAGTGGAGGAAGCTGAAGAGGTACTGGGGCCAGAGAGACTGTCTAGGTAGTCTGTAAAAGGCCAGCAATTACTTCACTTCAGAGCACAGAGCAAGTCCAGCCCCAAGGGTGAAGGAGGAGGATGGCAAGCCATGGAATACCAAGAATAAGCAAGAGGAATTTGGACCTAGATAGAGGACGATGCATAAGATGGACAGGAAGGAGCACCAGTCCTCAGGCACACTGTGGCATATGAGAATAGCAGCAGGTAGGTTTGAACCTTTACAGAGGATATGAGTTGTACCCTGATGTGCTCTCTAGATATTTTGCACTGTCAGCACTGTGGCAACCCTCCTCCGTGAGTTCATATCACAGGCGAGAGACATAAATATAGCTCATTCTGGATGCCTCTGAGGAGGCGTGATTAGGCAGCAAAGTAGATAGAGCCACTGCACTGGACTAGCCGTGAACACATCTGTATGCATTGTTGGGTCAGGGACACATTTGGAGGTAGTGTTGGGGGAAGCGGGGCTGGCCACATTGTGGTTCACTGGAATGAGGTGAATGTTCTGGTTAATTTACCATTAGTGTTGGGGGGATTGGGGTGACAGTGGGGTGGGAAATTGGGTTTTGAGGGGTGGGCAGGTGCTACCAGGACTTCTGGCCGTACAAAACCTTTTGATGTCAGACATGGTAATGCAAGAGTAGGTAACTGTAAACTTTTATATAGCATGGTAGGTGTGAGCAGGCCACAGAAGGCATGCAACAATACTCAATGCACTAACACCTAATGGTTAAGATCCTTACTTGGAATGTGATGGGATTAAATTCGGGGCCTGCCACAGGCTGTAGTAGGCCTTCAAGAGACGCTCTTGAGACCCACACACATGAATTATATGAATCAACAACTTTACCCCATGTACTGTTTTGTGGCTACATCTAATAAGAAAGGAGGGGTTAAGATTGACATACACAAATATTTCGCCTTTATAGATGTGAGGGTTTAACTAGATTATGTAGAGGGGCACTATGTATATATAGAAGGCAGGGTTCAGGACCATACATTGGCTAATCTCAGTGCAAATATCTTGAACCTTGGACAAGAAAAGTCATTCAGAACCTAGCAAATAAGATCAAGAAATCTTATAATAGATAATTTCCTCAGAGGGAGATTTAACCTCCCACCAGATAACTTTCTGGACAGACACCCCGAGGATAGATTTCTCCAGGGTGTATTCCCCTGGAGAAGAAACACTTAATAGCATATATAGGCATGGTAGATCTATGGAGACTGAAGCACCCGGATAAGGAGCACTATGCCTTCTTTTCCCATGTCCACAGATCGTATGCTAGGATCAACTTAATGTGGGGATCCTGAATATTTACTGATGCAACAACTACTTTGAACAGGGCACTATAGCACTCTCAGACCATGCATGGTTTCTGTGGGAGGGTGATGTGCAGTGGAGAGTGCTCTGGAGGACGCCACAGTGGCACTTTGATAAAATTCTTCTTTGCTACTGGCCCTGCAGACAGACACTGAGGGACTCCATTGAGAATTATTTAAAGGAAAATGATGTAAAACACGTAGCTCCTGCCCTGGAATGCCTTTAAGATAGTATTGTGAGAAAAAATCTCGGTGAAGCAGGCTCAGACCACAAAAACTCATTGGAAGCCGAACTGAAAGAGGCCGGGGTCATCACAGACAAATGGGATCCCTGAAGGTCCAGTGCCACATGGTGGAATTATAGGGGCAAATCAATCTGGCAGGCACGGAGAAGGCAGAAAAACAGTGCTATACCAGAAGTTCTATGAACACACAAATAAAATGGGATCCTTGCTGGACCAATGACTATGGCACCATAAAACGGCAGACACCCTCCCTTCTATAGTGGGAAGAGAGGGGCAGCTGAAGAGCAGCAATGCAGAGAAATGTGTCACTTTAAATGACTACTATAGGGCCTTCTATTCGGAGGTGGCAGTACCCATAGGAAAGGTGAAGGCCTACCTTAAAGAGGCCAACCTCAGCCACTTGACATGGGCCCATGAAGATAGCATGGAGGAACTGATCACTAAAAATTAGGTTCTGAAAGCAATAAAAGATGTGCACCCTGATAAAACCCGTGGGCCAAAGAAGCTTACCACCTGCTTTTATAAATATTATGCACCTGAACTGGCCCCACACCTGGTTACACTGTTGAACTGCTTCCTGCAATCGTGAACCATCACACCTTCAATAAGCCTTGCGCACATCACCGTCATGTAGAAGGTGCACAAACCTGCAAATAATTGTGAATCATACAGGCCTATAGCACTCCTGAAGTACAACAAAAAGAACAATTTCTAATAGACTTCTACTCCACCTCCTCAATCCTATTTATCCAGACCAATTCGGTTTCATTCCTCAGCAACAGGATGGGCACTTTATCTAGTGGGTTCTGCACTTCATCAGGAAGTCTAACAATATGAAGATACCAATCATGATCCTATTTCTTTATGCTGGAAAGGTATTCAACATGGTGAGGTGGGACTCCTTGTTTCAGGTACTAGAGGCAATAGGACTGGATACAAACATGCTCACTTTGATAGCTTGGCAATTAGCTTGTTATAAAGGTACCACCATAAAAGTCCAGGTAAATGAGATGTTCGCAGAAATTATCCTGCTGCAAAAAAGGAGACAACAATGTCGCCCTATGTCACCTATCCTATTTGTTTTGTCCATTGAACCCCTGGAGGCTATGATACAATGGCATCCAGATATTCTGGGTTTGCCTTTTAGAGAGAATCACCCAAAAATCTACCTACTCACAGACGACATCCTATTGACACTAATATGCCCTGAACATTCCATTCCCTATTAAATGGAGCTATTGGAGGTGTATGGGCAAATATCCAGCCTTAAAGTTAGTCCCAGTATAGCAGAGATGCTCACTATAAGCGATGTTATGCAAAATCCTAGATCTTTTAACCACCCCATCCAGAAGAATGGTGGTCCAATCTCTAGTTCTTTCCCGACTAGACTACAAAAACTCAATATACTTAGGCTCACCTAAACACGTCGCCAAATGACTTCAAGTTGTCCAAAATGTGGCAGTTAGAACAATACTTAGAATCCCTAAACTTGTCTTGGCTAAAACTGGCTTGGCCTTCCTCCATTGGCTCCCTGTCGAGGAAAGAATTACATTCAAAACACTTTGCCCAGCTTATAGAGGGATCAAATCCAAAGGGCCCAACTCTTTGATTAAGGCACTTCTGATATCTTACACTCTCAGTAGGTCTTTAAGATCAGCCAATGCCTCACTCCTAAAGGTTCCCCAAATTCAAAGGACTAGATGGGGTGGAAGATCCTTCTCACATCTTATCCCTAAGCGGTTGAACTCCATGCCTGTAGTAGTAAGAAACCAAGACAATGAAACACGGTTTAGAAAACAGCTCAAAACCTTGCTCTACCTACACTCATCATTCCTTCCATATGTACCTCTGGAAGCGTACATGCACACTTTGATTCTTCCAGCACTGGGAAGCCTTGGGATAGCTACGCACTTTAGAACTCTGCATGGTATAGGCCTAATATCTATTATCTGTGCAATTCTGTTTGCATGGAGGTAAATCACCAGCATGGTACAATGGCAGCAGATCTTACCATCTCAATGTGAAAAACTGTGGGCAGACATCCTAGCCTTGTGTAAAATTGTTCCGAATAGGGAAACAATGAAATAGATATGATGCAACAGTACGTAACACCTGAAAAATTGAAACATATGTATGGTACAGTTGATGGGTTATGCTGGTGAGGGTGCAGACAGATGGGAGCTATGCTGCATGCTGCATGCGTGGTGAGCTTGCTCACAACTCACACTTTTTTGGCAAGAGGTCCGACTCCTCAACCACATTAACACATTATTGGCTTTCCTTTGTAATCCAACCAAGCAACTCTGATCTTTAAGATTGCCGGAGATCAAATGTGCAACAAAAAGAGACCGGCAAGTAATTACAAATATGATCTTGGTGTCAAACCAACTTATAGCATTAAAAATGGAAATCACCCCATATCCCTACTATGTCGGAATGGGAGGGGAAATTATGGATGTTACTGGCTTTGGAAAAACTAACCTGGGGCTAATTGAGATGGCACATAAATACGAGGAGATGGGGGACCCTCTAGTACATCACCTACAGGCTAAGACAGAAATCGTTAAGGTCTTTGCAACTCTTCACATAACTCAGGACTTGTGATTTCTTTATAATTTACAATGTGTTCACTTTATGAACACCTGTAGGGCTATAACTGGCCTATCTGAGTCCACCAATCATGATAATGCAACCCTCTGTGTAGTGTGTTGGGTGGGGAGGACAGAAGATGGAAAGTAGGGTCAGTCAGACTGAGCTTGGGGTATGATGGTGAAGCTTGAGACTCTGTCCGTACTGTCAATGGTTTTCTTGTTATACCAAATTGGAAAAACAATGAGATATCTTTGGAAAGAACTAACCTCCTAGACATTGACCTCACAAATCTACTGACCAGTGAACGGGATCACTTAATAACTGAGTTCTAGATCAGTGTAAAGTTTAAGTTTCATTACACAATTTTAAAATAGGCTATACAGAGACATGCAGAATACATGCCATGAAGTTTCTGATACAGAGGGCCTGATTCACAAAGGTAACCTTACGCTTTTGTGCAAGCTCATGATCTTTTGCAATTCACAAAGCAATTTTACAAGTAGTATCTTCATGACTGCCTATCTTTTTATGTGCAGATTCTCCCCTTGAGTGCAGAGCCTCTGCAGCCATAAAGATACTACATGCAAAATTCCTTTGTGAATTGTGAAAATCGTATACTCACACAAAAGTGTACGTTTACCTTTGTAAATCATGCCCAGAGTACATAGTCAGAAATCAGAACTATGCGAATTCTCAATAAGCAACAGAAAGTCATAACAACAGCACCTCTAAATGAAAGAGAAACCTCTCATTAAATGAAGAGAGTTCTAGTAGGAACGAGGAGTCATCAAAATAATTGGACAGAGTCCTGTGAGGAAAATGGACAGTCTCTGGCTCACCACCCCAAACCAAGAATTTTTATAGACATTTTATAAATAGGTAATAGGAAATTTTTTTTAATTCAGCATGCCATGGCTAGTGAGATTTACACAATATGCAATATTTACAAAGAAAGACTCATACACTAGTGCATGCTAGCAAGCCTACATTGAATCTTTCAGAGGAAGGACCTTCAGAATTTGTTGCGTCCAGTACATGAAGAAACTTTCATTCACGATATATGCCCTCTCGGAAACTAATTGATTGTGTCAGATTCTGGTGGTCTGCAAATCTTTGAGGAGAGAAGACATGCAGGGGACATTGATTGGGATGGGTAATGACCAAGAGCAATATAAAAAAAACACTAAACCAGCATTTATTTTAATAAAATGGTGTCTCTAAATAAATAGTCCATAATCCAATTATATTAATTAATACACTTCTGATCAATATTGATTCAAGTGCAACATTAATAATTCATCGGTTACAACTATATGCAGCATAAAATAATTAGCGTTCAAAAATATTTTGTCAACTAACAATTGTCACTTAGAAAATAAAGCTTTAACAAATTCCCCTCGCTGATTCTTTTTTATAACCAGCAAAATAGATTAGTATACTTTATTAATCAGACATCAGTTAGTAGCTGTTGTCTTCATCTTCAGGTGCTTTCAAGAGTTTTCTTCCACCATTTTCATCTGATTGTTGACATGATCCTTAAGACTCTCTTATTCCATTTCCATCACTCTTTTCCTTTTCTTCAACTTTTTTTCACCCTTAACTTTGTTTTTACATCTCCTAATCATGCACTCAGAAAATGTTAGCAAAAGAAACAGAATAATTGCAAAAATCATTATGATTATTAGAGGAGTTAGTATAGCGGGAGACCATTTCCACCTAAATTATCTAGCCATTCTTTAACCTCACCAAAAGTCTTCCCTAACTCAGTATACTATGAACCTAGAGTTTCCCATTAGTAAGGTTCTCCAAAAAGCCTAATCTCATCTGAAAAACTAGTTAGATTATTAACAAAAGAATCAATAACTCTATTATTTTCTGGTATAACCAAACAACACCTCTTGACCTTTACCACCTCACAGACTCCAAACTCTTTATATATCCAATGCAAGATGATTTCAATATTCAAATTGTCATGTAATTTTTGCATATTTGACTCATGTTTGTCTTTGGGAATATGTCCATTATATAATTGTGTTTGGATATTAAACTTTCTCTGTGGACTGCCATTCATTATGCTACCTATATTCATCTTATGCTATGTGCCTATCAATGGGTGTAATATGGGTAAATATTGACTATTGATAAATGTATTCTGGAGATATGCATACTATATCCTTTTTGTTATCATTTATTTTGTCGGCTATGTACAATATATTTACTTTCTAATTCTATCAGCCTTGAGGAAGCTCCAGGCATGCCTGCCTGGAAGGGTTGAACCACGTGTTGGCTGTTAGCTTTTTGTGAGATCTGGCTCAACATCTGAACCAGTACTTTTGTCTAATTAAAAATTAAAGTAGTACTTTCTAATCACTATTTGTATCTATGGATTTTCATATGGAATAAGGTCAAGAAGATAAATATCTCAATTCTGACCTCTAATTCAATGTGCTGTCCAAAACAAAGTCTCACTCTTCTTAAACTATGCTAAATTATCCATATGACAGACTTTAGGAAACACTAGAGCTAAATATGTGAACCAACAACATTTTTCAGCAGATTAAAATAAGCTGTTTTCCTAGAAACATAATATATTTCCCTCAGAATAAGCTCTCACCAAACATATTGTCTTCGATAGCTTCTTCAGTTCTATCACACACACTCTTTACTACAAATTCCACCTTACCTCCTTTGGAAGAACTATGTCTTTCAGTACATAATTCACCTTTTCTCTCCTGTTACATTTTCAATCTAGGATGTAAACCTGACAATCTAAATTCCTCTTCCATATGTTCTAATGCAACTTTCTGTTCATCCCAGTTTTTCACAACCTTTACTCCTTTCTCATTGTATGCTCTAATAAAACTTTGCTACTCACTATTCAAAAGACACACATGACCTCAATCAGTGATAGTGCCATACATGTGTTGTGCAATCACTCTAAAAATCTACTGTATATAATTTCTCTGTTATGTTCTATAGTAGGCAAATCTTCTGAAGGCACATTAAAACCAGTCAAATGTGGAGAGAGAAACTCATGGTCAAAAATTGCAATGTATCTGTGACACCACAGTGAGTAAGAAATAGGAAGCTGTATGTAAGTAGAACCCTCCCCATCTGATGTAGAGAGGTAGAAGCTCATGTAACACCTACTAACCTTCATTATATTTACATATTCCATAAGCATTTTACTAAAAACATTATCGTTAAATCAACAAACAAAGTTTTCTCCATGCTCTTGTACATCATATTCTAACTAGTTTCTTTTAGTAAGCATTTCAATAGCACTATTGACATGTGTGAGTCAGTATGCACTACAACAGTCCCACTAAAGCTACTGTGATAATGATAATTACTAATATTATTATTATCAACCCTACAATTTTGCAACATTTGTTGTACTCCATCTTCTATTGAGACAAAAAAAACATTTTTGTGGTGATGGTTCAAACATCAACAACACTTTTATCTAAAACAATGAAATGCTTCTTCATATAACAATCAAAATGAATAAAATAAATAATAATCTCATTTTTGTAATGGTTCTTTAAACAAAATTACATTCATTTAAGGATTCCGTTCTCTTTATTCAACAGCAATCTCAAAAATATTTCTCAAAAACATTCTTTATTTTATTCAAGGTGACTCTCCTGCTTCAAAATATTCTGATTCACTCTCAAACTTGTACTAGCATCAATTCACCAACACATATTCATTCAACACAGTTTCATCTTCTTCTGAAACTGTAGCTAAATACACCCATTCAAGGGAGGCGTATTTTTAATATGGAACTCTCTTTCTCATTGATCTCTTAGCCACTGATGATTCACTTCCACGAGTTTCAGAATCTATTTGTCTCTCAAGATTTTCCTCTGGTTCACAGTGCTTTCTTTTGCACATTTTCTTCCTTGAAATATCTTCTTCAACTCTCTCTCTCTCGCAGCAAAAGTCTTTGAGTTTCTATACTCTCCAAGGAACTCTGACTTGAGTTCAAACTCAGATTTGTACTTGAACTCTGATCAGCTTTGTCTTTGTCTGCTCTGTTCACAATTAACTTCTTTTCTTTGGAGGTCTTTGTAACTTTTGGCACAGAGGCAACTTCTTCTTGTTGCCACTCACGCCTTTGGCCCTGAAGCACAAAGAGCCTCTCAACTCATGTCAGAGGCCCCACAGTCATGGGGGAGTCTTACACTCGGGAGGAAATCTCCAAAATGAGAATTACAATATCAAGATTGCTCCCTGAGAGCAGAGACTCCCCCATGACTGCGGGGCCTACGCTACGAGTGGTGAAGCCCTTTGTGAATCAAGCCCTTTGTCTTTTGCATTTGTAACAGCTCTTCACACTGATCACTGTTTTTAAACTGGACCAGTAATTGCAGATTTGTTGTCAGAGCTCATCAAGCTTATCATCTTCACCAGTTTCAAATATTTGAAATATTTCATCCTCCTCTCAATCCAAGTTGCGAACCTGAGTTCGTATTTGATCTTGGCTCTGTGTGGTTGACTGGAGCAGCTGATTTATCCACTGCTTCATCTACTATCATTCTCTTTGTGTGAGCAGCGTAGAACCACTGAAGAACACCAGCAAATTTCACACCAGTGTTCGTTGTCAGATCTAATCTAATATGGTTCCTTCCAGTGATCCTTCCAGCATCCATTCCTGACATGTTCTCAGATTACAACCCAGTTGCCAGTGTTGAGGCTATGACATGTAGTATTCTTGGATTCCTCTGTTGCCATATTCACCTGATGAAGAATATATTTCACCATATCAACCAGATCCTTGCAAATACCTAGCATGATGTCATCAGTTATTGAAACTAGAGCAGCTGAAATAACATATGCAAGCCTCATTGCTCTTCCCAAGGATAACTTTACATAGCAATAAGCCAGTCTTTCTCTCAGTACTTCTCATGCTAATCAAAACAAGAGTCAGAGCAACAGCCTACTTTATACCAGTTAAAGCACAGACTTTTGCGAGTTCGTTCTTGAGAGTAAGGATAGTGCTTTCAACTATTCCTGAATATTGCAGTTGATAACTACATTGAAATCTCTGGTTGATCTCAAACACTGTGCAGATTATTTACAAAATGTTGTTTTTAAAATAAGTTCCACAATCAGTCTCAATAGAAGTAGGAAGGCCAAATCCTGGTATTAAAGAACGTTCTCAACAGCAATTTGGCACCTGTAGGGCTATCTGCTCTTTTCGAAAATCTGAGCGGCATCCAATAGGTTCTGTGTTTAACACATTGTTCCTTATTACACAAGCAGATTTTAACTGTATCGATAAATGCTACTTATTCTGTGCAACCAGCACTGGAATGTCATCTTCACAAAGTTCTTCAGGCAGTTTAAAGTCTCCTTCTACAGATTTTAATAGCAACCTCTACCAGATCACCACCTCTTTTGTTCTGGTGAATGTGTCTTGAATCTTTTTCTCAAAGTGGGTGTGACTTCCTCCTTTAATCTCTGCACTATGTGTCAAGTTGGACAGTTGATGATATATATAATGGGACGGTTTTCCATTTGTTATTGCAACATGGGTCTCCCAAGGTATTAATCCACCCTCCTCTAGCAGCTGACTCTATTTATAGATTCCTACCTTTTTCAGTGCCTCTATTAGCTGATCTCTCAAGCAGTCTGGTGGTTCGAGAGAGTTCCAAATGGGTGCATACTGGCTAAAGTGGGAGATACTGATACAACTCCTTATAAACACCCACAATCTGATGGCTGCCTGGCACATCTTCAATTTTATCTTCTTGAAAGATTTTGTTGCCCCAAATTTATAGAGGCTATATAATTCGGCTTTACCAATATTTTGTAACATAGCCCAAGATACCCCTTATCTGTAATTGTTTAGGTTATTAAGTAATATCCTGCTATTTTTCAATTGAAAAGCCAAGCAATATTGTTTAAAGTCAGTTGTGACCAGCCCCCCCATTGTCCCTTCTACTTTGTAGTTTTTTTCATGAGAGCCTAATCCCTTTCAAAGCCCATATAAAACCGCTGACTTTCCCCTGCAAATTGTTTAATAACTCCTTATTAAACCTCAAAGTGATATTATTAAACAAAAAGTGAGTTTCTTCAGAATAGACATTTTAATCAAATTAGACATTCCTTATACCGTTAAAGGGAGATTTTCCCAAGATCTCAATGTTCTCTCAATTTTCCCTATCGCCTTCTTAAGATTAGCCTGTAGGTCCTGGACCACCTTAATTTATAAGTACCTCAACTCCTTTGTGGTGAACTCATTCCCCTTCAGCAAGTTCCAAACCAGAATCTCTGTTTCTCATTCGTTCACCAACTATCAGCAGATCTGTCCAAACTCAGGCGTTTTTTTACTTTATTATTAAGGGATAAGAAACTTTTAAGTTAGAGGTGTAAATCAACAGATCGTCTGCATAGGGTGAAACTTTCCCACTGTAAGAAAAGGGGACAATGGCAATCTCACTTCTTAATCTCATGGCAGAGTCTCTATCAATAAATTAAAGAATAAAGGAGACAGGTGCCACCCTTCCCTGGTACCACATTGTATATTACATTGTGAAGTGGTTTCCTATTTACAGCAATCTTTGCAGTAGGCTTATTATAGATTAGCAGAATTACCCTGCAGATGTTTACTCTTAAACTGTTCCTTTCTAGAAACGAGTTCAGAAATGGCCAGTTAACTCTATCAAATGCTTAGCTGCATTGAATGCTAAGGTGGCTAAGAGTAACTCATGTAATATGGCTATGTCAATGGTCCCATTAAGCTAATGTGTCATGCAGCTGTCTCCCAGGAATACAACCGTTCTGGTCCTCATGTATCAAATCTCAGATCACCCAGCTAAACCCCTTAGCTATAATATGTGCAAGGAATTTATAATCATAATTTAGCAAAGAGATTCACCTACATTAATTACACTGTTAAGGATTCTCATGTGGTTTTAAGATTACACAAATCTTTTCCTTACTCTAGGAATATGGGGGACTATCGCCGCTAATAAAAATGGCATTAAAAAGATTAGGGCTTTAGTTGAGGAACTTGGCCGTCAGCTAACCTGGTGATTGGGATCTTCCCTCCTTAGGAATGCAGTTTACCTATACCTATGTGGGTTTCATGTTTAAATATTGATGTGAAAAATATCGACTCAAAAATATCGATGTAAAAGAATCGATTACAAAAATGTCGACTCCCCAGGTAAGTAAAATGTAAAAAATATCGACTTTAAAAAATAACATAACTTAAATTAAATTAATTAAATAATATTAATATTATTAACAACTTGTATTACATGTAATATATTTTAAGTAATTATAACAAATACACTTAATTTAATAAATATAAACACAAAAAAAGTGTACATATACATATATTTACTTAAATACATTTTATTATCTATTATCTTTATTTAATTTATAACTGTTTTTAATTATATAAAAATAAAATAAACACATATAAATAATTTAAAATAAAATAAAATATTCTACATTTAATTAACACATTAAAATATTTAAAACAAACAATACATGCATTTGATAACAAAATAAAAACATTAGTAGTTAAAACATTGGATAGCGAAGGGGTACAAATTACTATTCCCACTCCTGTGAGTGCAACGGGAGGGAAAGCGCTGGATAGCGTAGTTGTAACATTTACTATTCCCACTCCAGTAATTGCAACAGTAGGGAAAGCACTGGATAGCGTTGGGGTAACAATTACTATTCCCACTCCAGTGAGTGCAACAGTTGGTAAAGCGCTGGATAGTGTAGGGGTAAAAATGACTATTCCCACTCCAGTGAGTGCAACAGTCGGGAAAGAGTTGGATAGCGGAGGGGTAAAAATTACTATTTCCACTCCAGTGAGTGCAACGGTAGGGAAAGCACAGGATAGCGGAGGGGTAAACATTACTATTCCCACTCCAGTGAGTGCAACATTAGGGAAAGCGCTGGATCCCAAAACAATAAAAAACAAAAACATTGAAATTTTTATTAAATTCAATTTCCAATATTAACGTAATTAATATATAAATTTAAGTATATTATTATTTACAAAGATAATAAAAAATAATTAGTTACACATTATTTAACACTATAATATCCACAACACACACCTAAAAGTAATTACACAATTATATTTAATAATTACTAATTAATTACTGAAAATTAATGTATTATTATTTATTAATTAAACAATAAAAGAATGACTTATTTACCACCTTTCACACCATTTACACATATAAACACTACAACACAAACCCGAAAGAATCGCCCCGAGTCGCTACACACGCTGTTGCGCTGAAAGGACATATCAAAGCCCCTTCGGCAACGAATACAAATTTCTCTCATAGGCATATTATTAGCCTCACCACCGCATGATTGAAACCCTCTTTTAGAAAGGGCTATTTCCGTACACTTTCTAAGTCCTTTTTCTTTAAGGACCGATCAAACCGTTACCTTTACAGATAGGCACACAAGCACAGCGGGGCGAAGAGAAATATTATATCTTGTTTGCAGGATCATGTAATAGAATGATCACCTATCCAGATTCTCAAATAGAAAGATTAGAAACGTAAATAAACAAAAAGAGATGTAGGAACCAATTTGGAGGCCTACCAGATTTCTTTATATAGATTTAAAATCCACGCACACTCCAAACAAGGTTAGGGAAAATATTTAACTCAGACCTTCTCGACAACAGAATCCTATCTTATTAGTGACTTGAGAAATAAACCTTGAGAAAGTTACGCACTGTAACGAAACACGTTTCGGCTGTTTTTTGCTTCTTCGTGCTCAAAGTGAATAAGTCTTCAAACATATTGTCAATTACTAAGATCTTGTACCAAATTGTAAACTGTACATCTTGTGCTTTGAGTGCATAAACTGTATTGAGAGAAAAAACAGAAAGAGTTTCGATACAAACAAAAATTAAATCGTACAGTAAATATAATGAGTGGATGTTTTCCTTTCTTGTAATGACACATGTATTACTCATATTTCCATATCCGTAAGACGAAACATTGAAAAGCATCAAAGAGTTAGGGTGTCTAAAACGGGCCATGATCAAAAGACTACTCAAGAAATTGTATGGTATTAAATATTAGAGTGCCGAGGTACAACCATTGTCAAAAGAACATGTTTATTAAATTTAATTTCCAATATTAACATAATTAATATATACATTTAAGTATATTATGATTAACAAAAATAATTAAAAATAATTAATTACACAACACTATAATATCCACAACACACACCTAAAAGTAATTACGCAATTAAATGTAATAATTAATAATTAAATAATGTATTATTATTTATTAATTAAGCAATAAAATAAATAATTATTTACCACCTTTCACACCATTTACACATATAAACACCACAACACACACCTAAAATTAATTACACAATTACAATTAATAATTACTAATCCATTAATGGTAATTAATTTAAAAATATTGAATAATTAATCAATAAAAAATTAATCACTTACCACCCTTCACACCATTTACACATATAAACACCACAACACACACCTACAATTAATTAAACAATTATCAACATTAATTATTAATGATCTAATTGAAATTATTTACCAACTAATTATTAAACTATTATTAATTAGTCAATTAACACATTAGTTATTCAATACCTTTTATATAATTGAATTACTTCCCACCCTATTCCCTTATAAACCCACAAACCGCTACGGAACTAAAAACGCAGAATTAAACTTGAAATAAATTAATAAAAAGTAAAATACTAAAACATATAATACAATGACAAACAATTATCATTAAAAACACTAAAATAACATAAAATTAATAATAAAATGACATTTTTGTCAACTATATTTTTGTAAATGATATTTATTAGAACAATATTTTTATAATCGATATTACTTACCTGTCAGTCGATATTCTTGTCAACTATTTTTTGTTTACGATATTTCTTCCCCACAATATTTTTGCGGCGATACTTATGTCCCACAATATTTCTCCGTTGATATTCATGCTCTGCACCAACCCATATGCATATGATGAAATTAGCAGGATTTAAATGTGTTAATCCATGAAAGCGCACACCTGCATCCATGCTGGATTACGTGTGGAGTTTCCTGCCGTCGGGTGCTGGCAGAGGGCAGCAGAGAGTCTCCAGCAGGAACGGCGTGCGGCTGCTTGAATCCCTCACTGTTGTAGGTCAGGCAGCTTCAGCACAGGCACATACTCCCTCTAGATGCTGTGTGGACCGAGGCTGATGTGGAGGGCAACCTGTTGAATGTCTGTAGCTATGGGAATAGCAGGCATAGAAGGGGATGACCGAGCCAGGATTTCTTCTATTCTTGTAGAAGAAACCCCCCCCACCATGGTCATGCAAGTGAAAAAGGTGAGAGAGAGAATACTTCAGGAGCCCGAAGTAAGGGAACAGTGGGGGTTCAAGAGCAAATGAAAAGGCTACACCCTGAGGAGTACTAACATAAAGAAAGCACTGGGTATTACAAGTGGGATAAGAGAAGTACCCTTAGGTGTTCTGACTTCTGATTCTAAACTTAGCAGAGTAGAGAGGAAATATAAAATACTTCCTTTGGGTCAGCACGGACATCAAAAAAGCGGTGGTGGATAGAGGGAAAAACCAGGGGCCAGATGTAGGTAAGTTCCATTTACCGATTCTAAAGTACCGAATTTTACCGATTCGGTATTTTAGAATCGGTAAATGGTATGTAGGTAAGTATTCGGTAACGTTTACTGAATCGGTAATATTCGGTAATTACAGATTCGATAAATACCAAATCGGTAATTCACATTCATTCCTATGGGCCTGGAGGACCATAGGAATGAATGGGAATTACCGAATCGGTATTTACCAATTCGGTAATGGGGGAACACATTCAAGGGTGGCAGGGTGTCACATTGACACTCTGTTGCACCCCTGAATAGTGCATGGGTGCACATGTGGCACAGATACATGCCCTAAGGGCATGTATGTCTGCCACATGGCACTTTTGAAAAAGGCACAAATTTGCTTTTTCAAAGATTTTTGATATTTACCACCAACTTTTAATTGATGGTAAATAACGAATCCTTAACCATGCAATGCACTCATTTGAGTGCTCCCTACATTTTAGATTTGCTAATTTACCGATTCGGTATTTGAAGGAATCGGTGATTTACCGATTCCTTGAATTACCGATTTGGTAAATTACCAAATCTGAAATGTAGCCACCTACATCTCAATAGCCTAATACCGGTCGGTAACGGCCGAAATTTGGTAATTTCGGCAGTTACCGGCCGGTATTGGGCTACCTACATCTGGCCCCTAATCCCCCAGCTAAGATTAGAATTATGCCTTCACTGAGATCCTAATTTCAAGTCCATGCTCCAGTTTTAGAGATCAGTGCAACAGTTAATAAAATTATCGAAAAGGGTTGCTGACGAGACCAGTGAGGAGAGAGACATGCAAGTGGGGGGATAACACAAGAAGGACAGTATGAGTAGGGTTACTTTAGGACTTAAGTAGAGAGTCAAATATAAAACATTTCAAGTAAAAGGTACACTGTTTTAGTAGATAAAACCATCTTGGATGAGCAACATGGGTATTAAGCGCTGGGGGAGAGGGGAGATAGCCTAGGACAATTGGCTCCTCAGAGTAACGTAGAAAGAATGCTAGGAGCACTCACACAGGAGATAAGGGGCATATTTGGAATATCAGAAAGCAATCAGAAAGGAATATATGGAATATTGGTCGCCCTGGAAGAGAAGATTGATAATTTAATATATCGAACCAAGGCTCTTGAAAATGCAGTTACAGAACTCAGGGTTCAAAGTGAAGAAGAAATCATCGGCTGAAAGCAAGGGACAGAGCACTCCACAAGCTAGAATGGGTCAATCAGGCAGAGTCTATATGAAGGTCATAGAGGTTTCCCTGGGGGTTTGGCTTAGGAGAAGCTGGGAATGTTGAGGAATTGGGGTTGAGAATAGGCTAGGGGGCATGCAAGAAAAATGGAAAAAAGTCCTCAACATAATGCACGCAGGATTAAAGAAAATTAGAGGAATACAGTGTAAGAAGAAGAAGTTGGCAAAAAAGTGACTAGGGAATGGAAGGATAGTATGCGGGGAAGGAGCTGGAAAGGTGATATGGTGTACAATGGAAAGAAGTGTTTAATGTCTATCATTACGTGTAACATTAATGGCCTGCAAGTGAAAGGTACACAGCAGAAGAACCTCCAAGATGTGTGTGAATTGAGGGCACGAATTAGCATATTATAGGAGGCACACCAACTGAAGAAGGAGAGTAGTGATCTTTTCAGGTCTCATAATTGGCTCAAGAAGTTTATTTGCATAGATTAGGAGGTGTGGCTATATTGATGAAGAGCAATACCTCTGCTGAGATCTTGCAATATTCTGTGGATAAGGCTGGGAGCTGGATAATTGCTAAGCTACAGGTGCATGGAGAATTTTATACAATACCAGTGTTTTACGGGCGAAATATCGATGACCCAGAGCCCTTTGGTGAGCTCTATTTACAGCCGTTTAAAAAAAATGCCCTATTAAAGTGGGAGGAAATTTTTATGTGCTCCCATATGTTACAATGGATAGGTCTATGGATAGGTCAACAATAAGGCAAAAGGTTAATTCCCCCAAGATGAAGTCGCAAGTTAGATTACTGATAAAGGATCTGGTTTCCTCGATATTTGTAGACTGAGGGCAGGTATTTCGAGGGAATATATCTTCCGTAATTAAAAGCATGGCATTGCTCAAGAATAGATTTTTTCTTAGTGGATCGCAAAGTTGCGGATAAAGTCAGAACAGTCACTCACATTCATACCTACTTATCAGACCACTCCTCAGTTGTATTGGAGATACTTCCAAAACAGGCACAGGGAGTGCTGCTACCTGAACAGGGCATATAACTTCGCTAAATCAGGCTTCACAACAGCTTGTTTTACATCAACCTTGGGTCTGCTTCTATTTCAATAGTATGGGACACCTTTACTGAATTAGTTTGAGGCAGAATAATCAGTATATCTGGCCACATAAAAAGAGAGGAAAGGTTAAGGCTCCAGGTATTTGCAGATAGGTTACTCAGGCTGGAGGAGGCATTAAGCAAGAATCCAAGGGAAAAAAGACGAGGGCTTCCCTTTTAGATCAGTTAGCAAATACTAAGAGAGAGCTGACAGCCATTTTGTAAGAGCAGATCAGGAAACAATAGGAGTCAAGCAGACTTAGTTTAAGTATGGAGAAAAGTGAAGTAAACTTGTCAATATCACAGCAGTGAATACACTAAGGCCCCTTCCAATCCCCATTCCGATCACCTACAGTGTCCAAGTACGGTGAGGTATGACAAGCTGGGGGACTACCGTGTGGGAAGGTCCATGGGCTTACTAGGTCTTTGCATTGATGGTTGTGCTGAAGCCTGTTGCATCCTCTATTCACTACTACTTGCTAAATTGCTAATACCTTCACTAGCCGCTGCCTTTATTTCCTTAGCACAGCACAGTCAACTTGGCTAAAATTCCCAAGTGCTGCTTGGTGTGGCTTCAGTAGAAGAGTGGGCCTGCCCAGGCGAACATGCCTTTCTGCTGAAGATGGGATTCTCGCAAGCTTTTGGCACCTGCGATGACAAGTTGAGGCACAAAAAGACAGAGGGAGTGATAGCAGGTATTTCCGAGTGTGAAAAGTCTCGTGCAGACCGGTCGAGTCTTTCTGCTTAGAGGTTTACCTATTAGTAGTGTTCAGTTCTTAGCCCATATGGGAGGGTTTATATTTTTGATATTGGTGTGCTTTGCCTTTGCTTGAACGACAGCGTTTAATTTAAATAGAACAATTCATGCACAAAATCTCCTAAGGTCCAATAGGATTAGCGGGCTTATTTTTATTCGTGCTCATGTTTTCTCAATGACGCAACTGAGAATTTGACTATTTCACACCGTTCTTGGGGAAACCTCAGTGAAAAGCAAACTGTAGTATGTGTTTCGTTTTCGTGCTTTCAGTGACAGTGTGCGTGAGGATTGCACAAATGATACAGCAATTGTCAACAATTATATTCTCTCTGTCCTGCGAGATAACAGAGCAAAGATGACAGACGTTCATATTTCAGAGGGCAGCATTTATGCATAGTTATCTGTGTAGTGAATTCATTTAAGAGTCCAGCATACTTAGTTATTTGCCTTGTTTACCCTTTTAAGATCACTCTCCCTGCTCTTCCTACCCCAAATTCCTTTTCCTCGCACGGCCACTAAAAAACCCCAGTGCTATAACAGAATTTTGAGTTGAGAAAAGTTCTTTGTGCAGATACAGAGGAAAGCGCCATTGGTGACAACTTCTCTCTTGGAAGGCTAAGACTGAACAAACTATGAGTACGGTTAGAGAATCAGGGGGAAAAGACCCAGGGGAAATGGTAAATGGTAGCAGAAATATTGGGGAAGCCGTCATAGCCCTTTTTCAACTAGTCACCAAAATCTGGGCAAGAGTGTCTGTATGCTCCACACGATTTATCATCCTCCGGGTGATAATCTGCTCTTCATAGAGCAAATCATTTAGGTCATTAGCTCTTGTTAGGACCAACTCTGCCATATCTTCCTCGGAGACTTTAACCTCCATTGGAATGACACAAATGATCCTTTAGTTTGCTCCTTTCAGACTTTCCTCTCCGATCTCAACTTCTCACAGGTCTGTAAGGGACTTACCCACAACAAGGGCACTACCCTAGACCTTATCATAGCTAAAGACAACTTCATACAAGTTGATGGCATTCTACCCTGTGACTGGTCTGATCACCATCAAATATCCTTTCACTTCCTGGAAAAGGTCACGTGCAGACAGGGCCAACCTCTTAAAGGTAAACAACTGACTTGCAATCTGAGAGACATCAACATTAATGTTCTAGCTTCCATCACCGTGAATAGGCTTCAGCCACCCCCTAACATGACCAATCTAGATGATCTTTCTGATCACTTCATTAGCACTGTGGCTAATATTTTTGACACTATTGTGCCGAAGCAACTCAAAAGGATTCTAGTCAAACAATCCAATCCTTGGTTTAATGGTGCCCTAAATGATGAACGGCAAGAACTTAGGCTGTCTGAGAGGCAATGGAGAAATGTGCCCTCCACCACAAGCCTCTTTCAGCTAAGGAATGTAGGAAGCACCTACAACAAACACATCCGCATTGCTAAAACCAATCATTTCAGGGCTTAGCTGGACAGGGCTAAAAATAGACCCACAAAATACTTTGAAATCATCAAGCCACAAGCTAACCACTCTTCCAACTCTATCTCGACACCCATGACCTCGCTTCCTAGTGGGGAGGACTTCTCAATGCACTTCGCTGAAAAAACAAGAAAAATTGAACTGGAGCTAAAACCTGTCACTTTCATTTTTCGGCCTCTGAATTACACCGCATCATCAGCTGAGCTCTCGGAACCTTCGGCAGTATCCTTACACATTGGTTGTTCTGCCAAAAATAACGCCTATTGAAATTCCTTTCTCCTTCCAGATGTCAAGGAGTTGCTCCACGCTATGGCATCTTTAACACCCTCCAATCATTTCAGTGATCCACACCTGCAAAATTTTTTAAAGATCTCAATTCGGTCATTCTCGCTCTTTGGTCACGGATCAATCATTAATATATCCTGCAAGGGAGGATCCCTGATTGCCTTAAGACTGGTCAAGTCAATCCAATCCCTAAGAAGCCCAACGCTGATTTATCTGATCCTAACAACTTCCGGCCTATCACCAGCATCATGACTCTAGCTGAATTGCTCGTGAAATGCGTCCACACGTAGCTATGAAACCACATTGAGAAATTTCAACTCCTTTAGCTCTACCAGTTGGGTTTCAGAGCATGGCACAGCACTGAAACAGCCCTAACTCACATTGTGGATGATGCCCTGAGATCCCTAGATCAAAATGTCCCTTGTCTTCTGATCCTTCTTGACCTGTCTTCTGCATTTGACACCATCAAACATGAAAACTTGATTGCTCTCCTTCAAAATAGGTTGGGTCTCTCGGGCCTGGTCTTAAATTGGTTTGTTGCTTTCTTACATAACCAAACACAAAGAATCAAAGCTAACCATTCCCTTGCAACCAGTACTCCTGTCACGATTGGAGTTCATCAAGGATCTTCACTCTCCCACTCTTTTTAACCTCTTTATGAAACCACTCACCGTCATTCTGAACTGTTCTACCATTCACTACCAAATGTATGCGTATGACACGCATCTTTACTTGAAGATCTCCTCTCCAGAGGACTTAAAAACTTTAATTGATGCACTCTCACAAACTCAACATTGTGGTTGACTCCACTAAATCGTTAGGCATTACCTTGTACAAATACCTAAATATGCAAGCTCACATCAGCGCAACTGTTAGGGGAGCCAATTTTCAACTCATCACCCTCAAGAAAATCAAGCCTTTCCTGCCGCCTAAAGATATGCAGCCTGCAGTACAATCCCTAGTTATCTCTCAACTGGAGTATGGTTTGGAGACCCTGGCTTAGCTTCCTAAAGCTAGCTTGGCCCCACTCAGAGCCACTCTAAACGTGTCAGCCAGGCTCATCAAAGACTCCAGAAAGCATGACCACCTTTTGCAACTAAATTGGCTGTCTATCGAAGCTAGGATTCGTTTCAAGATAGTTTGCTTGATGCATAAAGCCTTACATTACAGCACCCCGGTTTACTTGGCGAATAAGCTTGATCTAGCCGGCTCATGTCGGAACTTAACAAGTACTTCCACCCTACTTTTCAAACCTCCCAAATTCAAAAAAGAAAACTTACAATTGGGCATTCTCCAGTCTTGCCCCAAGAATTTGGACTGCTCTAACTCCCGAGATCAGATCCAATCCTTCCACTACATCCTCAAGAAGCAGGTCAAAGGGCTATTCTTGAGAGAACTTTAACGGCATCAACCTGTACTTCTTCTCTAGCCCCGACTGTCTACAGATTTGATTCTTATTTTACAACATTGTCTCAATTTATTTTATGCTTGTCTGTTAATTTGATACCTCGCTCTGTGGCCCTTCTGAAATGGCACGGTTCCCTCCTGTTCAGGCATACTCCCCGTTCCCCTGACCTTGTTCGTTTCCCCCCTTTGTATGATAGTGTGTTGACTTAACTACATCATTTGCACCATTGTGTTGGTTTTATTGGTGCTTCCACCACTTTGTTCAACACTCTGATACCCATAAGGGTCATGTTCGAGCTTTATAAAACTTTTCAAATAAAAAAAAAATACATTTTAAAAAATCAGCCCACAGCATCTGGGAAATATGTGTCCATTTATGCATCTCTTCATACCATTTTCCTGCATCGTCTCACAATTTTAGAAAATTATTAGTAAATGCATGGAAATCAGCTTGAGTCCATGGCACAGGTATACAATTGCCTGCATGAACCTCTCTCAAAGGGAACTCTAGAATTGTTCCTGTCCCAACTTCCAAATCAATTGCCACATCTATCACCCTATCTTTAGTCCCTTTCTTTCTCTATTTATTTACTGTCCATCTCTTTCTGCTTTCTCAATATGTTTTCAGATAACTCTAGTCCCTTGTTTTTTCAATTCAATTAAATTGTTAATGTGGGCTTTCAATGTGATTATGTCAATCTCTAATTCATCAGCTAATTTCTTCAATTTATCATGCGCCTAATTTGCACATCCGGCTGCTTCTTTCATCAAATATCTCATCTCATCAGCATTGTACATTAATAGTCTGTTTAAGTCAATATTTCCTAACAGCATTTCACCAAATTCTTCCAAACACCAATATTAATTTATTTTAGGAACAGTTGCAGCAGCTTGAGTCTGTACTCCTGATTGTTTATCTCCACTTGTGCTAGGTACAGCAGTAAACATTATCTCTGTCTGTGAACTCAGCACCACTACCGTAGTAGAGATTTGTACAACTGTTCCACCATCTCCACCAGCACCTATATCAGGTCCTGAACTTGTCCCACTTGTCACCACTGATCATGCTGTATATGGTGGAGGTCCAGAATTAAAAAACTCATTTAAAAATGTATCCTCCTTATCAGAGTCATTATTCTGGGTCTCCTTTTTTTGTCTTGCCCTTGCATTCATTTTTATGAATATTAGCAGGGAATGTTTTTACATATTAGATTGTATCCTCTCTCCAACTCATGTCCAGCTGAACCATTTTATTCACAAACCAATGCTTAAATGAACTTGTCACATGCTTTGTTGCTTTCTTTCTCCCTTTCTCTGTCACCTTGCAATCCAAGTTATTAGCCACCTCAAACTGTGTAGGTCTTGGCATCAACTTCATGTCATACATGGAATTTTAGCTTTTTAATATTAAAGCTACCCTCTAATTGAAATTGTAAAACTTTATCATGTTCAGTGTACTTATTTCAAACTGAAATCCAGATACATATACAGGACTCAATCTCTTTAATCATCTTATAAACTAGTGTTCCTTCTGCTGGTAATTACTAACCCTCTCTGGGTACCAGGGTAACCTTGGGCTTTACTTGCAAACTTCCTATTATTTTTGCTCAAAGAACTCAAATATCACTTCAAAATCACAACAAATTAACTTGCGATCAATAACCAATCACAGCGCAGCTCTGTCAAAGGTCATCCAATCACAGTGTGGTTTTGTCAGTCAGTAACTAATCAGAACACTGCTTTGTGATGACATAACAAATACCAGGTGGTTCCCTGGCAGACTAACCAATCACAGCACGACTTATCCGTGAACAGGAAAACAATCGCGAAACTTATCTTTAACCAATAAACTAAATAAACCTTTGTCTGTTTACCCATAAAAGGAAAGTTAAAGTCAATAAATCAAGCAAGTCAATTTAATCACAAACCATGAAACTTCAGAAACAAGAACAAAATTCAAAATCATGAACTGAAACCAGAGAAAATGACTTGCAAAGCAATGCAATTCACACCAGGCAGGCTCCCCTCAAGTGGCGACCCACCCTAATCAGTGCATCTGCTCCTGTGTTTTCAAAAGCAAAGAATCACAGACAAATGTATTAGTTTAGAATCCCTATCAATTTGTATGCAACACCTCGCTCTACACACCACAATCACAGACAAATAAAACCAGTATATAGCAAGATCTTGGATATTGCCAAATCAGATAAGCAAACCACCCAGTAGAACCACTATAACCGATACATATTCAAATGCATTTGCAAATATGAAAAATACATCAATCCACCAACTGAACCTACAATCATCAACGCATATCCAATTTTTCCAATGCATACTCTAACATACATCACAACATCACAAATAAATACACCACACAAATCAGTTCACCTTATTATACTTACACTGCAAATGATTCCGAAATGCTTAGCAATTCACTTGTCTGAAATATTCAGTACTGGAAATCTTAGCAGAGTTCTGAAAACTCCTTTCTCCTTCGTACTGAGCATTAAAAACTCGGGGCCATATTATCAAGAATGGGAGATACATTATCGCCGCTTTTATCGGCAGGAAACTGCCGCTAAAGCTGCGATAATGGGCTTGGTTCCCATAGAAGCCCAGGTTAACGCCAGAACCTGGGCTTCTATGGGAATTCACAAGGGCATATTACCAAGCCCATTATACCACATCCTGTTAGGGGACAGGAAGGACAGACACACCAGAGGACTGACCAAGGGGACAGGACGTGCTGAGGCTTGCTGCTGCAAATGTAATAAAGAAGACTGCGTGTACTCACCTGTGTCCTGTGTGTGATGTATCGGCAGCCCGGCTACCAGGACATGACAACTGGCGACGAAGGGAAACAACAAAAGAGTGCCAGGAAAAGCACGGAGAACAGAAGAGTGCCAGGAAGAGCACGGGAAACAATAAAAGAGTGCCTGGTAGAGCACGGAGAACAGAAGAGTGCCAGGAAGAGCACGGGAAACAACAAAAGAGTGCCAGGAAGAGCACCTAGAACAGAAGAGTGCCAGGAAGAGCACGAGAAACAACAAAAGAGTGCCTGGAAAAGCACGGAGAACAGAAGAGTGCCAGGAAGAGCACACAAAAGAGTGCCAGGAAGAGCACAGAAAAAAAAAGAGATAGCACAGGAAACAAACAAAGAGTGCCAAGAAGAACACAGAGAACAGAAGAGTGCCAGGAAGAGCACTGGAAACAACAAAAGAGTGCCAGGAAGAGCAGATAGAATAGAAGAGATGGCAGAAACTAAACCAGAAAGTCAAAGTGCACAATACAGAAGACCGCCATCGTTCAAGTTGTCTGCGCCACAAATAGGAATTAAAGAACCCGAGAACCTAGAGAACATAGAGAAGATCCCGTCGCTAGCAAGAGCGGAGGCAAGAGCGACAGCACACGCTAAGGAAATGGAGCGAGGAGAAGACAAACGAATGGAACAAGATCGCGCGGGCAGGTGGAAAAAAGACCAGAATAAACAGGCCACGTGGAAACACCATGAAGGAACATTTTGTCGAGACCCATGCCTAACATTTGGCCAGACATGCAAGAAATGGAACAGGGGAACTGAATATGCCAGTGCACGCCAAGGGGTGCAGCTCAGGAACGACAGAGGAAGACTATGGCGATCGCAAGTGTCAACAAATAGACATGTTGAAACAAGAACAAGGAGCTCACCACTAGAATCGGAAGAAGAAGAAGAAGAAAGGACTGAACGACTCTATCTCAAGACGGATGTTACCACAGAATCAACGGATGAAGGTGAAAAAGGAAAAAGAGGGTGCCTGGTGGACAAAAGAAAAATGAAAAAGACGGAGCACGTGACTATAGGAGTAGGATCACACAAAAGAAAGTTTGTTTTGGACAGCGGTGAAACATATAACATCATGTGCATATCGGAATACGAAGAGATGAAGGGAAAGCAGACGTCGAGACTGTCCCGAGTTGAGGTTCTCACTTGGGGGTCATGGAAAGAAGTGACAAACATGGGGAAATTAACAGAAGAGCCGACACACGAAGACCAAAAGATCAAAGAGGACATTCATGTGCTGAAGGGGGAAATCGCGGCGCCATGTTTGCTGAGCATCATCACAGCTCAAACAATGGGTCTCATGGCCATGTCAGAGAAAAGATGCATCCTAAAAGAATACCCCAAGCAGCACACTGAACTGACTGTAAATGCCAGCCCAGTGGGACCGGGAGCAATATTGGCACAACACAAACGAGGAAAAGATTCCCCAAGACACATGGTGGCATATGGGAGCAAAAGCCTATCAAAAGTAGAAGAAGGATACTGCCAGCCGAGATACTCCCAGCCGGAAAAAGAGAGCTTGGCGGCATGGTGGGCGTGTGAACGCTACCACATGGTCATCCACAGAAAGCTGTTCCCAATCATAACAGATCACCAAGCACTGATGACAACATACGGACACCCAAACGGAAAGAGACCGCCCAGGATAGAGAAGTGGGGGACAAGGCTGATGGATTATAACTTCAAAATGATACACAAGCCGGGGAAGGAACACAACACAGCAGATGATATGTCAAAGCGAACACTACCACGAGTGTCCCAAGCGACAACAATGGCGGAGGAACATCTAAACTTTGCACTGAAGCATAACACACCAGCAACGATAACAATAAAGGAACTAGAACAAGAGACCAAACAAGACATCACCATGCAGACCATAATGAAGGTGACCAAACAGCAAAGGTGGAAGCACGACAACAACAACAGCAGCTGGGGGGGAAAAGTATTGAAGGAAGAGCTGCTGTTGGCGTTCAAAAAGATCAGCGAAGAACCATCAGAAAGCGAGAACGGAATAGTGATGAGAGGCACCCGGATAATAATACCACGGACGCTGAGAAGAAGGACAGCAGAATTGGCACATGAGTCACATAGAGGGACTGTGGCAACAAAACAATTGGTGCGGGAAAAAGTATGGTTCCCGGGACTTGACAACATGGAAGAAGAAAGTGTGATGTACTGTCACATCTGCCAAATAACGGGGCCCACATCAAAGCAGGAGCCACTGCAAATGTCCGCATTTCCAAAAGCAGCATGGACAGAGCTGGCAGCTGATTTCTACGGGCATTTGAAAGCAGGAAAGTACCTACTGGTAGTAATAGATGAATTATCCAGATTACCAATAGTGAGACAAGTGGCATCAATATCAACTAACGCAACTTTGCCAGCTCTGGATGACATATTGGCAGCATGGGTGTCACCGCAGACACAACAAACAGACAAAGGACCACCACACTCTAGTGACGAATGCAAAAGATTCGTGGAGTACCTTGGGATCAACGATCGACGAATAGCGTCTCTGTGGCCGAAAGCAAACAGAATGGCCGAACGATCAATGGGAACGATCAAAAAGGCAATACAGAGCAACAAGCTAACACAGATCTCAATTGGACAAGCACTATGTCAGGTGCTGAGAGACCGTAGAAACACCGCCCACAGCCCCACAAGAAGGTGCCCTGCGGAGCTGGTGTTGGGGCGATCAAGTAGAACGAGGTCGCCCCAAGTGAAAGTAGTGGAAAGGGTAGGACAAAAAGACATAGCTGAAAGAGACAAAGAAGCGAAAGCAAGAATGAAGGCGTATGCTGATCGGAAGAGACCTGCAACAGATGCGAAAGCGAAAGAAGGAGACACTGCGCTAGTCCGACAAAGACAATAACGGAAGTCAGACAGCACTTTCGCAAAAGACCCACTGACGGTAACGGAAGTGAAAGGGCAAATGATAACGGTGTCAGCAGGACAATACCACATCACCAGGAATGGGTCATACTATAGAGAATTGAAGACAAAAGAAGAGGAGCGGCCGAACAATGGATTGAAGAAAGACGCCAAAGGGGAAACAGCACAAGAGGATTTAATAGAACAAAGACCAAAAAGAGAAGGCAAGAAGCCCAAGAGACTGATTGAGGAGATGCAAGGAAACGGAGACCTGTGGACACATTTTTTCCGTATATCAATGTCTATCTCTCTCTCTCTCTCTCTCTCTCTCTCTCTCTCTCTCTCTCTCTCTCTCTCCATACCTCTCCAGGAGCATCAGCAAATACTGTCAACATAAAAAGGGGTGGCAATGTCTAGTGGAATGTACCAAAGATTTGTTGTATGTACCAAAGATTTGTTTGCGACAAGGGGGGAGGTGTAGTGACCTGACAGATGGGCGACTGGACAGGAGGGGACACTAGGACCCTATGGGTCATGAGGGAGGTGACCAGGTCACCGGACACCACATCCTGTTAGGGGACAGGAAGGACAGACACACCAGAGGACTGACCAAGGGGACAGGACGTGCTGAGGCTTGCTGCTGCAAATGTAATAAAGAAGACTGCGTGTACTCACCTGTGTCCTGTGTGTGATGTATCGGCAGCCCGGCTACCAGGACATGACAGCAGCTTGGCTCCTGCACTCCTATTCTTGTGATAAGAGTCACCACCCTCCTCCACATCAGACCTCAGAAACCAACTTAGCAGAGCTGTGAAATTGTGACCAGAATCACTCAATAACTGAGTTCTAGATCAGTGGAAAGTGAAAGATTCACACGCGAGAGGGAAAACCAAGCTCTCAAACAAGCCCAGAGTGTGTATCCAGAATTTGTTTAATATGCAGTAATAATCAGTCAGACTTCTCCTTTTCCGTAGAGTCGACGAATTTCGGCCCAGTGATTCTCACCTCATCAGGACTAGGGTAGAAGAAAAAGCACATTGCACGATTACTAAAGCAGGCAACCAAAAAAATGTCTCAGTCATGGTAAGGCACTGACACACGCTTGTATAATGACTCAAAAGACTAGAGTCAAGAGGTCCTGCAGGTCTATCTCTCAAAAAACAGACTCCGTCTAACAGTGGGTTATCACTGTTGCAACCTTCTTCTACATATCTAGACTCTTCCCTTCTCCCGCCCTGAGCTATTGCCTGTGGCGAAGACTGTGCTTTGCAGAAGTCACACGGAGCAAGGCACATAGAGTGAATATGACGTTCAAGATACGTATTGCAGCAGTAATAGCCTGCTGTGTATCAGACTACCTCTAATGTTGATTGGTTTTGGACTAGTGTTTTCTGCAGCAACCAATATGTAAAAATGATAGGGTGTGAAAGAAAAAACTGCTTGGAATAGATATAATTCATGCAATGCGATATTGGACGTTTTGAAAAAGAAATTTGTAGGATGAACAACTTGGATGCTCTGTTTTTGAGTTGGCTTGTGAGTTTACAATTGTGTGAACATATGCAGTTTGGGATTATGGTACCCATGAATAGGGATTAATTTATTTTTTCTTTACTAAAATATTTACATATACTTTGTTCCCACACATCATTATGCTTTTTTGATAGTAATCATGGCAAAATACATGCCATAAAGGCTCATATCCAGAGTACATAATCATGAAAATTAGTACCAATAAGCAACAAAAAGTCATAAAGACAGCATCTCTAGTGGTAATAGAAATCTCCTCGTAGGTACCATGAGTCACCAAAACAATCAAAGAGAGTCCTGTGAGGAAAACAGAAACTCTCACTTACCACCCAAACCCAAGTGTTTTAATACATATTTTATGAAAAGGTAATAAGCAAAAAATGAAAATTCTGCATGGTATAACAAGTAATAACATACGTTGAGCACATCAAAATAGAGATCCTCACTATAAAAACGACAACACTAACCCATTTCTAAAGAAACAGAAAACTCCATAGCAACAGCGCATTTTGGAGATGTACAACACAATATGAAACATTTAAGACTCATATGCTAGTGATTGCTAGCAAGCCTACATTGGAACTTCCAGCAGAGTGACCTTCAGAATCTGTTCATTCAGTACATGAAGAAAGTTTCATACACAATACATGGTCTCTATACAAAATAACCAATTGTGTTACAGTGTCCTTTACAAGAGGCGAAAGGAACAGAATACTAAAACAGCATCCATTTTAATAAAATGGTGTCTCTGCAGAAATGTGGCTTAACTGAACTACATTAATAAACACACTTTGAAAGTTCTATCAGTATTGTTACAAGAGCAACATTAATAATTGTTTGATTCCAACTATACGCATCATAAAAACCACTTGTGTTCAAAAATAATTTGTCACCCACAATTGTACATTTAGAAACATCTTTGACAGTTGCAATAGCTCAAAGGGCCTCACCCAAATCTACCTCAAGTCCGATGCTGTCCTGAGGCTCCCATCCCCCCACTCCCGATTCTTTCCTCTCCTCACACTCCCGATTATTTCCTCTGCCCGGTACTTCTCCTGCTCAGCTTGTTATCTTTTTCTTTTTGCTCCCTTTTTCACCTTTGCCTGTATTTCCTCTCAATCTGGCACTCTCACTCTTGTTCAGCTCTTTTTCTTTTTTGCCCATTTCTCCTCTCATTCCTGCACTCTTACTCTTGCTTGTTTTCCTAGCTGTTATGCTTGTATCCTCTCCACTCTTTACCTCTTTTGTTCTTCTTCTTTGGGCCTCCTTTATGTCTCCTGTTCTCAGCCTTTTTTTCATCCACATTTCAATCCTTTTTTAGCACTATTTCACACCCTCTGCGGCCTTCCCACTGATTGGCTAACATTGCACTCCCACCTTCTTTCCTGATGCTCTCACCACTCGCTCTAGCCCTGCCATAACCCTCAGAACTATTTACCCTCCTGCTTAATTATGGCCACAGCAAAGACATGCGCCAAAGGCATGCCACAGGCAGGTCTGTCTGCATGCATCTACACCCTACCCTCACCCAGCACAGACCGTCTGGTAATCCACGCACCCACAGCACTCTTACACGCTAGTCTGCCACAGTCCTCTGTCTCTTGAACCTCAGATTCTCCTGCCAGGGCTGCAATCTGGTCTACTCAATCAACACAAAATATACATTCTCCTGTTTCACTTGCCACTTCTCCTGTGTACCTCCTCCTACAGCCCCTCTTGCCATTACCCCTTCACTAGACCTCTCACTAGACCTGCACTTCGGGATAGAAACCTTGCTCGCCCGGACATTGGCCTATAACATCGCCATAGTGATCCCACTGGATCTAAGACTGTAAGACTGTACAGAGCTTGCAGGCCCAGGTGAGGACTAGACATCATGTTCAAAGAGAATATCAACCACCCCATTTCATCTACAAACATTAGTGGAACGCCTGGCCTATCAATTGCACATCTCCAAAAACTCCACCCTGGGAAATGACCTTATCGATCAGTCTCCAGGAACAAGATCCAGTTTTGGCAACACCATCTTGAATGTCATCTTCCCCCTGGTGCCCGATTCCAGCTTCTTTATTCACCTCAGAAACCTCGACTACCACCTGGAGGACCTCACTGACCCTAATACTAACCACCTCTTGGAGAACTTGCACTCACCCAATGAGTGAAAGACCCCACCAATGCTTCTGGACATCTCTTTAACCCCACCTTCACCAACTTCAGAGACATCACAGTAGACAAGCCCACCTCCCTCACCTGGACCAACAACGCCATCATCCTCTTCGACTGGCTCATCCCCCAACTTGCGGAATAGCACCTCCCAAAACCACCCAATGAAACTGTAACCGGATCCTGGAAAAAACATGGACCACAGAGCCTCAAGCCTGCACCACAACACCATGATGACCTCTCATAATCCATCACCAACTTCAACACCTGGATCACTTTCGGTGCCTATGCCCTGGCCTCGTTCAAGATGACTAGGCCACATACAAGCTAATACATGG
This sequence comes from Lissotriton helveticus, assembly GCF_964261635.1. Lineage (NCBI taxonomy): Eukaryota > Metazoa > Chordata > Amphibia > Caudata > Salamandridae > Lissotriton > Lissotriton helveticus. The sequence continues at coordinate 623,814,816 of NC_136059.1, read as the reverse complement.
AAAAACGTATCCTCAACAAATGCCACTGCAAGCAACTCGAATGCATATCAAGACAGACCCACAACAAACCCTTAGGCTCTACAATCAGCAAATCAGATCCACCAAGCGGTCAGCACTGACCAAAACACATTGAAATAGCACAAACGACACCAAAGAAATCCTCGCTGTAGTGAAGAATTTTACCTTTCCCACTGCCAGTTCTACAACAGTCATGCTATGTCAGGAGCTCTGCATTCAACTCTGCCAGTATTTTAGCTATGAGATCAGCAATACCCACAATATCTTTGCTACTCAGCCAGACCCATCACCTTTGCAGCCCTTCTTCCTAAGGAGCCAATCCCATCCCAGGAACTTCTGACTCACCATCACCACCAAGTAAATCGCAGTGACCATAAGCTCCATTTACTCGAGAGCACATGCGGATGACTGCTCACACCTCATCTTCACCAATGGACTGGACCCCATTTGCACAGCTTTCAACTGAAGAACCGGATTAACCCACTTACAGGGTCTTGGCGGCGGGGGAACCGCCCAAATCTTCCATACCCTTCATACGTAGTAAAAGGAGACACAGGAGCCTTCGTCTGCAGGAGGAACCCAGATTTATTTCAATAGCCTGGGCTATGGAACAGAGTCCAAAGCCAGTCAAAGACACGACAGAGGAGGCTGCTACTTAAATCTGTAGCTAACAAGCCTTTTATACATTTCATACTCCAGCCTTTTGGCTGCAAGACCATTGTCCAATCAGAGCAGTGTTTATTGTTGATTAGCCGGAATCAGGTGGTGTTTGCAGTTGGTGACCTGGTCAAGGGAAGGTACACAGCCAAATGTTAGTTTTCCTTTGATCAGGGCTTGGTTTCCTCAGGTTTCTTTGCCCAGCTGTCTTGATCAAAAGCCCCGGCTTTACGAGCCATTCTTCGATTGTCTGGATGAAAGTTCAGCAGTCAGACCATTGTCCAGATAACCTGATCAAGGTGACGAGGATGTGTTATCAGGCTGGGAACAGGAGAGGAAGAATGATTCATTTACTCGGGGTGAGGGTCATGTGACTTTCTGATGACTCTGCAGAGAACAGAGGGCTTGGGCGTCTGACGGTTACTGATCAGGGATGTGGGCCTGCAAAAATGGTTTTTTGTCGTGTCTACAGATTTTCCTCGTACATCATGAGAAATGACCAGGTGGGTCGTGTGGAAAGTGTTTGCCACGAGATGGCAATGTAAAAATCACTGGAGTCCTATAAAAAATGATTGCCGTTCAAAAATACAGTTCCTGAGACCCTCCCTTTGCCATAGAGTGTCAAATACTTTATGAAATGTCAATGTTCATAAGCCCATCTGTTTCTTGCTGGACCATTACCATCATATTGGTGTTGTGAATGCTTGATGGTGGAGGCTTGATGGTCTGGGCACACATAGTACAGAGCACTGGCAGGCATTGAAAACACAAACAGCAGGAGACCAGGACAGCTACTCCTAGGGCAAGGAAGATGAGGACCCTCCAACCCCACTGGGAAAGAAGGCCCCAGATCCAGCCGGTGAGGGACCAGTTGCCTTCATCCAGATGCACTTCGAAAGAGAGACGATGCAGCTGTTGCATGACATCGTACACTGTAGGTGCATTGTCTGGGATATACACGCAGCAGCTGGAGCAGATCAATTTACATACGCCACCACGATCAGCCAGGATGACGTCCAGGACCATGCGATTATGGAGCGTTATGGGGCGTTCCGCCTGCAGCTCCGCAGTGATGTTGGAGAGGGCACCAGCTGTTACTGTGATGGTGTCCTCAAGGACCCTGCTCAGTCCTCAGATAGCTCGACTGTTTGCCATGGGGCCCCAGAATGGAAGCATACTTTTGAAGAAATCCCTAGCTTCCTGGCCTGCTGTATCTTTGGCTTATATGACACCCCTACGTGAGCGGCGCAGGGCGCCCTTCATTGTCAGATGGTAACCTCCATGGGTGGAATATGTTGGTGGAAGGAGGAAGGCCAGATAGCAGGTACCAGACCAGTTACGGGGGAGCCAAGTGTAGGCTGTAGTTCCACAGATAAAGTAGGTGTTGGGGGATGCCACCAACTTCGGAGGAGATGTGGAGTTTAGTGTCTTAGTGATATCACATATACTGGCGCTAACTGTCTTAGTCCCTAGGCCATGGATGCAGGCACAGCCTTGTACATTTATGACGTTCAAAGTGTCTCTTTCATTGGGCAGTATCTTTCTTGTGCGGAACCTTGAAAATGTTTGTCGAGTGGTGGAATTGAATACTACCATCTCACTGAGTTCATCTGGTGGTAGTAGCAATGTGGAAGAGCTGGTCAGGCAAAAAGGAGCACTGGTATTGCCAGATCTGTTCCGCCAGAAGTCATCACGGAATGTTCCAAGGACAGGATGGGATGTGCCATTGACAGTGAAGGCCTCCTGCATCAACATCCACCATGCAAGGCAAGACCCAGAGATGGAAAATGGATAAGGAAAGAAAGGGACAGGATGTAGCATGGAATGTGGTATCAGTCCGCACACTCAGCAGTTGGAAGTATTCATGATGAGTTGGTGGTGATGCAACATTTGGATGAAGGTGTTATTGAAAAATTCTGCACGGCGGGGTAATTCGTGGGTTGGCAAGGAATAGTACTGATGTTCTTCAGGAGTTGGGATAGGAGTTGGTGATGTAGCAGGATGGAAGATCAGTAAGAGCCAACTAAGGATAGATAGGAGGAGGGAGACAAACAGCGTCACCACGGTGACCAGGAAGCATCTGCTATGTTGGAGACTGGCATCTCGTTTCTGGATACGGGTGTTTGGGAAGGCGGCCATTGTGCTAAGCCAGGGACCCCTAGTGACTGTCTGTGATTGGTGGTTGCTTCACCTGAATGCAGAGGGCTGAGGGCCCTTGTTGTTTTCCTCAGTCTTACAAACGGCACTACTCTCAGCCTGGGAGGATCACAGCCCTACAGCCTTTGGCACCTGGCAAAGTCAAGGGCAAGCCTTCCCTCTGGAACGTAGATTATATATGTCGGAAGCAGGGACAGTATGATCAGGAAACAGTTGTTCTTGATGCTGAGCAGTGTTAAGGGAGGGTTCCACCCTTCCTCTTAGAATGTTGTCACTCTCCGCTTCAGTGGATGTGGAATGTAGCCTGGCGTCGCTGAATGGGATGAAGGTTGGAACTGTCTCTGTCTCTGTGTCTCCCAGTCCTTCCCTCACCCACTGATCATAGGGGAGAGGCAGAGGGACATGCCGGCAGTGGGTAGAGTGGACCCAATTTTTTTCGACCATCCACTTTCACAGCGGTGTGGGTGGCCAACAGGACTTGGCGTGGTTGTGTCCAGCGGGGCTTGAGGCTCTTGGTCCGCTGGAAATTCCAGATCAGGACCCAGTCGCCAGGTTGGATGTCGTGTCCTAGGCCCTCGCTTTTGTCCGGTATGGCCTTGTGCACCTGGTGATAAAGAGTACGAAAGTTGTGGGTTAGATTGTACAGGTAATCAGTCAATACAGGGTATTCAACATCTGACAGTTTCTTAGGTCGAGGGACACCCCAGACATTGGCAGGCCTCCCGAATACAATTTTGTGTGGAGATAACCCTATCCTGGTGTCGGCCGTTGTTCTAGTGGACAGTAGGGCCAAGGGCAGAGCATCAACCCAAGTGACACCTGTCTCAGCTACTATTTTTGCCATTTTAGTTTTTAGGATGCCATTGTATACCTCTACTAGACCTGCTGACTGGGGGTGGTTAGCGGTGTGAAATGTTTGCTTTATGCCTAGTGCTGTACAGACATGATCCATGATTTGAGCTGTAAATTGTGTCCCGTTGTCGCTCCAGACCAAGCGGGGCAAACCAAAGCGTGGGAAGTACTCCTTGAGTAGTACTTTGGCGGTAGTGATAGCAATGCAGTCTTTGACGGGGTAGGCTTCCACCCATCGACTGAATGCACAGACCACCACCAGAACATATTTTAAGTTAACGCACCTGTCCATCTGGATGTAGTCCATTTGGAGGACTTCAAACGGGAAGGTAGGAGGAGAGAATCCTCCCTTAGGAGTAACGGTGCCTTTTCCGGGGTTGTACATTGGAATAGTGTGGCTCACTGGTTAGAGGCAGCAGGCCTGAGAGCAGAAGTCAGCCCGGGACCAGGGTTCAATTCCCGACGTGGCAGGGTCGTGGACTTTGGTCAGCGGACTCGATAATTCTCGCTTCGGTGCTTACTCTAATCAGGGGTTCCACTCGGCAACTCTGGGCATTAGCTTGCCTAATCTCCACAACGGCCCCACCAATTCCGGGGATGCCTGGCTCCACCTTGGGGACTCCCAGCAAGGGACCATCCCACAGGGAAAGCCAGGACGGGTTCCCCAGAGTTATACAGCGCCGGGACGCCCCGTTGCTGGGGCAGCTGTGCGCTTTACAAGTATACTACATTTACATTTACATTAGGCAACTCATACATGTTTCTTTTAACCAGCTTTTCAGCATATGCTGGTATTTTGGAGTTGTACCAGGTAGGTTCCAACAGTTTGCAAATTCCTTTCGCGCTAATGTGGGCGGGACCATGGGCCATTGTAACTACTGCCAGCACGTGACTGTCAGGCAACATCCATTGTCTCTCCGTGGTTGTACGCACCCAGCAACCATCACTTCCCTCCTTTGCTAAGTGATCTTCCCACACTCTTAGTTCTTCAGGAGTAGTATGGGACTGGATGTCCAGCACACTCTGTACTGTATTTTCAACCATGCCCCCTTCTGTCACCCACCTAGCGGGACCTCCTACATACATTCCTTCCCTTTTCTTCAGCGCTGTTTGTCTAGCCGTCTGATCAGCCAGAGCATTGCCTTTCCCAACATCGTCTGTCACTTTCTTATGGGCTTGACATTTCATAATGGCCACCTTTTTGGGGAGTGACAGAAAGTCCAACAGTCGGTGTATTAGGAGGCCATGTTGGATCTTGGTCCCATGGGAAGTAAGGAAATTCTTTTCTTTCCATAACCTCCCGAAGTTGTGGGCCACCCCGAAGGCATACTGGCTGTCGGTGTAGATATTTACCGTTATACCCTTGCTCTCTATGTGGAGAAGTGTGGCTCACTGGTTAAAGGAGGCAGACCTGGAAGCAGACGTCAGCCCGGGACCAGGGTTCAATTCCTGGCTCGGCGGGGTCTTGAGTCCTAAAAATGTCCATGGACTCGACAATTCTCGCCCCGGTGCCTACTCGATTCACGGGTTCACACTCTGCGACTCTGGGCAATAGCTTGCTTAATCTCCACAACGGCCCCTCGCGGCGGGATGCCTGGCTTTCACCTTGCGGATACCCTGCCGGGGTTATCTCACAGGGGAATACCAGGACGGGTTCCCTAAGCAAGCGCTTAGAAACCGCTTGGTGATTTGCGCTATATAAATTCCTGTACATTTACATTTAACTCACAGGCTCTAGTGAGGGCCACTAGTTCTGCTGCATGGGCAGAGCACTGCGGAATTTGAGGTGTTTCGACTACCTTTTCTAATGTTGTGAGTGCGTAGGCAGCTGAGGTGTTACCATCTGGCCTCCTGAGACTTGATCCGTCTACATATAGTGTACCTTCTGGGTCCTCTATTGGGGCATTCTGTAAGTCAACCCGTTCCTTTGTCTCGTCCTCTGTCCTTAATATGCAGTCATGTGGGTCTAAGCGGGCATCTGGAGTGTCCAGTGGGAGCAATGTGGCGGGGTTTAGTGCAGTGCATTTTTTTTATTATAAATCTTTTTATTAATTAAAAACAAGAAAAAACCAACGACAGATTCCTTACAGTTCGGGATAAACAACAACAAATATACACATATGTAGCAAAATAGACGGATTTTCCCCAGGGCAGAAATTGAGTCAGGAGATATTACTGGCGCGCAGCCGCATAAAATATGACAAATATAAGTCCAATCCAATCGGCACTGTTCACAGGCCCACCACCCATAAGAACAGGATTATCATGAGTAGGGCAATTTTGAGTGGCAGGAGAGTGTGGTCCAGTAAAGCAGTGGACAGAACTATGACCGCCACTCATGTGCAGCAGTTAAAAAGCAAAACATTCCTGAAATCCGTACAGATGAAACCACCCATAGGACCCGTCTACCCACCAAGCAATTAACCCATCAGGAAGGCACCCATTATCAGGATATGGACAGGATGTTAACAGAGATACGAAAACAAAGACAATACAACAGAAAAAAAACCTCCCCCCACCCTGCACCCCTGCATATGACTTCCGCCTAACCCCAACTAGCAGTGTGCCTGTCGCCCCACCTAACTAATTCTAAATGTAGAAAATGGAGGAGGGCATTTCCAAATGGGCTCCCGGTCCCCCCTCCAACCTGCCAGGAACAAACAACCCCTACAATGGTAGCAAGATTCTTTACAGAAAACTCAGAAAAACAAATCAGGGGAAGTTAATAAACACCGCCCAACCTCCCGTAAAGACATCGATAGCAAATCCCTCATCTAGTAAGGCCACAATATCAAATCCGGTCAATCAGTCTCAGCCTTGGCCCTTCCGATCTAACATGCGAACCCCTCCCGGTCGAAACATCGCAGCAACAGGAGAGTCAAAGTTCGAAAAGAGTTCAGAAAACTTCAGTCCGAAACGATGCAAATATAGTAAGTCTTTGAGAACCTCTCCCGAACGAAAAGTCTCCCTCACCGACGTATAGTTCCAGGACTGTTTCCACTAAGTCAGCAATGTAACCGCCAGGGAGGGAAAAGATGTCGTCTCGATCAGAATACAGTTATCAACAGGGGTCTCCGGGAGGGGAACACTGAACAGTTTACCCACAGTCAGCAGCGATGTCAGGCTTAGCATTCCAGTCGAGGTACAAGGCTCGCGACCCTCCAATATTCTGACCGAGGGTTCCAAGACCACTTGCTGCACAGGGTCCTCGTCCGCAGTTAAAATGACCATCGTGGGAATCTTAGCTATTGTTAGCTCTTGCGATGGAGCAGAGTCCGGTCTCACTCGCCCTGTCTCAAGTGTAACTGCAATCATTTTGTGAACAAGGGCACCCACATGTGAATGAAGCGCCCCAATGGCTGCCAGTACAGTCCTTAGCGACGGCTCAAACTCCGTCCGGCCCAGCTCTCCTCGCTCAGTATCGATCTGGTTCACTTCCCTCAGAGAGCCCGGTCTCTCCGGGGGAACAGGTGAGAGAGGAACGGAAGACAGCGGAGGGCGACTTATCATTAGTCACAGCAGCTATCTGCTTTCCGCTACCGCGAGCGAAGACCCCGACCCACCGGACACCGGTGGGTGGCAAAACGGGTCCCAGGGACAGGGACCTCCGCCCACAGCCTCAATCTTGTCATGTCGCCACTCCTTCGATGTTAACCAACCAGAATGACCGCCATCAAATTGGGCAAAAGCAACCTCCACAGCGATAGACCAGACCCTTGCTGACTCCCACGGCCGATGTTATTCAACTGTAACCCGGCTGGGCCAGTACTCGAGGCGCCGGCTTTCCAATTGGGCTAGGCCGCAGATTGAAACACGACGTAACTCCGTCTACCAAGCCGGTAAAAGTCTCGGGATTGCACCTTCGGATTGTACACCGGTTCATCCACACGGAGGTCTGGCGTAGACACATGATGGATGACAGGATCATCTGGCAGGAGACGGAGGTCGGCGGAGCCGGGAGAATATGCGCCCATCTTGGTTGCTAGAGTAGCTCCTCCCCCTGCAGTGCATCTTTTGATGTTGATGTGGCTGGCAAAGAGTGTTAGTTCATACCCTGTAAGTCGTGCGCTAGTGAGGTACTGTGTCTTGGTGTTGTTAAGGAGGGTGTCTACAGAATGGGGGACCATCAGAGTCAGAGGGGAGTTCATGACGATTCCCGCACTCTGACGGACAATGAGGGCGGCCGCAGCTGTCGCCCGTAGCCATACTGGGAGAGCCTTCGCAACAGGATCTAAGGTGGCTGAAAAATAGGCACATGGCCGTTGGTGACCTCCAAACATCTGGGTCAGGACTGCGCATGCACAGCCATCTGTCTCATGTACAAAAAGAAAAAATTGTTTGCTATTGTCAGGGGTACCGAGGACTGGAGCAGTACACAGGGCCCTCTTCAAATCTTCGAAGGCCTGCGCATGCTCTGTAGTCCATGGAAAGGAACTGTCTGATACATCCTTGGTGGAGGGCAAGAAGGGGTTTGACCATGGCCAAAAAATTTGAAATCCACTGTCTACAGTATGAGGTTAGGCCTATGAAAGCTCGTACCTGCTTTTGTGTTCGTGGGGTCGTCATAGCATTGATAATGGCTACTCGATCAGTGGTGAGCTGCTTTCCCTCCTTCGAGAGGAGATGACCTAAATAGGTCACCTTCTCTTGACAAAACTGAAGCTTTTTTAAAGAGACTTTGTGGTTGTGGAGGGCAAGGTGGCGTAACAGGCAGAGAGTAGCTTCTTTACATGTTGGGGCAGAATTTGCAGCAATGAGGAGGTCGTCTACATACTGCAATAGTGTTGAATTGTCAGGAAGTTCCAAGGAATCTAGTTGGCTTTTTAGGGCTTGGCTGTAGATACTGGGGCTCTCGGTAAATCCTTGAGGGTGCGGCAGAATCTAAAACTCCGCCCACCAAAGGAGAAACCAAAAAATTGTCTGCTGCCAGGATGTATAGGTATGCTGAAAAAGGCGTTCTTTAGGTCAATGACAGAGAAGTGTGTGGCATCAGAGGGAACCATCGTCAAGAGGGCAGTGATGTTGGGGACAACAGGATATTGGGATATTGTTATTTTGTTAAGGGCTCTCAGGTCAATCGCAAATCTGTATATTTTAGGGGAGAGAGCATCTCCATTAGTCTTTTTACGAACAGGAATAATGGGACTGTTACAGATATTGCCACGTGTCTCCTCCACTACGCCCTTCAATTCAGATATTATTGTCAACAGGGCCATTTATCCTTCCGCGGGCAGTCGATACTGCCGAAGGCGGGGGAGGAGTACACCTGGCTGGATGCCTACCACATGAGGGGGTATGTTGAGACTCTGATGATGCCCAGAGGGAAGAAGGTAAAGACTGCAACTCTAGTGGGAGAGGACCGGACAGATACATGTAGGAAGCTGCAGTTGGAGAGATTGTTAGGGAAACACCTTGGGGACTACATGATATGGTCGCATACAGGGCTTTTAGTAAATCCAAACCTAGAAAGTTCTCACTGCAACCTGTAGTAAGGACCAAGGGAGCGTCAACATGTGCAGGGCCAATATCGAGAGGGAGGGGTTCAGAGACAGGACTGCTAAGGGCGTCCCGGCAAAACCCACGGAGACATTCATATTGCCAGAAAGGGGTGCCTCCAGGACTGACAGATGTGCAATAGAAGACCTGGTGGCCCCAGTATCCAAAAGAAAATTCTTATCATTCCCCACAACTGACATTTTAACATAGGGCCCTTTTGATCCACTGGGATTTGCACTCTGGTAATACCCCTTTCCTGGCTGTCCTATGCTTGGTAGGATCCTGTCTCATCAACTTCATCATAATCATCATTGGAATAAGTGCGTGTTGCTTCGTACCCATCAAACCTGTTGGTCGGGCGCTGCCGGATGGGGGCGTCATCCCTGGGCCTACGTTCTTTATCCTGTGGATGGGACGGGCCATGATCCCGAGTCAGCCTCGCTTCCCTGGGAGCGCGAGGCCAAGTCCTCCCTGTTCTTACGTTTTCTGCTAATACAGGACACTCATCTATCCAATGGCCGTACCCCTTACAATAAGCACACTGATCGGTTTGAAGGGCTCCCGTACCTTGAGGATTGGAGGGGGTGGACTGGCGAGCCCTTGGAGGGGGTTGGGATTGTGGTCTAAAATTTCCGCAAGCATCGGGACCTCGGGGAGGATAAGCTTGCTGTAAAAGTGCTTTAGTCTTAAGATCCCTAACCTTTTTACTTTCCTTATCTTTATCTTCGTTCTCCCTATTCTCATGATATTGAGCCATAGCCAAGATACCGGTCATAGTTTGGGCAGACCATGTACTCTCAACCTTCTTTAGCCTGGCAGAGGTCTCAGGAAGTAAGTTGCTGACAAATTTGTCGACAAACACTGGGCCAGAACCTGGGGTCCGGGGATCCAAACCACTATGCCCCTTGTATTCAGTCTCAAAACGGGTGAAGAAATCAGCCACATTTTCATCTTTTCGCTGTCTACAGGCGTTTATTTTATCCTAATTGATGACAGTTTCTGGTAAAAGTGTTTTCATAAATGTCATTATTTTACCGGGCAAAGTCAGGGTGGCAGCTTCTGGTTTAGCCCCTCCTACACTTGCTTCTTCCATAGCCTCTAGGTCAGCCCATTTACCTCCCTATGCCACTTCATGATCAGTATGCCGAATCTTATCCCAAATCTCAGTGGGTACAACCGTACCAAAAAGTAAATCTATATCCTCCAGAACAAGAGTACCTGTGGATATAATCTGGCCTAACTCTCGGTAAAAGGCAGCTGGATTCTTCCGGGGATCTGGTAACTGACCTTTTAATTGCATTACTTCTGACCTTTTCGAAGGGACATGAACCAAAGCCTGCGCCAGTGTGCTTCGACAGCCCCTCGGCCATTATTTTGGGCGTCGGTAAGTGCACTAACAAAGACAGAGCCGCCTCTCTCATTGGCATAGCTGTTTCCAAAGGTGCATTTGAAAAGGTAGTCATGTCACGGTAAGCTACTAAAACAGATATAGCACTAAACATCCCCTCTCCCTGAACATCACCCCTTTTTACTTGTGACCTAAGGTCCATCAATCCGGTAGGTATCTGAACAGACACATTTTCAAATTTTTGCATGATCAAAACACACATGTATTCAGCCCAGGTGGTTTGTTCCATAATTGTCCATTGTGAAAAGGTGGACCATAGTTCTTTAAAAGAATAAATATTTTTGTTATTCATCCAACATTCACATTGTTGCCTCTGTAGGTCTTTCTCTTGAAGGGACGAAAAGCTGACTGCTGAGCGTAAGGAGGCTAATCGGGGGGAATTCAATAATTTACATAAGTCTTGTTTGACTGTAGACCACGGGGAAGCAGGAGAAGGATGCATAGGGGTAAAGCCGCTAGGGTTGGACTGGTGGTGATTTGTTGTCATTCCCTCGGCGAGGACAGAGGTAATGGGTGTGGTCGAAGTCATGGGAAACCTCGGAAGGGCTGGTGTGACAGGGGAAACGGTAGGAGGGGCAGTGGGGGCTGGAGCGGGTGGTGGTAGGGGGACATGCGGGGTGTGAGGCGTCAGGGCATGGTACATTGGGGCATATGCAGGAGGGCTTTCTAGCATGGTATCAAGCAAGGAATCACTTTCTTCTCCCCCCTCTATATGGACCTTTACTTTTTCCTCGCGGACTGAATAACATTTCTGTACCCGGGCCCCATGCTCCCTATCGGCTATTTCTACCGATTTGGTCATTCTATTTTGCAAATTTTCTCTGGCGTGGTCGGCCATAGACATTCGTTCTTGTTTTCTTTCTTGCGCCTTTTGTTTCCTAGCTCTATGTTCTACCTCTTTCCTCCAAAATCGAACAGACTCAAACATGGATGGGCGCGTTTTTCTTTTAATTAATTGTTCCTCTAAGTTTGCAAGGACTTGGGAATCAAAGGAGCCAAAAAATGGCCACTGTAACTCCGCACTACTTTTCTTGGTGTATTTCACCCACAACGAGGAAAACATTATGGCCGCAGGGCCATATTTAATATACATAGTATGGCCAGGAGTTCCTTCTGGAGGAAGTGAGCAGGCCTCCTCCAGCTGGGAGTCCTGTGTACACATACAACAACATAACCTCTTGAATTTACTACTGACCGGCATGCTTAAAAACAGATAACGGACACCAGCGGGTTCCTAAAACTCACCTCGCTTGCTTGTCGTTTGCAAAGGACAATTAAATAGCGGAATCATACAGAACAGACACGAAAAAATTCACCTCGCTTGCTTGGCTTTGGCAAAGTCAATTATTCATACAGATGTCATACAGAACAGACACCAGCGGGTTTTTAAAAATGTACCTCGCTTGCTTGGCTTTGGCAAAAGTCAATAACAAATTGGCTTTTGCGAAAGTCAATAACAGACAAACTTGGTGGATGATCAGTCCACCCTTACCTTACAGGGGTAGTTCTCTTCTTCAGACATAGGGCTGTGTCCTGCTCCAGAAATTACTTGCTAGGGAACTCCAGCGAGAAGGCGGTCAAGTGGCCCAGACCGGGTGGGGAGGAACACCGGGTGAGTCGTTCGGTCTACCGGAATATAACAAGAATCCTTGGGTAGGGCGCCTCCGTCAGAGTGTCTCCGTGTACCTCCTCACGTCCACCGGGCCTGACCTCCGTACTCGTGGAGTCCCTATTCGGGCGCCATTTGAAGAACCGGATTAACCCACTTACAGGGACTCAGCGGCGGGGGAACCGCCCAAATCTTCCATACCCTTCATACGTAGTAAAAGGAGACACAGGAGCCTTTGTCTGCAGGAGGAACCCAGATTTATGTCAATAGCCCGGGCTATGGAACAAAGTTCAGCAGTCAGACCTTGTCAAGGTGACAAGGATGTGTTATCAGGCTGGGAACAGGAGAGGAAGAATGATTCATTTACTCGGGGTGAGGGTCATGTGACTTTCTGATGACTCTGCAGAGAACAGAGGGATTGGGCGGGGACGGTTCCTGATCAGGGATGTGGGCCTGCAAAAATGTTTTTTTGTCGTGTCGACAGATTTTCCTCGTACATCATGAGAAATGACCAGGTGGGTCGTGTGGAAAGTGTTTGCCACGAGATAGCAATGTAAAAATCACTGGAGTCCTATAAAAAATGATTGCTGTTCAAAAATACATTTCCTCACAACCCAATACTCTACACCTCCATTAGCATATTCACCTTCCAGGACACAAGTAAGCACATCACCATGCTCCCCCTTTTGAAGAAAACCTCAGCAGCACAAAAGACATGAGCTAACTACTGACTGATTCCTTGCTGCCCTACCCTGCCAAAGTCCTCACGAAGGTCATCAACAAATGACTGGCTGACCACCTAAACAACAACCACCCCTTCGACCCCACCCGATCCAGATTCAGGCCCAAACACAGCACCATGACAGTCCTCATTTCCAAAGATGTCATCTGACTAATCATGGACAGAGGAGAGACTGCAGCCCTCATTCTACTTGACTTATCTGCCACATTTTAATCCGTCTCCCCCACCCCATCCTCATTCGATGCCTCCATAATCCTGAACTATGAGGGCCCACTACCTGCTGCGTCTATTCCTTCCTCAGAGGATGCAACCAGTTGATCAACCTGGCTTCCTACACCTCCGTTCCTGCCAACCTAATCTTGGGAGTGCCCCAAGGTACAACTCTCTGCCCCACATTGTTAAACACCTGCATGGCACCGCTCACCAACATAATCTGATTCCACAGAATCAACATCATCTCCAATGCCATTAACACCCATCTCATCCTTTCCCCCTCCAAAAGAATATCCAGCACTCAAATCAGCTTCACATCCTGCAAGTACAAAGTCACTAACTGGATGAATAGTAACTGTCTGTAACTCAATACAGACAAAACAGAAGTGGTACTTTTCAGCAAGAACACCTTTATATAGATGTCCACCTGATGGCCACCTGATCTCAGACCATCACACTGCCCGGCCAATGAAGTCAAGAACCTGAATATAACGGTGGACAACCACCTCTCAATGACAAGTCAGTGTGTCATTGCTTTCTCCTGTTTCTACACCCTAAAGATCATCAGAAGACTTCAGGTCATACAAAACGCAGGAGTCAGTCTCCCACTCAGGCTCCTACTCCACACACATATTAACTTGCACCCCAAGGACCTCCACTGGCTCATTGTTCACAAACCGGCACTCTTAAAGCTCCGCACACACAGACGTGCACAGCTGTGCACAATCTAGCTCCCTCTTACTTGAAAGGCTGCATCAATTTCCACATCTCAACCAGAAACCTCACCCAGCCTATTGCTCATACACATCCTCTGCATCCCCAGACCCAGAGCTGGCAGTCACACTTTCTCGTACCTCACTCCCAAAACCTAAAAGGACCTCCCCCTGGAAATCAGACCCACTTCCTCAGTCCTTGCGTTCTGCAAAAATCTAAAGATATAGCTCTTTACTTAGACCATAGACTCGCCCAACATATCCACTTCCTTATGTAACACATAGCTATCCTCCCAGAAGAGACACCTGCTCTGCAAGTATTGATACATAACAAACAAGCCATTGGGCTAAAGGGGATTGACCCAAAGCCCCCCTCTGTATATCTTTCATTTGTCTGTTGCTTGTTGTGTTCACATGATTTCAGACAGACTACTAGCTGCCTGTTACTGGACCTAAAAAGTGACTGAACCTAAGCATGTGCCCGAAAGCACAGGCAGTTCATTACTCTTCACATACATCACACCCTGCTTCTGCCTCTCCCCTACTTTACAGTTAAAAAAACACCATCACCTGACTATAAAGAAAAAAGATCTTTCAGAAACCTTGTCCAGCTGCTCCATTGCCAGTTAAGTTCATATCTCTTCGTCCTCTCTTCACATTCTGAACTAATACATCACCCTCAACAGAAAGTGAGAAGATGCACTCAATAGAATCATGTAAGTGGGAAACAAATAGGAATGCTACACATCCACAATGAAAATCAATCCCTGTAACAAAAATGCATAACCACAACACATTACAAAAATATATGTATATATATATATATATATATCCAGGCTTCCCCTTTCTCACCTTCCAAGAAAGCACAGCACTCACAGGAGGAGGGTGTAAATCTTTATTACCCTCAGAGAACCAGACGCGTTTCGGCTACTGCCTTAGTCTTTGGTACAATAGCGCGCCATTTTTTTAAACTTTAAATACCCCTCACGTGCATGTCATGGAGATAGACAAGGGACAAGACCATGGTCGCCATCTTATAATGGTTTGTTTGACATTTTCAACATATCGGTTTTGCCCTGGATGGACCTTCCCATTTACCATATGCCATATATACATTATATACATTATATACGATAAATTGTATATTCACACCATCACTCCACATTAGTTGATGCTGTACATTCATTACGCCCTGGATGGGCTTTTTACGTTTGTCAAACATTTATTCACATTACGCCCTGAATGGGCTTTTGTCCCTTCCATCTATTAACTCCTTCCCCAAAATACCATTGTTCACATTTTAAATAATCACCCACTGTGTGCTACTCTCTCCTTCTATTTACAAAACTTCAAATATCAACAGGTACTGTAATCAATATCAAACTTTCTCACAGAGCAGGGGGCCCCCTACCCTAGATGTACTGTCATCTCTTCATGGCTATTCAACCCTCCAGGCACCTTTGTTCCAATGTCTATTATATATCGGGATTCCAGCCTCCTCAATTTCTTTAGCCTATCCCCACCTCTGGGGCTCGCCACAACATGGTCTAAACCAAAGTATGTTATCAGGTCACTGTTATTCTTGTGGTGCTGTTTGAAATGCCTAGCCACTGGGTATGTGGGATCACAATTAGTTATTGCCCTTAGATGTTCCAGGATGCGTAATTTCATGGGATTTACCGTGCTGCCAATATAACGTAGTCCGCACGGACATACCAGGCAGTATACTGCAAACGGAGTAGAGCATGTAAGGAATACTTTTATTTTGCGTTTCTGTCCCCTGACATCATAGAATAATACCTTTTTACTTTGCTTGCACGCCTTGCACCTTCCACATGGAAAAAATCCCGGCTTATGTTCTCCAAATGGTCGGTCTACTGTGCGTGCCCGGTAACTCTGCGTCAGTGTATTCCGTAGTGCCCTGGCCCTTCTGTAGGTAACCATAGGTTGTTTAGGCATATCTGCACCAATAACTGGATCAGTAGTTAAAAGTGTCCAGTTCTTCCTCAGAATTTGTCTGAGACTCCCCGCCCCCTCAGAGAAGGTGGTAATGAATCTAAACCTCCCCTCCTTTGCCAACTCTTTTGGTTTTATTTTTAACATCTCCTTACGGGGCATTGCATCTACTTTTCTTTGGGCATTTTCTAGACATATGTCATTGTATCCTCTTTTCTTAAATCTGTCTATGCTTGCTTGCGCATTTCTTTTGTAATCCTCCTCTAAGGTACAGTTCCTTTTAATGCGAAGCAGTTCTCCGTATGGGATACTGTAGATTAATTTGGGCGGGTGGCTACTGCTGGAATGTAATATGGAATTTCCTGCTGTGGGTTTCCTGAATAGCTGCGTGTAAACTTTACCTTGTTCTTTTCTGATTTCTAAATCAAGGAAATTTATTTGTTTGTCACTTATTTCTGCCGTGAAGTGTAGATTATATTCATTCTGGTTCAAAATGTCTATGTACTCTTCTGCTTTGCCCTTGGAACCCCGCCACACCAGTAGCAAATCATCTATGTACCGGTACCACACCAGTACATGTTGGGACCATTCTCTGTATTTCTCATGCCAAGCCACATTTTCCTCCCACCACCCCACAAATATGTTAGCGAAGCTGGGAGAATAACTTGTGCCCATGGCTACTCCAACTAATTGGCGATAGTACTGATCTTCATACAAAAAGATATTGTTACTCAAACTGAAATTTAGGAATTCCAATAGCATTGCATTATGATCTGCGAAACCGGCTTCTCTTGTTGACAACATTTCATTTATCGCAAGCATGCCCTCCCCATGGCCTATGCTTGTATACAAACTAGTAATGTCCATCACTACGAGCAGATCTCCTTCTCTCAGTGTGATTTGTTCCAACTTTGTCAACAGATCTTTCGTGTCTTTGATATAACTACGTAAGTTCTTCACATGATCAATTAAAAAATAATCAATGTACATAGATAAATGTTCTAACAGGCTCCCCTGTGCACTTACGATTGGTCGTCCTGGGGGTTTGGTGCTGTTCTTATGTACCTTGGGAAGGTGGTAAAAACAAGGTGTCACCGGATTCAGATTTCTTAAGAAAAGATATTCCTCCGTTGCAATTATACCCTTTGTGTGCCATTTTTGCAACATCTCATGGCATGCTGTGATACTGTTTAAATATTCTTTCCTCCCCACCTTCTGATAACATTGTTTGTCCTGCAATTGTCTCATTGCTTCCATGTTGTAATCTTCATAAGTTTGCAGGACAATATTTCCCCCTTTATCGGACGATTTCACAATCAAGTCTTTATCATTTCTTAGGTTGTTTATGGCCTGCCACTGACCAGATGTTACATTACTACGTTTCTCCTTATGTCCTCTTTGTTCCAATTTCCTCAATTCCTTTGAAACTGTTTCCGCAAATAAATCTATGTTGTCAGCGGGCGTCTGTGGTACAAATGTCGATGCAGGTTTAAAATTCGTTTCACCTCCTCTTTGTACTATGTCTGACTGCGATAGATTATCAAGTTGACTTGCTCCTTCGATCCTTAATTGTTGTAAAACATCCAACGTTGGTAAGTCTTTGACTCTTATTTGTGGAGCTGCTTGTTTGCTTGGAATCTCTGACATTTTTTTGGGGCGTTGTTTATAAATCTAAGTCCTCGCATCCTGACAGATGATGAGAAGCACGTCTTACAACTGGGTCTCTCCTTTTGCCCTTCAAAGGAATTAGAATACACACAAACAAAAATAGACCTATACAAATTCTCAAGGAAACTAAAGATACATAAATTTTACAAACAACGCCCCAAAAAAATGTCAGAGATTCCAAGCAAACAAGCAGCTCCACAAATAAGAGTCAAAGACTTACCAACGTTGGATGTTTTACAACAATTAAGGATCGAAGGAGCAAGTCAACTTGATAATCTATCGCAGTCAGACATAGTACAAAGAGGAGGTGAAACGAATTTTAAACCTGCATCGACATTTGTACCACAGACGCCCGCTGACAACATAGATTTATTTGCGGAAACAGTTTCAAAGGAATTGAGGAAATTGGAACAAAGAGGACATAAGGAGAAACGTAGTAATGTAACATCTGGTCAGTGGCAGGCCATAAACAACCTAAGAAATGATAAAGACTTGATTGTGAAATCGTCCGATAAAGGGGGAAATATTGTCCTGCAAACTTATGAAGATTACAACATGGAAGCAATGAGACAATTGCAGGACAAACAATGTTATCAGAAGGTGGGGAGGAAAGAATATTTAAACAGTATCACAGCATGCCATGAGATGTTGCAAAAATGGCACACAAAGGGTATAATTGCAACGGAGGAATATCTTTTCTTAAGAAATCTGAATCCGGTGACACCTTGTTTTTACCACCTTCCCAAGGTACATAAGAACAGCACCAAACCCCCAGGACGACCAATCGTAAGTGCACAGGGGAGCCTGTTAGAACATTTATCTATGTACATTGATTATTTTTTAATTGATCATGTGAAGAACTTACGTAGTTATATCAAAGACACGAAAGATCTGTTGACAAAGTTGGAACAAATCACACTGAGAGAAGGAGATCTGCTCGTAGTGATGGACATTACTAGTTTGTATACAAGCATAGGCCATGGGGAGGGCATGCTTGCGATAAATGAAATGTTGTCAACAAGAGAAGCCGGTTTCGCAGATCATAATGCAATGCTATTGGAATTCCTAAATTTCAGTTTGAGTAACAATATCTTTTTGTATGAAGATCAGTACTATCGCCAATTAGTTGGAGTAGCCATGGGCACGAGTTATTCTCCCAGCTTCGCTAACATATTTGTGGGGTGGTGGGAGGAAAATGTGGCTTGGCATGAGAAATACAGAGAATGGTCCCAACATGTACTGGTGTGGTACCGGTACATAGATGATTTGCTACTGGTGTGGCGGGGTTCCAAGGGCAAAGCAGAAGAGTACATAGACATTTTGAACCAGAATGAATATAATCTACACTTCACGGCAGAAATAAGTGACAAACAAATAAATTTCCTTGATTTAGAAATCAGAAAAGAACAAGGTAAAGTTTACACGCAGCTATTCAGGAAACCCACAGCAGGAAATTCCATATTACATTCCAGCAGTAGCCACCCGCCCAAATTAATCTACAGTATCCCATACGGAGAACTGCTTCGCATTAAAAGGAACTGTACCTTAGAGGAGGATTACAAAAGAAATGCGCAAGCAAGCATAGACAGATTTAAGAAAAGAGGATACAATGACATATGTCTAGAAAATGCCCAAAGAAAAGTAGATGCAATGCCCCGTAAGGAGATGTTAAAAATAAAACCAAAAGAGTTGGCAAAGGAGGGGAGGTTTAGATTCATTACCACCTTCTCTGAGGGGGCGGGGAGTCTCAGACAAATTCTGAGGAAGAACTGGACACTTTTAACTACTGATCCAGTTATTGGTGCAGATATGCCTAAACAACCTATGGTTACCTACAGAAGGGCCAGGGCACTACGGAATACACTGACGCAGAGTTACCGGGCACGCACAGTAGACCGACCATTTGGAGAACATAAGCCGGGATTTTTTCCATGTGGAAGGTGCAAGGCGTGCAAGCAAAGTAAAAAGGTATTATTCTATGATGTCAGGGGACAGAAACGCAAAATAAAAGTATTCCTTACATGCTCTACTCCGTTTGCAGTATACTGCCTGGTATGTCCGTGCGGACTACGTTATATTGGCAGCACGGTAAATCCCATGAAATTACGCATCCTGGAACATCTAAGGGCAATAACTAATTGTGATCCCACATACCCAGTGGCTAGGCATTTCAAACAGCACCACAAGAATAACAGTGACCTGATAACATACTTTGGTTTAGACCATGTTGTGGCGAGCCCCAGAGGTGGGGATAGGCTAAAGAAATTGAGGAGGCTGGAATCCCGATATATAATAGACATTGGAACAAAGGTGCCTGGAGGGTTGAATAGCCATGAAGAGATGACAGTACATCTAGGGTAGGGGGCCCCCTGCTCTGTGAGAAAGTTTGATATTGATTACAGTACCTGTTGATATTTGAAGTTTTGTAAATAGAAGGAGAGAGTAGCACACAGTGGGTGATTATTTAAAATGTGAACAATGGTATTTTGGGGAAGGAGTTAATAGATGGAAGGGACAAAAGCCCATTCAGGGCGTAATGTGAATAAATGTTTGACAAACGTAAAAAGCCCATCCAGGGCGTAATGAATGTACAGCATCAACTAATGTGGAGTGATGGTGTGAATATACAATTTATCGTATATAATGTATATAATGTATATATGGCATATGGTAAATGGGAAGGTCCATCCAGGGCAAAACCGATATGTTGAAAATGTCAAACAAACCATTATAAGATGGCGACCATGGTCTTGTCCCTTGTCTATCTCCATGACATGCACGTGAGGGGTATTTAAAGTTTAAAAAAATGGCGCGCTATTGTACCAAAGACTAAGGCAGTAGCCGAAACGCGTCTGGTTCTCTGAGGGTAATAAAGATTTACACCCTCCTCCTGTGAGTGCTGTGCTTTCTTGGAAGGTGAGAAAGGGGAAGCCTGGATTATAGCGGGGTGTTGTCACCCGCACACAAGCACCCGTGGCAAGAGTGCACGACCTGGCAACATTGGAAAGCGAGGATATATATATATATATATATATATATATATATATATATATATATATATATATATATATATATATATATATATATATATATTCCACAGGTTGCTTAAAAGCCCACAGAGGCACTCAGGAATACTGCAGCAAAACAAGTGTATTGCCCAGTTAACACGCTACGCGTTTCGACAATGATTCTTGTCTTGATCACACGTGAAAAACCCCTGCAGGTCAACACATAATATACACACCATGTAAAGGTTCGTAAACATAGAAAAGGTGTAACCTATACCGTTAACTTCACAGTTCAATAGAGCGGCCATCTTAGACTGGCGAACATTGTGTATGTTTACAACACATACTGGAAGGTAGATGGCTACTATGCCACCTCGTATTACCGACAACATTCACATTTGCTTTTGGTATACATATTTTACCTTTCATGTATCAGTATACACTTACTTACGAACTAGTGCCTAAGCTTATCCCCTAAGAAAGGCAATGTGAATGTCATCGAATGTTAGGGACAAACAAAGTGAGGGTCAAGTGCCCGTTTTCATCATCCCCGTGGGATAGCCCCTATTTTAAGTTTATTAATTTATTATTTACAAACGGGATCTGTTGAAATGCCTTCGGTCTAGTGCCCGAATTCTTCCCGCTATTCATAACGACAGAAATAGCCGGTACCAAGGGACAACCTTCATGCATGGAACCAAACAGATTGACGTATAGTAATTATGTACTGCAGTGAACGGTGCAAAAAGATTAATAAAGTGACATTTCTACTTTCATACAGGTGCATAGTGTCTCTCATCCAAAGTTCAAAGAGGTCCGGGGACCGTGAAATGGACGTGACAGGAGTGAATAAGGGTCTTCCATCCTCCTACAAAACACATAAAACCGTACAGTTAAAATATGCATTAAAATCAATTGGACATTTTAACTTCTTCATAACACACAGATTCTTCGTTACATTTCTAATCTATTATACATAATCAGTAGTTGTAAAGATAGTGAGCAAACATGGTCTCTAACATATATCTTATATCTCTCATGTATCTAGTCCTCAAGCTCTTCATCCCAATTATGCCCCCCAGGGAACCTGGTCTCGAGTTCCATGATCCAGCGTGATTCCTTCTTCCTCAACGCTTGTTCACGGTTCCCCACTCTTCTCCCGATATTTACCTGTTCAATCACAAAATATCTGAGAAGGGAGTTGTCAGACTTGTGATATTCCTGGAAATGTCTAGCAATGGGATAATGGCTATCCACATGTGTAATGGCCCTGAGGTGTTCTTGTATCCTCTTCTTGGCCATACATGTGGTGCTTCCTACATATCTCTTTTTACACAGGCACACTAGTACATAAATGACAAAAGTAGTTGTACATGTCAAGAATTGTTTGATCATTTTAGGCTCCTTCCTGCCTGGTATGTCAAACTGTTTGACCATGGTGCTATTTGTACAGGCTTTACAATTCCCGCAGGGGTAAAACCCCTTTAGGCCTTGTACATGGCGTTTATTTTCAGTTATGTCACCCTTGATCAGCATGTCCCTGAGATTCCTTCCTCGTCTATAAGTGATTTGAGGTCTATCTCTGAGACCTGGGCCCACTATGTTGTCTGCCTTGAGAATATTCCAATTACTGGAGAGAATTTTGCGGATCTTGTCAGATTGTTGGTTAAATGTCGTTATGACACGAGTGCCTGTCTCAATATCAATATCGTCCTTAGTACCTGTCGGATTCAGCGTATCATTGCGATTAATGAGTGACACTTTGTGGACTGCCTTGATGAGAATCCCCTCTGGGTACCCTCTTGTCCTGAATCTTTGTAACATAGTTTCTTGTTCGGCAGCAAAACTATCCTCACTACTGCAGTTCCTTTTTGCCCTCAATAACTCACCAAACGGAATACTCCAATCTGTTCTTGTGTCCGCCCGCCCGCCCTCACGGGAACACTCCCATCCCATATGCCTCCGGCGTCCGAGAGGACAGGACACACTCATGTGCCCTCCTCCTCCGTTTTACCGTGGCGACAAGTAGCGAGAGGCTCACCGTGAGAGTCGAGGCGTTCTTCTCCCGGGGCAAGTCCAATCCGTCCGTGGTAGTTACAGCTCGGTGGCAGGCACTGGATCCCTCAGTTTAATTCCAAAACAGCAGCGAGGTCCTTCCGGGACCCTTACTCCCTAGTCAGGTGGCGTCTCAAATTCGGCAGACAACGCCGACCGAAAATTACTATTGTCCACAGGTTGCTTAAAAGCACACAGACGCACTCAGGAATACTGCAGCAAAACAAGTTTATTGCCCAGTTAACACGCTATGCGTTTCGACAATGATTCTTGTCTTGATCACACGTGAAAAACCCCTGCAGGTCAACATATAATATACACACCATGTAAAGGTTCGTAAACATAGAAAAAGTGTAACCTATACCGTTAACTTCACAGTTCAATAGAGCCGCCATCTTAGACTGGCTAACATTGTGTATGTTTACAACACATACTGGAAGGTAGATGGCTACTATGCCACCTCGTATTACCGACAACATTCACATTTGCATTTTGGTATACATATTTTACCTTTCATGTATCAGTATACGCTTACTTACGGACTAGTGCCTAAGCTTATCCCCTAAGAAAGGCAATGTGAATGTCATCGAATGTTAGGGACAAACAAAGTGAGGGTCAAGTGCCCGTTTTCATCATCCCCGTGCGATAGCCCCTATTTTAAGTTTATTAATTTATTATTTACAAACGGGATCTGTTGAAATGCCTTCGGTCTAGTGCCCGAATTCTTCCCGCTATTCATAACGACAGAAATAGCCGGTACCAAGGGACGTGGCCTCTTTACACGTCTCTGCAAGGCAGCCCTCTTGTGCATACCTCGGGAGGGGGGTGGAGATGCAATTGGCACACCCTGTGAGGAAGAAAAAGGGACACCACGATTAAATTCCAAAGGGGTAAAAATAGAAGTAAAAACTGGCAGGGCGATGCCCCACTGAGTAGGTGGCGATCCCGTCGTTTGGCTTATACTCATGCCCTCGGCATCTAGCACCCGCTCGGTACCTGCGTCTACCCTCAGTAAACGGGTCTCGTCGATGTGGAGCCGGGACTGCTGCCCGATAGATATTGACGAAAAAGCAGAGCATTTCCTGGTTGGGCGTGGCCCGAAACGGGGAGCGTGACCGGAGCCAGTCGGGAGCCGCGCTGTAGTGAGGGAGAGATGGCGGCCGTGGGGAGACTAGAACGTTCAAGCAAATATTCAAACTTTATTCAGTGTCACTAGTGGGAGACAATCGTACACATGGGGACGTGCCTCTGGTGGTGGAGACTAACAGAGACTGTAGCCTCAGTAGTATTGTGGAAATAAATCAACACCTAAATTAAGGCGCAAGTTTTTCGTACATTAAAGGCATAGAGAGGGCAATACTCGTAACTCCCATAAGCTATCTGCAATAGGGTCAGACCACGCGCTCAGAAGGTATTAGATTATGGATACCGCGATTCGTGGTGCATGACTGCTCAGAGGGGTGATAGCTAAATAACAGGCCTTAATTCTTCTAGCAGAATGCCTAAACGGGGTTAGGGGTGGGGGGTTGTTTTGTGGTTTCCAACAGACAAAACAGAAAGCACATACAGTCATCCTCTAGGGTGAGACTAGATTGGAATATCAAGCGGCTGCACAAGTGTCCACGGGACAGCAGATAATTATGGTGGTTGTAAGGAGGAATAAGTTATTTCAAGACGGATGCCCACGGTATGTCATCATTTAATCCATGGGTGTGGGTACCCAGCCGGTACACCCACCTCTGCTCTTTCTCGAAAAGTCTGTCAGAAATATTCGTTCCTCCATTGATTTGCTCAATTATGATCCACCTGAGATCATTGGTGGTATGGTTGAACTGTAAAAAGTGATCACTCATTTTAGTTGTAGACTTTCTGCATCTAATGTTGCTTCTATGCTCACAGATCTTCTGTTTGGCTTTTCTCGTTGTCATCCCAATGTATCGGAGGTCACAAGGACAGGTGATCAGGTATACAACATTGACAGAGTTGTAGTTCATGTGGGTTTTCTGGGTCCAAACTTTGCCTTGTTCTAGGGAAAGGGATTTGGTGGCCGTCGTCAGGTGGCACACACTACAGTCGGAACACGGGTAGTGTCCTGTGATTCTTGGTAGACCCCATATATCCGTGATACTCCGGGTACAAGTTCCCACTGTCTCTTCCGGTCGAGTATGCACTAGGGCGTCCTTCAAGCTACGTCCCTTTCTGAAAGAAAACAAAGGTTTCTCCCATGTTTTTTTCGTGCCTGTAATAATTTTCCAGTTTTTATTGATAGACTTTTTCATCTGGTTGGAGAGGCTGCTGTAGGTGGTCACACACATTAATGGTGGTTCCTCTGGGTGTCTTATAGATGATTCTAAGAGGGCTTCACAAGGTTGATTCTGTGCCCGTTTAAAGCCTTTATTAAGGATATGCGTTGGGTATCCTCTTGCCTGTAGTTTGTCAGTTAGGCTTATAGCCTGTAGTTTAAAGTCTTCGATGTTACTACAGTTTCGCCTAATCCTCAGGTACTGACCATAGGGTAGGTTCTCTTTCAGGGGACGCGGGTGAAAACTGGTGAATTCTAGCAAGTTGTTTTTTGCAGTAGGCTTGTAGTGAGTCTTGGTCCTGAGTGATGTACCAATGTTGGTGATGACCACGTCCAGGAAAACCACTTCTGTCAGACTAATTGTGTGGGTGAACCTAAGGTTACTATCAACCCTATTGATCCACTCCAAGAACTCATCAAGGTGGGTTCTGCTCCCTTTCCAGATTAAGAGGCAATCGTCAATGTATCGCCTCCAAAAATAAATATTGGGAGCGAATGGTTGGGTAGTTGGCAAAATGTGTTTGGTCTCAAAGTCATAAACATACAACCCCGCCACACTGGGGGCGAAGGTACTGCCCATCGAATCCCGGAGCACTGGAGATAGAGCTGCTCTTTGTATGAAATTTTTTTTTCTTTAAGTGCGATGGTTGCACAGTCCAATATAAACTTCGTTGGGGTGTTGTATTCCCAAGTTATTGAGTCCAAAGCAGAGCCTAGTAACCTGATGGTGTCATCCTGTGGGATGCTAGTGTACAGGCTCTCTATATCCAGAGTAGCCAGAATCACTGTGTCCTCTTCAAAGGACAAGGTTTGTAAGAGCTGGAGAAGACTTTTTGTGTCCTTCAAGTACGTGAGTGTGTTTTGGCCGATAGGTTTCAGGAATTGATCGCAAAAGGTTGAGAGTGGCTCAAGTAAAGAACCAATGCCGGACACTATTGGGCGTCCAGGGGGCGGAGACTTATTTTTGTGTGTTTTAGGCAGTGTATAGAAATACGGAACAATGCCCTTACTTGTTGTCAAAAAATCTGCCTAATTTTTAGATAGGTGTCCGCTCTCCTGTGCATCCTTGACCAGGCTAGTAATACGGTTCTTGAGTTCAGCGGATGGGTCTTGATTATGGGGGATGTAATTCCTCGTGTCATCTAGTAGTTCCTGGAAGACTTTGTCATAGTCAGCAGTGTTCTGAACTACTACCCCACCACCCTTATCAGCGGGTTTCTGAGTGATTGTGGTGTTATTCTTCAGGGTTTCTAAGGCTTGGTACTCAGCAGTGCTGAAGTTTCCAAAAGTACTTGGTTCGTGACATGCCTCTAGATCCTGAAAGACAGCTTGTTCAAAGGCTGTGATAGCCGCGGGTATAGAGTGAGGTGGTGGTGTGGAAGTAGACTTGGTCCTGAGACCAGTGTCCCCATTCCGAAGAGATGCGTTGGGATCCTCCTTACCTTCGAAGAAGGCCTTGAGTTTAAGTTTCCTGAAAAAATCAGTGAGTTCACAATGTAATCTGAACTTGTCTGGGCGGGCCGTGGGAACAAATCCAAGACCTTTTTCAAGGACCTTTAATTCAGTTGGGGTTAGTATCGTGTCTGATAAATTGGTAACAAGACTCACTGCGTTTACATGCTGCTCGTTCCTGGGAGTGGTGTCTTGCTTCTGGTGTGGTTGCCTACCGGGTCCTCTGGGGCCCAGGACACCTGATTGTTGGTTACTCTCCTCTTGCCCCTTCCTCTCCGGCCCCTCTCTAAAAAAGGCGGCTGGTACTGGGTCTGGAACTGTGGTGTTGCCAGGCGGGATTCCATCCCATTAGTGGAAACTGTGGTTGATGGAAGGGGAAGGAGGGTGGTGGTCCACAGCCTGGTGGGAAGGCTGGCCATTTGGGTTGATTGTAGTAACCAGATCTTCCACGGTTACCCCTGTTTCCTCGTCTCCGTCCTTGACGGTTGGAGTCATTACTCGACCCACTACTATTAGAGGAATTATCGTCCGAGGTATCAGTGTCCTTGTTATTTCTTGCTGGTGGGGTGAAGTTGGGATCAGCATAGGGGTAAATTTTGTTAAATTCGAAACGATTTCTTCCTCCCAGGGTGTGCCAATTGCATCTCCACCCCCCTCCCGGGGTCTATGGTGTGCAAGCTCCACACCTGTCAAGTGAGAAAAACAGTTTTAATTTTTAAATTTTAAATTTTTACTTTGCTGTATTAACTTTGAAGATTGTATGTCTTGTTGTCTCATCGTTTGAACGTACTTGGTCCACTGGCCTTTGGCCAATTGATCTCTTTCCCATTCGCACGCGCTAGTTTCCAGCGCCTTTATCGGACATATAATGATAGCAGTTGGTGTTCACTACTAGCTCACCAGCTACAGGCGCATTCATTCACACACGTGCTTCGACTGGTGCTTCATTGCGCTTGTCGACCACAGCTGATTTCGACGAATAAGACTCTTCATGGTATGCAGTATTCGCTCGTAGACCATCACACCCACAGGTGGGGCCCCGAATTTAGTGCTAGTATCCATGGGGGTCTTTGTGGGTCGAATCACCAGAGCACAGAGTCACTGCTGACCATTGACACGCCTCTGATTTAAGATATCGAATTGTTTGTATGTCTTTTCATGTGTGTCTGTCCCTTTCTTTCCACAGGTGCATTTTATTTTTGTGTGGTCTCCATAATTGCGAGTACCAGCATTTGCACTTTTTGACAGTATTTTATTGATTTTTCACTTTCACGTCCCTCGGTAGGGTGGGCCTTAGCGCGTCCACACCTCCGGGGTTTATTACACCCTAGGTCCTGACGAATGCCAGGTTAATTAACACCGATATTGGCAGAAACATGTTGACCGTAAAACTAGAGGAAATTAGCCATCTAATTTATCTGGTTTAGTTCCCCCACACATATTTTAATATGTCTTGTTGATCAGATAATAAAGAATTTTTGATACATTTAAGGCATTTTTATTTCCACCACGTACACTTTTTCTAGTTACTCACACTACCACTTAGTCACTAACGACTTCACATTACCCGCTCTGCAGTAATTCTGGCGTTGCAGCACACTGGGGTGGCATTCGGCCACTCCCAGTGGGGCCCGATGATGAAGCATGTCACCGGCCAGGTCGGTGAATGATGGCTTTCCTAAAACACCAAGAAGGTGTCCCTATGTCTTTCTCTGTGCTCTAAAACCTGTCCTTTCTGACGAACCTGAACACTCTTTTGTTGTTAGTATTGATGATTAGTGGGGAATAAGAGTGTTCCCTTCTCCTTACCTCTCTCCTTGTTGAAACGCAATTTCGACTACAGCCAAACTAGAATCGATGCATTTCTTTTTGTCCGCAAACTAAAGCTAATGAAAATGTTTACATTAAAGAAAAAATTTGCTTTATAGCAAAGGAGCTATGATACAGATGGGAGCACACAGCTGTCAAATGTCTTGCAGATACAGGATGTTGAGAGTTTGGCAAGCGCACTGGAATTGTGTGGTGAAGATGTGAGTGGTTTGAGTGACTCTGAAATACTGGACAGGATGGGCTTGTGTTTAGGAGGACGGAATGCAACAAACCATAGACCCAAATCCACCTTTAATCCAATCACACCACATGATAACCTAGAGACATTTCATGATGTGGTCACGAGAGATCTCCTCTCTTTATGGGAGAGCAGTAAGAATAGACATGCGCATAATCTCTCTACTGACCAGCGAAATGTCCTCGGCATGCTTAATGCTGACCCCTGCTGTATAATTAAGCCATCAGACAAAGGTGGAAATGTTGTCTTGTGGGATGTGAATTTGTAAAAACAGGAGGCTAGCAGACAGCTAGAACTGTCAGGCGACTACAGGAAATCGAATAGAGAGGAATACACAGCCAGCATTACCATGTACCATGAGAAACTCAAGGGGTGGAGAGAAAAGAACCTACTAGCAGAGTCAGAATTTAGATTCTTGTGTGTGAAACAGCCAGTCTCTCCGTGTTTTTATATGCTTCCAAAGGTCCACAAGGACGATAGAAATCCTCCTGGTAGGCCCATCGTATCTGCCAATGGCAGTCTCCTTGAAAGCACTTCTATCTTTCTTGATACCTTCCTTTTCCCGTATGTCCTCGACCTCCCCTCTTACTGCAGGGACAGTACGGATTTTATCACCAAAGTAGAGGGGATCAGATGGGAGGAGAGTTTCTGGTTGGTAACAGTAGATGTGGTTTCACTCTACACGTGTATCAAACACAGTGATGGCTTAAAAGCATGTAGACATTTCTTGAGGGATAGGTCTGTTTTCTTCCTTCAACAAACTGAGATGCTGATTGAAATGTTGGAATTTTGTTTAACGAATAATTTCTTTATGTTCGACAACATGTGGTATAAGCAAGAGGTGGGAACGGCGATGGGAAGTTGCTTTTCTCCTAGCTTTGCCTGCATGCTGATGGGTTGGTGGGAAGAACAGGTTCTTTGGTCTGAGGACAATACCAATCTCACACGTCACATTGCCTTTTACACCAGGTACATCGACGATATTTTCTTGATCTGGGATGGTCCCAAACTTGAATTGAATAAATTCCTTGCGAGTATAAATAGGAATAAGATTAATCTGAAATTCACCAACAAGGTTGACCAAACAGAAATGGACTTTCTGGATGTTAAGGTAAAAGTTGTGGAGGGAGCTTTCGAAACCAGCCTATACAGAAAACCGACCACAGGCAATAGCATCCTGCATGCTAGAAGCCACCACACCAACAATCTTAAGGACAGTATCCCATATGGAGAGTTCCTAAGGGCTAAGCGTAATTGCAGCTCAGAAGCTGCTTTCTTGAAAGAGCAGACTAACATGACACAGAGATTCAAAGCCAGGGGATATTCGGACCAGGTACTACTGGTGGCCAAAGAAAAATCCAGAGCAAGGAACAGGGTGACCCTCTTGACCCAAAAGAAAATTAAAACTAAAGAGAACCTAGGGTCGAGTAATGTCAGGATGATAACAACATACAGCACAGAGGCAGGCAGGGTACGTGAGATACTGAGAAAACACTGGCATACTGTAAAGAGTGATCCGGTCATTGGTAAAATGATCAATAGACAACCACAGCTGACATACAGAAAGGCACGCTCTTTGAAGGATATGCTAGTGAGAAGCTACTTTGAGACACCTAAGAAGAAGAAGAATTGGCTCACAGAACAGAAAGGCTTCTATAAATGTGACAAGTGCAAGGCCTGTGCCAGTAGCAAGAATGTCAAGTCCTATCCTCTTCCCACTGGTAAAAGCGAAGGAATTAGCAAATTTATGAATTGCAATACTGACTATTGCGTATATGTGATTGTCTGCCCGTGTGCGAAGTTCTATATTGGGAGCACCATCTTCCCAAAAAAGAAACGTGTTTTGGAGCACATGAGGGCAATAAAGAATGTTGACATGAGCTATGCAACTGCGCGCCACTGGTTACGCTTTCATGACAGTGATGTTAACCAATTTTCCTTCTTTGGCATTGACAGAATTCCAGCGAACCCAAGAGGGGGCAACAGACTAAAACAACTACGTGTCCTGGAATCCCAGTACATCATTCGTCTGGATTCAAGAAGCCCCTTTGGCCTTAATGAGGATGAGGAGTTACATGTGCATATTGGCTAGGCACCTTATGTGAAGGCCGTGACTGTACCCACCTGAACCTTTGCACCTGATCCTCATCTTTCCCCCCCCCTTTTTCCCTGCTGTTGTGTTCGCGCAAATCCGACTCCCACCTTCCTTCAGAGAGGGCTCTCTCTGTCGCAGTGTGGGATTAGGAGCTTCACATAAGAGCTTTGATTAGATGACCTCGCCAAGTTCCGCCTGGTCGGGCACATGGGCTGTCTCTCCTTTGAGGACAACCCTTCACCGTATCACTTTGGTTATAATTTCCCTCATTCCCTCCCTAGCACACTACCCTATCCCACTATTTTAACTGCACAATCACACCCAGATTTATACCTCTTTTGTAGGTCCTGTTAGGTTCTCCACAGATAGTTAAGGGTTCACTTCATGCACTACTCACAGGGCTAAAAGATTAATTTTAGCACCTCTTTCTAGTTTCGCCCATCCTTCGGATCGGCTTTTTAACCCGGGTAATCCCCCCACTACCCAGAACCTGGCCCTTTTCAATAGGACTCACAAATTTGGATATGCTCTCGGCAATTGCTGTCGTACACATGGAGAGTTATATAGTTGCTCTGTATTTACAACTCCGAACTTGGCCACAGGGCCAGTACGGCAAAGTCTGCCTGTTGTCTAACCCTAATCTCCTTTTCCTTTCCCCAACTTTCTCCGAATTGAATGTACTGACCGGATGTCAGTTATGTGATTAGGAAGTAAATGCCGAGAGACAAGACATGGCCACTTGGTCTTTATGTCCTGATGTTGTTTTATATTTAAGACTCAATGTGGTGCACAAATGTAAATATTTGCTCTGTGTTTAGAGTTATAGGCCACTTGACCATATTTAAACTGATTTCACGGGTATAATGCAAATATGCATTATATATTGATTATTTAATTGTTTAAACAATAGAACGAATTTTGCAATTTGTTTTCTAACACTAAACTACACATTTCTTCAGGCACCACTGAGTCTGTCTTCCATATCAGTTGTAGTTTTTGTAACTACTGTAGTTCGAACTGGGTGATGGTCCTATGTCACTTTCCACTACCCCTTTAGTGCCTGGTCGAAACGCGTCGCCAATAAACGATTTTTTAACACGGACCCTTGAGTGCGAGTCGTTTGGGTTTTCCTGTGGCTTCACTGTGCGGGGAAACCCATTCTGGTGTATATATATATATATATATATATATATATATATATATATATATATATATATATATATATATATATATTCACGCTCCAAGGTTGTCCACCATGTGAGTAGCACGCGAGCAGCAGCTTTATTTATGTGTAGGTGAGGACGGGGATCCGCTTGTAGACGCCGCTCCGTAATGGATCTGCCCGACGCGTTTCGAAGCTCCATCTGCTTCTCTTCAGGGGCTTTAACGGAAGCGGTGTGCGCACCCGCTACACTTCTCCAATTATATAACTCGCCCGTCGATGGGAGGCTCCAATGAGACTTCTGGGAAGTGTAGTACGGAAAGCACACAATCAAGTCCTGTATGGACTCCACAAGTGGGCCCGTCCTCGATTCCATGTACGACAACCTTGGAGCGTGAATATATATATATATATATATATATATATATATATACACGTATATATATGTGTGTGTGTGTGTGTGTGTGTGTGCGTGTCTGTCTGTGAGTGTTTGTGAAGTCTCATATTTAACCACAAATGTCTTCAATGTAGCATAATGAGTTATCATGGAATATTCTTTTTCTATAGCAAGCCTGGAGACAAATATTAAGATAGATTATATGCATTTCAACCATATTGAAAGCCTTCTAATTATTAGGTTTAAAGTAAATATCAAACTGCTGCACTAAGTTGAAGCCCTTAGAATGTCACTCAATTCCATGGAAACCATGAATACTTTAGAAGCCATCACACCAATGGCTGACTGGTTCATACCAACACTCATACCACCACTCACTGCTCTCCCTGCTCAGGTTGATTTGCGATATGGTTTCTGTACATCTTTTTAGTGGTCCTTGCTTGTCCCCATTTCCCATAAGGACTTCATTTTGATTTTGAAAGGGAGCTCTACACCGCCAGCTATGAGAAGGCATTACACCAGTATGAGTTGGTCTTTCACCCTATGCTGAAGAGAAGCTTAGATCCAGAGTAGATGGTCTGTTGCTGTTCCCTGCCTGGAGAAAGAGCTACTGAACTACCTGAGGGTAATTCCAAGGAATAGGCAAACTTGACTTGGTGACGTTATCAATTATAGAGCCTTCCTGGGAGGTTGGGAGGTCTCAAGTCCAAATTTAAGATGCGCATCATGCAAGCAACAAAAACATAACTGTGTCTACAGGTGAGTCTACACTCTCTGTCTTTCCACCCAAACTCCTGCTGATAGTGTTTGCCCATGATGTGACTCACATGGAACAGTAGCATGGACTAAACCATATAGCAGACCACATTTTTTATTATGGAAGCCTCAAACACTCATCCTTTTAGCATGAGAGGATCTTTAGATCCTGGCCTTTTAAACAGTTTCTTATGAATCTGTCTTATGACTTATGGTTTGTGAGAAGTTACAGTTGGGATGCCTAGATACAACTGTTTTGTCATGCTTCACTAATTTGTATAGCGCACTAATCAAACCAGAGAGTATCCATGCACTTGGGAAGGTGTGTAGCTGTGTGGTTCCCAAGGTGCTTATATAAAGAACCAGGGGCCATATTATCAAGAAAGGGCAGTACATTATCGCCACTTTTATCGTCAGGAAACTGCTGCTAAAGCGGCGATAATGGGCTTGATAATATGGCCTTGTGAATTCCCATAGAAGCCCAGGTTAACACCACAACCTGGGCTTCTATTGGAATTCACAAGGGCGTATTATCAAGACCATTTCCTGCCGATTAAAGCGGCGATAATGTACCTCCCTTTCTTGATAATATGGCCCTAGGTCTTCAGTTTCTTGCAGAACTCATAAAGTGAGGAGTAGGCTCTGATGTGTTGGGGGAGGTCATTCTATGTCTTGATTGTGATGTGGGATAATGAGAGACCTTCAGTTTCACTTTTGCAGATGTGGGGAATGTGTGTGAGTGAGAGTGAGGCAGAGTGTAGGTGTCTAGTGGGTTGGTGAAAGTTTACGCTACTATAAACCATGGTGTCCAGATATTTTTAGCAGGTGCAAACCTGTCCAGTGGGTACTAAATATCCCAAGCTTGAATATCCACCAGCAAACAAGATACCAGCAACTCCTGTAGTTTGTGACTACCATTGGCTGACATGAGTTATGAGCCTATTTCCAAGTATCAGACAGCATCTGCATAGTGGAGAGATCATATTATGACTCACACAGATCCCGTAAGTTGTACCAGTGACCCTCAGGTGCCTTCTCCAAAATCTAGAGCTTTTTTTTGCCCAGTTCAAAATTGCTACCCAGTATCACTGCTGTTTTGTGGGTTGGGATCGAGTTGCTGTTTAGATGCTGGGATATTTGGTTTTGAGCACAATTGTTGAAACACTGGCTCAATTCATTGATCTTTGTTTCTTAAACCTTAGACTGCAGAGTAGAGTAACAAACAGATACATAATGGTATTGATTATACTTTTTTGTTTTTCCCTTCATTAGCTGGGCTACATATCATATGCTGAGTCAAAGTTTATGGGGTGAGCAAGAGAAAAAGACTGAACTGCAGAATGCCTAATTGATCACAAACACTGACATCTTCCTAATCATATCACCACAGAGATTTGGTCACTCACAATAGTACTAGAACTATATTTGTGGTCATATCCCACCCGCTGAAATGTGGTAGGACTATTTCATTTTCATTGTTGTGTATATTTTGAACAACATTACCTTTCCTATATATAAATAAAGAGATTGATTTTCTAAGTAATTGCTCTGACTGGACAGATGTTTTTCTTCAACAGAATATTTGACTTCTAACCCTATAATCACCTCCTAAGTCAATTCTTGAGCACTCGCAAAAGCTTCCAATGGGTCCACCAACTCGAATGCTATAGTATCTCTGACCTGGGACATCTGTTATATATTTAACAACCATCACGGCTACTGCACAGTAACCACAGATTTCCCCAAATGTTACAGAAACAGTCACATTGATCATTTTAGAACCATGTGTGCAAGATTGCTGTTAGTCGTAATTGAAATGTATTGTATTGTATGATTTTCCCACAAATCTGTGCTGGAGGTGTCATCAATGGATTTCCCATCACCCATCTGGCTGGAAGTGACATCACTGGATATCCCATTAGCCATCAGAACCATAACATATAATATAATCACTGGTCTCCCCCCCATTGCACCCTGTGCTCCCCTCACCTCCCATGACCTGCTAAATGGGGGCTGCAGCACGGACTTTTAGCTAGTGTACTGAAGACATGCCAAAGGCAAGCCCATTTGTTGTCTGGATCTGGATTGTGTCCAGGACCAGGAACCCTGATTCTCCTACTACTCAACACTACCCTGCCCATACTTCTCTGTGCTTGCAACACCAGTCACCGCTCACCACACTGCAGCAAGAAAGCACCACAGGACAAGGAAGGCCATTGCCATGTGCCTTTTGCAAATTCTCATGTACTCTCCTACACCTTACACCCACCAATCCCACACCAACACCATCTCACTCACACACACTCACACAAACCAGCTACCCGGCTCATGCTCACACATACCAAACACCACCCACACAACCCACAACACTGACATACATGCACCTCAAGACCCACTTCCCAAAGATTCAACAGAGGCATGGAACCCACTTCACAACAATGTGCAGGATGTACTCTCTCTCACTGACACATAGCTAAACCCAACCTTTCCAGTGGACATCACTACAGCTATCTCCACAGGCTATAAGATCACCAGGCAGGTCCATCAGCACAAGCTCACAGGGGCAGTTTTCACCATATTCAAATGTACTGTCAGCTACACCACCTACACAGCCAACCTCACCAGCTTCATAGAACACCTCACAATCAAGATCGCATCACAGCAAACTTCTCCTTGTGTTAAACCCTCATATACATCCACCAGGAATCAGAACAAATGTTTCCAACAACATCACATTTCTTTTTAAAACACTGAAAAACAGTTTGGCCATTTCACATTTTCTTAGAAAGATTGGAGGGGTTCTATTGCAGTTTTAGTCTGGCTGCAAAAAGCTGCTACTCAATACTTGGCCCATCCATTGCTTTTTAAGCTTGTCAGTTAACTTGACTCAAACATTCAGGCTTAACTAAAGAGACTGTATAAAGTATTTATGCAGCTCTTCAACAATAGTAATAAAGTGAAAACACAAAACAAGAAAAATGTCACACTAATTTACGAAAATAGAGTTAACTTTAATACATTATTTGATGCCAAACTGACAAAAAATCCAATCAGGAGAACTTGAGTTATGCAGTTTCAAATACTTCAGGAAAATAAAGTGCCTAAAAGCACAAAGTGTCACTCACAGTTATCTGGTCATGAGAGACTCGGTAAAAGTCACAACTTCGGGGCCATTCTGATAGAGTGTGGGCCTGATTCAGAGACCTGGTTAGTACCAGTGAAAGAGCTTCCTTCAAAGTCCATTGCAAAGAGTTCAGTTCACAGTGGAAAGAGGCATGAGGAGCAGGCCGAGCATCTTGGAAGATCATCGCTGTAGCAGTGGATTGTCAATGCTGTAGTGTGAAGTGCATATCTTGTGTTTCTGGGCGACAGGAATATTTGCTGTAGTACGAAGAGTCAGGTTCACCAGAACTTTGTGATGGCAGGTGGCACAGGTGGAAAGATCTTGGCACAAATGGGCCCATTCACATTTGTGAAGAGCCCAAACCTTCAAGAGAGCTCATCTAAGGCAACAAGTGGGCATCAGAAAACTCACTCCAGAACAGGCCAGCAGGACACAGGTGGGTCCAGGCAGCAGATCAGTTGAGTAGTTGCAGGGAGCCTCTTGAGCTAGTCATATAGCTCAAAATTAGAATGTCAGTTGGCTGACCCTTGGAGTCACTTGAGCCTGAGATGAAGGGTGCAGGTCCAGTTGTCCTTCTCAATAAGCAGTGCACAGCTAGCAGGCAGCAGAGCAGCAGAGTAGGAGGGCAGCAGAGTGGCACTCCTTCTAGCAGCAAAGCAGAAAACAGTCCTCCTTCTGTAGTATGCATGTTTCCAGGAGTGTTCTAAAGAGTGGTGTCGGAGGCTTCAAAAGTTGTGTCTTGTACCCACTTTGAAGTAGAAGAAGTTTATAGAGAATTTCCTTTGAAGTCCTTGAAGTTCCCTGCCTCCCCTGCCCTGAATCTAAGCTGGCTGCAGGAACAATGCAGTTGTGACAATTTCTTTGTGCGGGGTCAGGGCACAGCCTATTCAGTTGCAAGTGGGGCTCTGCCGAGAACCTTCACACCCATCCTGCCTGTTGATGGTCCATCCAGGCACATCTAATCCTTCTATTGTGTGGTTGTCTAGGAGGAAAAAAAAGTCCTCCGGTCAACTGCACCTAGTTATGTGACCCAAGAACAGGCTGCAGACAGCAGGTAGTTAGGTCAGGAAAATGACAACTTCTTAAAAGTGGAATTTTCAGAATTGTAACTTGAAATCTGACTTTGTCATTAAAAAGAATTTTAATTACAATTTCTTAGACACCAAACATGAAAGGTTAAAATGTTCCCAATCATACATTAGCACTTTTTTAAATGTAATAATGTAACCCAATGTCATCCATGAGGAGAGGTATGCCTTGCAGTTGTGAAAAAGGAAGGTATGAGTTTTTCACTACCAGGACATGTAAAATTTAAAACTTTTGAAATGCACTGCACCGTGCCCTATTGGGTGTATATATTTTTGTCCCGTACACACACTTTCAATGTTAGTATACATATATTTATTCAACTAAGCAAAAGCTTCTGATTTAGTAGACTGGAATACACACAGTAGAGCTACATACCAAAAGCTGGAGAGCTACTAGCAGTGCACAAGCTACTTGTTAGAGAAGCCTGCAGTAGGGCCTTCTCTAGGGGTGACTCACATGTATTAAAAAGGAATGTTTAGTCCTGGCAAATGGCTTATTTTGACAGGTCGAAATGGCAGTTTAAAACTACACACACAGGCTGCAATGGCAGGCCTGAGACATGTTTAACCCCTTCGCTGCGGCGTCATGGCCCTAAGGTGAGCTGTGCTTGTGACGGAACGGTTCCGTTACGGATCCGCCCGCCCATTAGAACGTCAGCGCAGGCGCGGAATTCGCGCCGCGCAGACGCGGCGAGCGGGCCGTGACGGAACCGTTCCGTCACCAGCACAGCCCACCCGAGGCTCGTGACGGAACGGTTCCGTCACGAGCATTGGAGGGGTTAAAAGGCTTCTTAAGTGGGTGTCACAATAAGTGCTGCAAGCCCACACCAGTAGCTTTACATTTGTAGGCCCTGGGTACATGTAGTGTCACTTAACTAGGCCCTTACAAGTAAATTAAATGTGCCATTAGGTATAAGCCAGTTTTACCATGTTTAAAGGAGACTGCGGAAGCACTTTTGAACAGGTTAGCTGTAGTAAAGTACACAGAGTCCTAAAGGACAACAAAAACTGGTTTAATTTAAATCAACATTTCTGAAAATTTATTTTCAAAGGCTCCTATTATGGATTCCATTGCTGAGATCTCCTTCATGATAATTTATAGGGTTATCTCTGAAGGCTTTATGGGGGCTCTAGGTGCACATTTGTTCCTACCTGTAACCACCTCAGTAAACAACACGACGCTTTCAGAGACCACAGGAGCTTCAGCAGTACAGTGCTGTTGTCAATGGCAATTAAATCATCTCACGTGACAGAGGCGGTGATTCAGGTTTTGCTGTGTTCAGAGCTGCCATCATCTACACAAGATGATGGGTATAAATGGGGAGCAAGCAGACTTATACACTGAAAAGCTAGAGTTTGATGATGAACCCCACAGGTAAGGAGCAAGCCAAATTCTAGCCCTTGCATTGGAAGGGCGGGTGCTAAATTCTTTCTTTCCTCGGCTCCCTGAAGCATCTGGGTTCATTGCATCGTATTATGTTATTACCATATAGCTGTTGTAGAGAAGAAAAAGGGGGAAGTCACTAGTATATATGTAGGTATGCAAATGTCTGAGTATGAGGCTTCAAGTGTCTGAAAATATTATTATACGCATTTCCTAATCACCATGTTCACTTAATAAGGAGGATTTTGGCAGGATAGGGAACTACTACTAAAATGTGCAGAAGCACAGCCATATCTTTGATATGCAAAATAGTATTTCTACTCTCGTAAAAAAGTTATATCTTCTTCTGTGCAGGCCAGACACTCTAGACATCACACGAAAAATAATCCCTCTCTCA
Source organism: Lissotriton helveticus (assembly GCF_964261635.1). Classification (NCBI taxonomy): domain Eukaryota; kingdom Metazoa; phylum Chordata; class Amphibia; order Caudata; family Salamandridae; genus Lissotriton; species Lissotriton helveticus. Next base: position 623,776,039 of record NC_136059.1, on the reverse strand, counting down.
AAGACGTTCACAGTGGGCTGGTGACACATACAACCCTGCTGAACCATCAAAGACAGTCACAGCTTCAGTTAGCTAAAGCATAAACAAATATACTAGGATGGTCTTAGACTAAACCGTAAAGTAACCCTTTTACCAAAACGGATCACCTTTGTATATATGGTACTATCCTAGACAGGTCATGACCTCATCAACTTCACCACAGAAGGACAGCTTCACAAACAGAGAAACCAACGGAGTGGCAGGCACCCTCCCATTTACTAAGGTATTTTAGCATTTTTCATCCAGAGAGGTTCGCTCGAACAGAACAGATCGTGAAGCTGATCCATTAGCATGAAAACAAACAGTTCCATGGGTCTCACTTAAAAAACATCATGAGTTAAAAACACATATCAATGTATGATCATCACACTATTACAACTTTATTGTTCTATCCAAAAGGTGCAAAATGATATATTAATATTAAGGTGCTGACTGCTCAGTGCTCATAGGAGCAAAGATGCAGTGAATCAAATATGATACATATATACACTGTGAGGAATATAGCACGTTACAATGCATGCTTTTTAAACGTGGTAGTTTACAACACGGTCGCTATAATGGCCGCATTGTTACCATACGTGTCATTACATCGCAAGTCGTTTCAACGACTTGCTCTAGGGGGCGGGCTGGATTTAGGAATATATTAATAACTATTCCTTCTCCAGTTTACACAACAGCAGGGAAGGTGTTGGATTTAAAATCCAACACATTCCCTGGTGTTGCACGCCCCCTAGAGCAAGTCGTTGAAACGACCTGCGATGTAATGGCACGCGTGGTAACAATGCAGTTGTTTTAACGACTGCGCTGTAAAGTACCGCGTTGTGTCTGTGCATGGTAAACGTTGTTTCCCCACTGTGAGTATTCATGATTTAAGACATAAAAGTCCTTTATGAATACTGATCCAAATGTCAAAATACTGTGAACAATCCCCAAGCAATTGTCTGATAATTAATGTTCCTGCTGGAGAGAGATTGGGGTTTTGACTAGTGGCAGTTTTGACTCATCGTAAAGTAGCACAGAGAATAAATATACCTGATGCAAATAACTTGTATAAATAAAAGTGAAGGAGGCCCCCTACTGGTAATGATTAGGGACCAGGGGAGAAAACAGAACAAAAGAGTTGGGGTCCTATGGGGAGCCACAAAAAGTGGTATCCGTAAATTGTAACTTGTATACTGTGGAGGTCACAGAACTGCATTTTATGTGACTAGATTAGTGGGTTACTGCCTTTGTCACAGAGATCCTTTTGTTACTTGCAGGTCATAAGTTACAACTCTAAGACCTAAGAACTGTCATCAAAAAGCTGCATGCAAACTGCATGGTAAAGGTTATAATGTCATGATTTACCCCTGTCTTATGTTATCCTAATGTTGCTTTTGAGTAGAAATACATTCTTTTTAGTAAAGGCAACCCCATCCACTATGGTATACATTAAATGCCTGAGTTTGTGCATCTCCAGACCAAATATTGTTAAAATATACTGCCTATCAGTATGGATGAGATGTGATTCCAGTACCTTCCAATCCTCATTGTCTTATGTAACATTTCCCATAGGCTGGTTTACACAAGTGTGATTCATTGTCGCTTTATAATGTGTGTGTGATATAAAGAGCTCTGGTGTGAGTAGTGCAATAAAACACATGAAATGCACATGAGAGAGGGGCTATGAGAGATGAGGGCACAGTTGGAAGGTGGCAGTGAAGGAATCTGTGGACGGGGGAAGGGGCAAAATAGATTGTCCACCGGGCGCCACCAGCGCTAAAGCCAGCCCTGCTTTTGAATCTGGTGATGTTGCTGTGATTGGTGATAATTAAACCACAGATATCTTGATCTTCCTTGCTGGAGTTCTTTATCTTGAAAGGAGCGTATTAGACCATCAAGATTAGCATGACACATGCCTTTGATATACAGGGTTGAAAAGCAGAGATGCAGTCCTTCAGGCAGTTGAGGAAAACGACCTTAACAACGCGATCAAAACACTGCAATACATTTACATCGCTGTTTTTACAACGCAAGTCGTTACAACAACTTGCACTGGAGGGCGCTCTAGGCTAAGGAATAGTGTGACTTACTATTCCAACACCTTCTCTACTATACATAGTCTGGAGTTGGAATAGTAAATCATACTATTCCTAAGTCCAGCGCCCTCCAGCGCAAGTCGTTGTAACGACTTGCGTTGTAAAACAGCTATGTAATGTACCGTGATCTAAATGATCGCGTTGTATCGTCATACATCCGGCACTTGATGTCTCTTCCAGAACAAATCTATGGCCAGACCCTTTTGACGCTGAAAGGATACCTAAAACTGGTTCTTCAAGCTTGCATAGCTAGAGTTTACCAATCATCATCAATATTCTCCCTGAAGAAAGGCTAACGTCTGGGGATCCGGCATTCATTGGGGTGCAGGGAGCCTCTCTGCTCACAGTATCAGTCTTTCCCTGCAAGTTGGCGGATTGGCTCCGAAGAAAATTAATGTTATGTTTAAGCCTTGGAGATATTTCAATTAAGCCAGAGTAATCAGAGTAATTTTGGTAATCAGGGCCGGACTGGCAGTAGTGGGCACCGGGCAATCCCCTGGTGCGCCGCACTGGTGGGGGCCGGTTTTGGGCCCCTGGGGGGCCGGTTTTGTTACAGGGCCATTTTTGCAGCTTAGCTGCAAAATAGGCCCTGTAACAAAATCGGCCGAAAACCGACCCTGGCAAAGAGCTCGGTCGCACCCCCACCCCTCAGGAGGGGGATGGGCCGCCCAAGCACTTTGTCAGGGCTGGTTTTGGTTCCCAGTCCGGCCCTGTTGGCAATTCTGCAAAACTCTTTAATGCGGAATTACTGAAAATAATAATGTGACAGCACATTTAGCCAACAGGAGCAGTTGCTCCCTCTGCTGTTAATGTTCTGTTGAATTTAGTGCTATTTTCTTAGCACAGAATGCATCCTTGCGTCCATTTTGGATGCAAGGGTGCATTTTCTGATCAGAAAATATAGTTCAATGCACAAATACTCTTCTTGAGAAAATCTGCGATATTGCACAGATTTTTTCGGTTATTCTGCATGATTATGCTACACTGATTTACACGGGTTACACCCACCCCTAGTTATGTTATGTTAAGCAGATTTGTAGAATGCGCTGTCATCTGGGAGTGTATCCTGGCGCTGAGCCGGTGTGAGTGTAGCAAAACCAAGGACTGAGCGGGACTGGGTTTATAATCATTGTCTGCAACAGGCAACTGCTGCCTCTAGTGATCATCTTGTTTGTGAACCTCCTCATACTCCTTCCCGACTCCCATTTATCAACACACTTCAAAAGGACTCAGGAGGCCCTTGCTTCCTAAAACATTTAAATGGACAAACAGATGCAAATAAATGAAAGGAAGGCGATTAACTATGCATCTCAGAGGGGGCAACAGCAACACTAAAAGGTGGATTTTCCCAGGACGCTGCTGAGCAATTGCCAGACTTGGACCAGGCGATAATATTCAGAGGACGCCAGCACACCCCAGGCCTTTTGTATGTACCAAAGAGTCAATACTGATTTGCCATTTCTAGCAGCTGGACAGTTGCAACACAACACAATTTATAAGAAGAGGGGTATAGAGATGTACTACGCCGCTGTTTAATTCGTACAAAATGCCTGGTGTTCACAAAAAACGGGTTTATTTATAAAACTCTGGTTAGATATCGTCAGCTGCAGCGCTTTCGGAGGGCGTGGGGAGGGGGGGGATTGTGAAGGACGTTTTAGACAAAGAGAATGAAGCAAGATGGTACACCCGAGAACTTAGAGCGCCTGCCCGTGTGCCTGGAATAAGCATTACGAACTGAGTTGGTGGCCTTCATACCGAAAGCAAATGGACAAGTTGCCCGAGTCTTGTAAATTTGCTATTCTGACTGGGTGGCCTGCTTTCACCTGCTCATATTGTGCGTCATGTGTTATTAAACCCAGAGGGCACGAGCTGCCGGATAATGCAGAAGAGGTGTTTTGAGAAGGCCTCAAGGAAACACACTGAATCTAAATGAGAAAAAAAAATCACTAGCCAGGTGTCAGAAAAAAATCAAAGCAAACTAATCACTATAGAAGATTTTGCATGAGTTTACAGGGCTGGTCTGTGGAAGGCCATACAAAGAAAGCAGTTTTCTCCTAACAGCAGTCACAGTTTACTTTTCCAGTTGGCCATCTGAGGCCCTTGTTATTGGCACGTCCCCAACTAGGAATTCCCCTTGATAGGTCTTCTACTGGAAATTATATTCACTGAAAGCCATTGTCTCCGCTTTCACCATATGCCTGAAATAAATAGTTTATAACAATGTAATAAACCACTTGGACCCACGAAACTCCTGAAAAACGCCATTTAAAATATTTCAAAAACATGATGCAGTCCGTGTAGTATATTAATTGTTTTTACAGGCCTTATGATTTGATATGTTTTTGTCCTTTCAATATCGATATGTTTGGTACCGGCGAATGTAGGCACACAACCGCTTTCTGAGCCTTTATTTACTTATACAACTTTAGCAGGTTGGTAATAAGAAATAGCATTTTAAGCAGATGCTTTCCGATGTTTAGAGAGATGCTATATTTGTTGTTTGCCACACAAAGAAAGGCAAAGTCCCTTTTGCTACCAGTTGTTGACATGCCACCCTAGTAGTTAATTGAACATAATCGGAAAGGGTGTCACACGGCAAACAGTAAAACAACACTGGCAGAATGCGCTCCGAAAAAAAAGAGACAACTGGTTAGAACAAGAACTAAAAAAGAGCATTAAAGCCTCTATTTCAGCAAATTATATACTGACTACGAGAAACATTATGAAACGTAAACTTTAGCAGCAAGCATTTTTTTTAGAAGAGCACTCAATCAAGTTCATTATTAAATCAATATAATGGTGGTCACAATATGGCCCAGGAAACACACCTGAAACTGATTTAGCAAAAGAGCTAAAGTACTTAAAAAAATAACCTGCACATGTAAAACAGTAAAAACAAAAAAATTGCAATAAAAGAAGGTAACACGAAATGCAAAGAAAATTGTCCAAATAAAGAAATGTGAATTAACAATGAGCTAACATAGGAATTGAAAGCTGAAAAAAAATCGAAAGATCTGGTTAAACAGACAAAGACAAGAGGCTTACAGGTTCTGGCTAACATCCCGTCTTCCAGATGATAGTTTGACTAAAGACCAGAAAATGTTATAACCTATTGAAGGGCATCTAATGCTTATTTCAAAGAGCGGGAATATTCACTGATGAATCGACTACATACTCGTAGTATTTTTAAAGTTACAAAGTTACACCTTTGGGTCTCGTGGTGGACACCACCAATATATTCAAATATTTGCATATGTATTCCTATACGTTTAAAAGTCAATTTCAGACCAGAAAGTTTATTTACTAAATTCTCAATCTCAGTGAATATCGTACGTTTACCACAGTATTCCTGTTTATTTACCTAGCATTGATTATTTCCCTAATCTATAATACAATTTTGGAATCATTGGTTTCAGGCGAGTAACTAATGTATATAATAATAAGCATATTTAATCTTTCTTTAACATGCAGTGGTCTGTTTCTAACCATGTAAGAACTGGTTCAATCTATTACTTGACCTAACTGCACCAGAGCGGATCTTGTAACATATAGTCTCCTGTGGGTATGGATTCTCACGATTGTCAGTCTTCTTACATGTCACTATAGGATTTAGAAATTACTTCCAAACACTATGGTTTTGAATAGTGTTTTATAGGACATAGGTACTACAATTGATCTGTTTTAACTTGTATGGAAAACAAACTTGCTATGTGTGGTAAATAAATAAATAATACCCTATTTTTGACTAGACATATATCATAACAGATAGCTCAATAAATAAGAGTCAAGATTCGAGGTAGTAGGAGTTTTGCAGGTTTAATACAGCATAAGGACAGGAACAGGACAACCTGCATAGGAATAGGATGACAGGGCCCAGCAGCTGCTGGGGCTGGATCTGGGATGAGCGCGCGCTGACTTCTAATAACAATACATGAGCATATATACATAACGCAAACACATAGCATTACATTGCAGTAGGCGTAACAGTGGGTGGAGCAGAAGGTGTGACGCGTAGCAGTCGCGAAAGATAAGGGGGAAAAGAAGGTGTAACAGGGCGTATACATAGACATGTGATGCAAACGTAACAGAATATGTCATGAATGGGGCGGAAACCATGGAGGGGGCTACCTAAGGAGCCGGGACCTCTAACCTGATGGTGCGCGCAAACTAGCAATGACGTATCACTAGGAGAAGCTGGGGGCTATGAACTCTGTGCTAGGAGCAGAGACTGAAGTCTGGAGAGTCAGGGCGACATGTACCTAAACAGTATCTAGTATCTGATGTTTAGAGAACATGTTGATATAAACTAGAAGTCAGGAGAGGAAAGGCTGACTTGATTCTAAGACTGGACCATGCATTATTCTACATGTAGTGCGTGATGAAGAATATTAAATGACCATTAAATACAGTATTCTCTAACATGGAGCCCTGAAGGCTAGACAATGACGGAAACTATTGATGCGATTCAGTAGCTTAGGAATGCAGAGAAGGAGGACTGAACTGATAACTGGAATCATAACATAGTCTTGGCAGACTCAGAGGCAGAGCCAGGCTGGACCGGGCACTGCGAGGCAGGAAGTAAGTGAAGGGTCGAGGATACAGGTGGGGGCCGTGTCGCTCCTCA